>NC_079147.1:300143612-300499962 GCF_945859685.1 Eupeodes corollae | reverse complement strand
TATTATCAGCCTCTCACGTTTCGTAAGGGACTCTAACTGGTTCCATTGAGCTTAGAAGGAAGCCTCAAGATTGATGTGGTATCACAATGGACCATTAAACTGGCCTAAGTGTGTCCGACAATCCACCTAAAAACAATTAATTGCTTTGTTTTTGTAATTTTGGAAATGGACAGCATTGGACTTTTCATTTCAATTGTATGCAAAGGAAAAAGAGAATCCTCAAACAGAGAGCTTCGGAGAAATGTTAGAAAGTCAAAAAAAAAAAAAATATTGTGGAACTGCCGGATGAAATGTAGGTTTAATTATTTTCATTTTAAAATAGATAATAAACCAATTATTTCACAGTCGTAGGTCTACCAAAAACGTTCGTTTAAATAAAAGAGCATTTCGATATGTATTGGATATTGTAGAATCGGATCTTCCACCGCCACAGCTAAATGATTCAGTTTCAAGAAAAGAAAAATTAATTTTTTGTTTAAGGTGTTTTGCTAAAGGTAAAAGAAATTTAAGACTTTTAGGTAAATTTTATCAAGTTTAAAATGTGTTTGCAGTAAACTTTTGGAGAACCTCATGTCAAGAAAGAGAGCTTTTTCAGGTGATGAAGGATATGGTTTATTTCCGTGGTTGCTTACTCCTTTTCAAAATGTGGAAGCAGGTTCCCAGCAATCGAAGTTCAATACCCAACACTGCAAAAAAAAAAGAATTATTATAGAGTAAACTATTGGCGTATTGAAGAGTAGATTTCGTTGCTTGGATTTATCCAGATTATTACAGTATTCACCTCAAAAAGCTGCACAAATAATTAACGTCTGCTGTGGTCTACACAATGTATGTAGACATTTTCAAGTATCTTTGGATGAAGAGTTACCTTACGATAATGAAGAAAACCAAGACGATATGGCCAATGATACAGAAGGAAGTGTTGTCGTACAGACTTTGCTGTACTATTCTAAGGCAGTTAGCTTAAAAAACAAAATAATGGCATCTTTTTAATGTGAACTAGGAACGCCTGCCAAAAAAAGAAAGCTATGGGTAGAACCATTATTTAATTTCTGTAAATATGAAATAAATATTTATATTATGTTTGGTAGAAATAATTAATGTGTTTCAATGAAAAATATTTTTCTAAAATTGACTATATCATCATAAAAAAAATGAACCAGCATTTCTCTAGAATTGTTTATTCACAACTTTGGGGCGAGAACCTAGTGACCAATTCTGTTTCTGAGAAAAACTGAATAAAATAAATGGTTCAATGAAAGAAAATCTGACAAACGTTTTTTTTTGTCAATAAGATTTTTATTCTAAAAAAACGTAAAAGTAACAAATTCAATATAAAGAGTAAAAAAAGAGGCTGGGATGCGACCCACACTGATAACTTCCCATCCCGTCTGTCGATTTGTCTTGCTTAAAAGTTTGAATATATGTACTCGTATCAATTTTAACCAAATTTTTGTAGATTTTATTTTTTTATGAAAAAACGGACTGTTGGATTTTTATAAAAAAATTACTTAATATTGAAAACAGTATTTTCTGTGAAATAAAATAAGTTTGAAGACAATATTTTTAATTTTTGAAAAGCTATTTGAGCCGAAAGTAAATTTTTACCAAGTTTTAGTATTGTTTTTTTTTTTTAGAGTTTTATTTTTTGTAAAAAATCTTTCAATTCGAATTTTTTAAAATTTTACCAAATGTTGAAAACAATATTTCTTATTAGATAAAAACAGTTCGAAGCTATTATTTCAAAGTTTTTAAAAGATATTTGAGTCAAAAATCATTTTTTACCAACTTTTGTTAATTTTTTGTTCGGTTTTTATTTTTTTGTAAAAAAATTGTTAAGTCGATTTTTTTCAAACTTTAACTGAATGTTGACAACAAGATTTTTTGAAAGATAAAAGTAAAAGCCAAAGCCAATCTCAAAGTTTTGAAAAGCTATTTGAGTCGAAAATCAATTTTTACCAACTTTTATACGTTTTTTTTAGGTTTTTATTTTTTGTAAAAAAACTGTCAATTCGATTTTTTTTTAAATTTTACCAAATGTTGGAAACAATGTTCTTAAAAGATAAAATTAGTTTGAAGCCAATATTTAATATTTTTGAATAGATATTTTAGTCGAAAATCAATTTTTACCAACTTTTATACATTTTTTTTTAGGTTATTATTTTTTGTAAAAAAAACTGTCAATTCGATTTTTTTCAAGATTTGTACTAATGTTGAAAACTATATTTCTTACAAAAAAAATTAGTAAGAACCTATTATCTCAAATTTTTGAAAAGATATTTCAGTCGAAAATCATTTTTTAACAACTTTTGTTAGTTTTTTTTCGGTTTTCAATTTTTTGTAGAAAAACTGTCAATTCGATTTTTTCAAACTTTAATTGTATATTGACAACAAGATTTTTTGAAAGATAAAAGTAAATTAAAGCCAATATCTCAAAGTTTTGAAAAGATATTTGAGTCGAAAATCAATTTTTACCAACTTTTATAAATTTTTTTTTAGGTTTTTATTTTTTGTAATAAAAACTGTCAATTCAATTTTTCTCAAAATTTTATCAGATGTCAAAAACATTATTCTTCGTTGCACACAATTGTTTTAGAGATGAAATCATGTTTCAGTCGTAAAATTTTGGAGGTGACAAATTTTTTTTTTCAGTTTTATTGATTTAAAAAAAAAAACGGTTAGATAGATTTTTTTTCAAAAAATATACTTCTTTGAGATCACGTTACAATATATTATATAAAATTTAATTCAAGTCTCTAGCGTTTTTGTTTCGTAAGATATTTAGGGTTAACCAAAATTTTCACCTTTTTTTCAAACTGCTATGGTGAAAAAAACACCCACGCAATTTTCTTGAGAGCCCTTTCTGCATCTTTCTGCCTTATTATCTGTATAACAAAATTTATTTGAAGTCGATATCTCTTCTGGTTCTTGAGCTATGGACGACGAAAAAAACGTCGCAAACGTACGGACGTACAGACGTACAGACGTACGGACGTACGGACGTACGGACGTACGGACGTACGAACGTACGTACACACGCACGCACAGACATCTTTCTAAAAATCTTTTATTTCGACTCTAGGGCCCTTGAAACGTCGAGAAATGTCAAAATTTTCCATTTGATAAATCGGACCCATTACAATAACTTCCTATGGGAAGTTAATAAAAACAGCCTCATGTTATTGTTATTTAAAAAAATACTTGTTTCAAAAAAATCCAGGAACAAAAAAACGCATTTAAACTAAAGAAAAAACAAACTAATTTATGTTGCAGCTCCAGTCGTAAGAGCTCCTCCTTTAATTTAAGTTTATAAACAGCTATTTTTTTGGATTTTTTACTGTGTTCATTAATCTGAACAAACCTGGAAAACGTGTTGTTCAGAAAAATGTTTTTTATATGACTTGTCCTAAAACCTACATTTTTACCCTCAGCCACGTCTTTTATTGGTGGTCCTAAGAGGTTGAGCCTGTCTCTTAGGCTATTCCAAAACTCTTAAAGGTCTTCGGGTTACCTTTTTGCGTTTTTTTTTTTGCGATTTCTGGATTTAATTTCATTACAGAAATTATTGATGAAAATTGTTCTTTGTGAGTTGTTCTTCACCTAAAAATTGTTAATAATTTTGTATTTATAAAACATATATTCTAATAAATTAGTTTTTACATACATTTTGCTTACAACAATTAACAAACCAGACACCAAATTAAAAGTCCGCTACATTTTATATGCGGATCTGAATTGTATAGAATCAATGCTTTCACATGAATAGAAGAATACCACACGGTGTTACCGACGTTACCGACATACATAGATTCACTTCACATGAACAGCAGAATAATGATTATTGAAAATTAATGAAAACTACCACTCGATAAATAGCAGAATAGGACTGCAGGATTCTAGCGGCTTCCTTGTAAAAAGCGGTCAAACTCATCCATCCTTCCTTTCCGTTTAAAACAATAATTGTTCTTTTCAAGGTGATTGTCGTGCAGTCTAAGTGCAAAGTTAACGGAAGATCATCATTCAAACTCAGCAACTCAAGAGATTCCATTTGTTACAATAACTTTTGTTAAACAAGTTTTTGGTTGAGATGTTGAAATAGGTAGTGGAGACATTCCCGTCTTCAAAACATATAATTTGGGAAACTAAATAAAAGCATGTTTTAGAAAAAATCTGAGTAGTTTTTCAACTTCTTCATGGTGCTCATAACTCCAAACTTGATTGTCATAGTCTAAAACTGATTTAAAAGTTGTCTCCAAGAGTTTGTACTTCGCACTTAAACTGAGTTATAGCTAAAACACAAACTAGCTTCAGCTTCGACTTCGTCTGCGTTACGTTGGGCCTGCTTGGAGGTTGCTTTAAATGACACTTCCAACATGACATTTCTTAAATGGCACTTTGAGTTTTTTTTATAGCTGTTAAGCTGTCAGACAAAGCAAATGTTCAGCAAATTTGAACAAGAGCTTCCGTTTGGAGTCACATTACGTAACATAACGTTCTTTTCCTTATGATTGTCAAATGAAACGTGAGGTCGAAGCTCCATTGTGATAGCATGCATTGAATTCATATGGCTGAACTCTTAAACATCAGGCGAAGCCGAAGCTGAAGCATGTTTGTGTTTCAGCCTTTAATTTGTACTCATTAAGGTCTTCTATGTGTTATTAAGTGCTGTATTTGCTGATTGTAGGTTGTCGGAAAGATGGATATGGATATTGAGGATCATTTTTGTTGACATTCCCACCAATGAAATTTTGTCGAATATTGCCCTTCTATCGATAGAATCAAAAGCGGCTCTAGGGTCTACATAAGGGTATATAGTTTCCTATGTTGATCCTGAAACGACTGCGCAATATTTATAAGGATACAAATTTGGTCAATTTTTGAATGATTTTGACTAAGATCAGCCTAAAAAGGTTCTCATTATCGACCCATGCTGTGAGTCGTGCGTAGAGCACTAGTGCAAAAATCTTCAATAAACATTTCATGAAGAAAGTACCATTACTCTTCTCTACTGAATCCAAGTAACTTTTTTTGTGTAATGGAAATAAAATCGCCTTTCGGAAACTTTGTGGTAAAAAGTTTTCGCCAAAAACAAATAAAGCTTCTTCTGTTACATTTTTCTAGAACTCTAAAGGTATTCTGTTTTCTCCTGTTGCTTTGTTAAACTTAGTTCTAGCAATAGCCTCTTTGACTTCCTCCAAACATTTGTGATGGTTTAGGTAATCATTTACAACTAAAGGACTGGCATATTGGATTTTTGAATTATTGTTTATAGGGTGTGTAGAAATGGTCTTTAGAATGAAAGCCAATAGTGAAAAGTCTGCCAGTTACTGCTCTTTCCAAAAACATTTTGCATTCCCCCCTTCATCAAAATTCAAAATGAAATACCTGAAATGCTGTCCGAAAATTCTAAATAGAAAAAATTAAAATTTGTAAGGCCTATATAAGCCATTGAATACATTTTGGAGAAAAAAACGTGAACCCTTTAAATATCTCCTAAAAAATGTTTCCTAATCAAATATTTAAAAAAAAAACCTAGACAAAAAATCCAAAAATTTAAATTTACCCAACACCAAAAATTTCCAATGAAACAAATTCTCATTCGAAATAACGGCGATTTTATTTGAATTTTTCCTTCGAGCTGATGGCACTTTCGATTCTACTTTACCATTATCCCATAGACCCAGATATTTGCTTTTCGTGTTGTCAGGGGATCCATAACCGAGGATAAAATAACAGTAAAACAACATACCTACCAACAGAGCTGAGATTCACATATCACATAAAGGAAAAGCCCATAATGGCCGCATCCAGTGAGGTAAACTAAACACGAACGCGTAACAAAAGTATCTATATAGACGAGGAGGTTTATGGGAAGACTGTGAAAAACCCCAAATATCCGGTGCGTTTCAGTGAGAACAAACAAAAAATCTATTCCAATATTTAGCAAACAAGATAAAACCTTGAAGTGTACATAGCAGACCGAAGCCCCATTCTTCAACGCGTTCTCCTAGCCTGAGCGGGTCGGTCGACTGAATGTGAATTTGCTGATGTTTTGTTTCTGTTATCGAAGTGAATTGAAGTGCTGTACCGTAAATTTACATATAATTTCGCTTTTCCAAATGGTTTCTCGTTCTTTTTTGTGTGTTGGGTTGTTTTTGAAAACAGAGGGTACCTAAAGAATATAAAAGAAATAAATATTTAATGAGCTTTCAGTGGCAAATGGACTTTTTTATTGTTTTCCCCGGGAAAAATATATCTACACCAACTTCCTATAGCCTATCTACCTAAAATGGTTTATAATTCAGAAAAAACATAAGCTAGGCGCTGATGAAGCTTAGGTTTTTGTAGTTGTTGTTGTTGTAGCAGTCCCACCTCAGTTAATGAAGCAAATAACTAACGGTAATCCGCAAGTGCTGCATTCTGCGGCTCTATTTCATGGCCGATTATAGTACTTTTCATTTTTTCCATCACAACAACGGTAAATAACTCAAACAATGGAAAATGTTTTTCCGTTTAAAAATCCTCTTTCAAAATTAATCACCGTAAACGTTTCGATGAAAAAGAGTGAATTAGTGCGAGGCCTGAGATAGAGTGAGAACGAAAATCATAATTTAGTGGGACAGAACGCAGAGGTATGCGGGATGCATATATAAGTACTTGGCTCAATTATTACGGTAAAATGCAAATCGATTCGTATACCTATGTACACCGTTATCTAGAAAGAAGTGGTGCAAGCAAAAAACCTAGAAAAGAAATACAAAAAAAACATAGGCATCCTCGCTTAAGTTAAGGGACTTTCCATTTTCACCTCTGCCTCCTCCACCGCGCTCCGTAGTGAATACAACGATATGGTTTGAAGTTCCCTGGCTGTCATGGGCATCCTTTTTCTCCCTTCAACACTTCACCGTTCCTATGGAAGTTTAGAGTGAGATGAGAATGGTTGTGCCAACTGGGAATCTGTAAAATTAAAACAGTAGAACTATGAAAACCAATTAGAGCGTCAGCCAACGTAACGCTACCGTAACCGTAACATAAAATTATTCCAATTTATACTAAGGTCTGTCTGCATGGATAAATCTCCTTTGGATTTAAGGATATGGATTTGATTTAAAGGTAGGTACCTACTCCTACATACCTTTTCAATGCGAACAAAGAATAAAAAAAGGAGAAGATGCATGAGCAGGTGTATGCAATGGTGGTGGGCAAATAGATTTGAAAATTTTAATTGTCTTATATAGTTTTAGCGCATATGTATATGTACTATGAGCATTGCGTGTGTTGCGCTGCGCTGGAGCTGTCTCTAAGAACTGGATATGAAGGATGGAACTTTTTTCACAGAGCCCGCAGAAGCATCAGCAATGGCCAGGCAACGTATGGTGTGTCGATAATGAAGTACGAGCTTAAGGGATTACATCAGAGGATTACTTACTGATACAGATCAGGGAACGAGCAACATCAACGCTCTATGGGATTCGGTTGAAACAAGCTAATTGAATACAAAAAATAAATGTATCCTTATGGTTGCAAAGCTACTATAGCTAGGATTCGTTATGATAAAAGGTGTTCTTTTAGAAGCTTAGAACGTTGAAATGGAATAAAACAGAGATGATTTTTAAAATTTACTTTATTCGAAAAATAATCTTCTGCCGTTATTATTTCAATGGGACTTCTGACATATTATTACGCCACGGCTGGGTCGGACGTAGTTTAAAGTAGAGGTCCAATGGTTTCAATTGTAGGTCCAATTGTCGATTACTTCTTCCAACATTTGTTGCAGAATAACAACAATAACGTTAAAAATGTTGTCTTTTAAGTAATCAATAGTTTGGGGCCTAGGGGAAAGTTATAGCTGTCATTGGTTTTCATCATGCAATATTTTGTTTAGAGATTTAAAAGCAGACAAGAGCGTCACATTTGTAACATTAATGGCTAAAACATAAACACGCTTCATTTTCGGCTTCATCTGCGTTACGATGGGCCCTCTTCGAGGTTGCTTTGAATGACATTTCCTATATGACATTTCTAAAACGGCATTTCTGTCATTAACAGCTGTAATTTTTTCTCAAACGTTTGTGTTTCAAATGAATTTTGGAATTGAATAAATTAAATGTATATCGAAAGTAGCTTACATAGCCTATAATAACCAATGGGAATCCTTCCAAAAGTAAATGTATTTTGAGTTTTTTTTTACATCTGTTGAGCTGTCAGACCAAGCAAATGTTCAGCAAATTTGAACTAGAGCTTTCGTTGGGAGTCACACTAAGTTCTTTTCCTTATGATTGTCAAACGAAACGTGAGGTTGGATAGGGTATCTTGGATAGTTGGATTTTTAGATACCTTGTTGAACGAACTGTCAAAAAATAAAAACAACTTTCATCTGTTCACAAAAAGCAGAGAAACATTTAAGCTTCGAAGTCAAAATTTTTGTAAGATAAAACATTTAATTTTGGATAATTTAACTGAAATCAATGTTCAAGTTTTTTGAAATTCAACCATGTGTTGAATCAGCTGTTCTGTCAGATACCTACATACCCCAGAAATTCTTGGATACCTTTGGATGCCTTTTTTGACTGCTCAGCTGTTATTTTATACGTAAAACACTAACAAAAAGGTTTCCAGAAACCCTGAGATTGAAGGTGCCATTGTGATAGCATGCATTGAATACCTATGGTTGAACTCGTAAAACAAAGCCGAAGCTGAAGCGTGTTTTTATTTTAGCCATAAGTCTCAATATGAAGCTGAAGTTGAATTCTGCTAAAAAAATACATTATTCAAAAAAGAACTCTTCTTTAAGGTCAATAATTTTTAAATTATTTAATTGTTTTAATTGAATGGCTGAGAGTTGAATTTACATTTTGCAACATAATTATTCCACTGAAGCGTTTCATTTTCCTTGTATGCCCAACTGTCAGTTTAAGTTTCAACGATCAACTCTAACTTCATTGACAAACATTTCCAGTAAAAGCTGTAACCGAGCTGTCAACCAATTAAAACAATGAAAACCAATGAATGCTTTAACTGACCCCTTATCAGTGTTGACTCTCGACTTTATATATTCCCACAGAAAATAGTCAAGAAACTATGCGGTTACCAATAGTTTGCTTTAATAAATCAATTCTGACAGGAGCTGTGTTACAAGTTTCCATCTTATTGAATCCACAGTTCCTTTACATCGTGGGTTAATCAATCAATCAAATATGGCGCCAGTTAAAGCTTTCATTGGTTTTCATCAGTGAAAACAAACATTGGATTTTTTTGACAGGTCGTTTACAGCAACCATTTAAAATTACTGTCATTGAAAACAATTTCTTGATTGAAATCCACCGACAAATTTTTACTGACAGAAATCTGTCATTGGAATTTTTTGAATTTGGAACACATAACAGGAAAATAAATTCCAGTCTGGAAAATAAAAAAATTCTTTTTAAAGAAAAATAAATGGGTAATTATACTTTTTTTTCTCAAAGAAAAATTCTTTGTGTGATTTCCGATCGATCAGTACATAATTTTCATTTCTAATCAAAGGGAAACACCGTCAAATATCGATTAAAATTTTTTTCCGGATCGATTTCAATCATAGCTGTAACTGGCGCCATGACAGTTTTGTTCATTGATTTCTCGATACATCGATATACATACATATTTCTTACAGAACCATAGTTTTCAAAATAAATTTGCGCAATTTGGAAGCATTGTTGTGAATTAAATCACTTGACAGCTGACAAAATCGCGACCAAATAAAATAGTCTTCCCAACTTAAAGTTCTTTTCCTCTAAAACAAAAACACCCTTTAGTTACATTATTTCAATTTGAACTTTTAGTTTTTTTTTTGTTTCTTGGTATTCTTTATGACTGATTTTATAAATAAAATGAACGTGTAGAAGTTTCTTTCCTTTAATACGCGTTTTATTCGGTTTAATTAATTTTTAATTAAAGGTACGTTTGAAGTGCACTTCAAATGAACTGTATAGACGGTGTTATTGATGATGAAATACTCCATTCAATTCGTCGGATAAAGGTTCTTGAGAAGAGATCTTCTTATCGCAGAATCTGATATAATTGATGGTATATGTACACAACCTGAACTTTACACTGACTAAACGGAAAGAGACCAATGTCCGTTGCATTGAATATTTCCAATAAAGTCCCAGAGCTTTAACTAAACCACTTTTCCGAGATCCTTATTTTCTACTCTACCAATAGTATTATTTGGAACCTCTACAATTGGCTATTGATTTAGCTTCAGACTTTTTAATTTCTTACGTATCTTCTTGTCATATTTCAAAACCAATGGACGCAAGATGAAAGGATGTGATGAATGAAGTGGTTGAGTGATGAGAATGACGTCAACTTCAATACTTCAATACGGGTGCTGTGTGTCGCGTCGACCTTTCAATTAATCAATATTCAGTCAAAGTTTCGGATAGATGATTAAGATAATTAATAGGTCGGTAGTCGGCATCGTCGTCGGTTGGTGATAATTGAATTGTAGTTAAGATAATTATAAGGACATGATTCTGTATTGGAGATTGTTAAATTGATGAATGGTAAACTTATGGGCAAAGTATTGGTTGATGATTGATTTTAATGAAGACGGTTCATTGATTTGATAAATGGTAAAGTCGGATAGGAAGGTTAAAGTTCAATGTTCTCGAAAGTAATAGAGATTTTTTTCTATAATAGGACCGCTTGTTGTGTCTTCTAGAGTGTTTAGAAAAAAATGTATCATTGTGAAATAAATACAGAAGTACTTGTTTCAAAGTTTAAAACTTTGGTTGAGAATTCAACTTTTCAATTTTTTTATTTCTCTGAGCAAATTATACCCGAATATTTTTACAGTTCTTGAATTTCATGATCCTTAGAAACTTTTTTAAGTTTGAATTAAAGGAAATAATATGTGAGCTCGAAGGTGTAACGAACGATAAATAATTTTTAACTTATTTAAAATAAATTCAACTTACATTTTTTCATACAAAAACTATAATTTACTTACTTAAGGTGGCGCTACAAACCGGGGCGGACCTGGGCTTCAACCAACATGCGTGTCCAGCCAGCTCGGTCCCTAGATAGCTGTCTCCAGTTTCGCACCTGCGTGCGCCACCTGAGTCGCGGTCTTCCTCTACTGCACCGTCCCTCGGGCTTAGATTCGAAGACCTTCCGGGCAGGAGCGTTGATGTCCATTCGCTCTACACGACCAAATCATCTAAGCAGTTAGACTTTAATTCTGTTAACGAGGTCAATGTCGCTGTACAGCCCGTACAGTTCGTCATTATATCTTCTCCTCCATTCCCCAAAAATCACCCGAAGAATTTTTCTCTCGAAGCATCCTAAGACTCTCTTATGTTTCATTGACAGGCTCCAGGCCTCAGCGCCATAAATGAGAACCGGGATGATGAGTGTCTTATAGATGGTGATTTTAGATGCTCGAGAGAGGGCTTTACATCTCAATTGCCTTCTATGTCCAAAAAAGCAGCGATTTGCAAGAGTTATTCTTCGTTTGATTTCAGCGCTGGTGTCGTTGTTATAGGTGTCCATGGTGACGTTTTGTCCAAGACGTCGTTGTCCAATGTCCTTTTTTGATGACAGCATATACTTGGTCTTGCCCTCATTGACCACTAAACCAATTTTCTTCGCTTCCGTCGCAATGCTCAAAAACGCTCCATTGACATCACGCCTTGATCTTCCAATTATGTCAATATTCTGCATATCCGAGAAATTGGATGGACCTTTGGAAGACTGTGCCTCTAGTGTTGATGTTTGAGTTATGCACAAATCTTTCCAGAACGATGTTGAAGAAGTAGCATGGCTGTGCATCGCCTTGTCTTGATCTTTTCCGACCTTGATAGATCAGCGTGCATTCTCCACAGACGGATAAATTTGACAGGGATGCCAAAACTCGACATTGCTGTGAAGAGCTCTTCCCTATAGATGCTGTCATGCGCGGCTTTAAAATCGATAAGGAGATGTCGGGTATCGATTTGAAGCTCCTGGGTTTTTTCCAAGATCTGCTGTAGCGTGAAAATTTGGTCGATAGTGGACTTTCCTGGTCTGAAGCCACACTTATAAGGACCTATCAGGTTGTTAACGACGTTCACATAATACGGCAGAGAGGATCTTATATGCAGAGTTAAGGACACTGATACCTCTGTAGTTTGCGCAATTTATAGGGTCTCCTTTCTTATGTATTGGGCACACTATGCTGAGATTCCGACCATATTTTGCAGATGAGTTGGTGCATGCTCCCTACCAAGTCATCACCTGCTGCTTTGAATAGTTCGGCAGCGATGCCGTCAGCCTCAGCAGCTTTGTTTGACTTCAATTTAGATATAGCTATCTTCCCTTCGTCAAGGCAGGATAGGCAGAATTATTGATCTGCGCCGCCTAGGTTAAGTGGTTCTATCTCCCTTACAGCGAAATTCGGTTCGTCATCGCCGTTATATAATTTGGAGAAGTGATCTTTCCATATTTTCAGCGTCGACTGCGGTTCTACTACGATGTTCCCCTGATCGTCTTTACAGGCTTCGGTTCGTGGCTGGTACCCTTGGGAGGTTTTTTTTACCTTTTGGTAAAATTTACGAACCTCATTCCTGTTGTGGCATCCCTCTATCTCCTCGATCGCGCGCTTCTCGTGCTCTATTTTTTTCCATCTAAGAAGCAGGTGTTCCTCTCTCTTCTTCTGCTCGTAGAGCCCGCGAGCAGCTTTGGTCCTTCTGTAAGAGCCGTTTTTTATGCCTGTTGTTTTGCTGCATGAGCTTGCCGGCATTCGGGTCAAACCAGGGGTTTTGCTGTGCTGGCCATGTGAAACTTAGCACTTCAGAGGCTGCATCTTTGGACTCCTTAAGAGGTTATTAGAGACTAGATAGGAAAAGGACATGGAAATCTCTTGCGATTGTAGCCGGCGAAACTTCTCACAATACTTCCTTGTTTTGGCTTGGATCGGGATATCCGTAGCCGTACCTTATCTACAACGGGGTAGTAGTCCGTGTCAATGTTGGCCACTCAGAATGTTCGGATACCCGGTATACTGTAGAAGTGTCGTGCGTCGATCGCAATGTGGTTAATCTGGTTGACAGTTGATTGATCAGGATATTTCCATGTCCCCTTGTGGATATTGTGGTGTGTAAACTGCGTACTAGCGCCCCGCAGCGAAATAGATCAGCCTGAATCCGTTGTCGGAGATGGTGTCGTGCAGGCTTTATCTGCCCATTGTGTCACCAAAGATGACTCCTCTTCCTAGCTTGTCAATAAAATATCCAAAAAATATAAACCTACACAAAATTGGTAAAAATCGTTTACAGAGTTCTAAGAACCTCACTCCCGGTGAGTCAACTAGATTCACTGAATTTTTTGCAAGCGTGGTACAATTTAATTATGACATTCAGTGAATAAACTACATTGCCGATTCCTAAAACTACCTTATCATTTTTGAAATTGCCTATCGACGCTTGCAGTTTTTGATACCTAAATGTTTTACAGTTCCGAAAACAAATAAAAGTGAAATAATTTAATTTATTTGATAAATTATTTCAAAATTCGCAAGTTATTTTGTTCTATGATTTTAAGTCCGATCAAACCTGTGTGTTTATTTTTAATTTCTTCCATTCCAAAATGTTTGAAAATTGAATTAAGTGCATCTTCAGTGATACCAGATGAGTTTAAAAAAATGTCGGTAAGGCTGGTCATGTTGTCGACATTCGTTGAATTTCGATTCGTTGGGTTTGTTAGTAGCAAAATCTTGTAAATTAATTGAAAATGTTACTTAATGAAACTTAAATTTTTTATCTCAAGAACCGGTCAACATTTTTTAAGGAAATCCAAATATAAAATAAGAACTAAGTTTTTACAAAAAGAAGTAAAAATGTTTTCCTTTTGTTTAATTTTTAAATTCATGTACTTACATTCTTCAAATGTGATTACAGAGTAATGTTCAGCACTTAATCTAAATTCCAATTTTGCTATTTTATTTTTACCACCAAAAGCCTTCAAACCAATCGATTTCCTTTACCTAAAGTGGCATTTTTTCAACATAAAATGTTGTAATATTTTACTATAATGTCCCCAAATCACGAAGAGATTGGAATTCTATCACACTATCACTCTCCAGAGTATTCGATAATTATTCTTTCCTTTTTTTCTTGCCATTAAATAAAAAACAAAAACAGAATACGGAAACGTCCCTTAGTTTGCAAACTACTTTAGGTTCCGGTTACATATAGCAAACAAAAAATAAAGATAAATATCTTGAGTTAAATCCCAAATGTTGTTTTTGAATAAAGCAGAAAAAAAAAACATATAAAGTGACAGCATTAAAAGAGGTCATCAGGAAATAACTGGATAATCTCTTGAAAAACTTCTTCGTTCGTTTGGGTCAAAGAAAAAGACCCTGATTTGATAGTTCCCCACTTAAGCTTTTAGCCTTATTTATATGTGTCAAATGTGTTTGGATTTTCAATATCTTCGTCTCCATCACTGACGATATGGCCCCCTGCTAATGTATCTACAAGAATAGTTTTCTACTTATCGTCTAATAAAAGTACCACAATTTCTTTTCATCATGTACCTAGATGTAATCCTGGTAGGGCACATGTAGCTGTAGGATTAATCCATCCAAAACTACTTCTCTCATTTAATCCACCATTACATTTCACGAGATTGAGCCAATTATTTCATATTCACTCAGTGTTCTTTGAGCTTATAATATTATATCTGCTCCTATATAAAGTTGAAGTTCAATCCAAAAAAGAAAAAATATAGAAAAAGCCCAAAGTAAACAAAAAACTTGATGTTGTATACAGGGTTACCATATCCTAAACTAGCTGAAAAAGTAGCCCAAATAATAGCCCAATTTCTATGAACACAGTTAACGAATTTAAACTTACATGAACTATGAATGTATGAAGAAAAATGTTGCTCACTGTTCACATGATTTATTTGTCAAAAATAAGATTTGAGCTAATTATAGCCCAATTTATCATTGGACTGTCATACGGAATTTCTTGCTGTCATTTTTGATAGACTAGTTTCAAATAAATAGCCCAATGGAGTGATCCTAGTTCAATGTTGTTAGAGGAAACACAAAGTATCGTCCAAGACTAGGTCAAGGCTACTTACAGCCAAATAAACATGGCTGCCAATTTAAGAAAAAAATAGCCCAATATCCAATAAATACCTTAATCTGCCAAGTCTGCTTGTATTTTATTCGAGAAAACACAAAATGTCGCTCTAGATTAGATTAAGGCTAGATTATCATTGGACTGTCACTCTGCATACTTTCCTCCAATTTTGGAAAAAGATAGCTCAATTTCCAACAAATAGCCCAATCTGACAAGCCAGATTGTTGGTTGTTGGAGAAAATAAATTGAAAGAAATAACTTCCTTTTTTCAACGCAAAATATTTCATAACATAAAACTACAAAATATTTCAAAAGTCGAGTTGAAATTGTGTGGGATTTTGAGTTCCTCTTTTGTTTCATGTAAATATTATTATTTGTAAAAAAAGAAGAATATACCCAGTGTGTGGTAGGATAAAGGATGTTTTTACGACTGACGAGCGACGACAACGACGTAAAAGGCGGCAAAAATAAAAAGCACAAAAATATCCAGATTTCTCGTGGGAATTTTTCGAAATCATACAACACAATGTTGATTTTTCACGAAATCGACAAAATGTATATTATTCCATTTCCATCACAGGAAACATCAAAAAACCATTTGTTTATTTACTAAGGAAAATTGATAGAAAACTAAGGAGATGTGTATGTAAAATGTATACATGATGTTTCTAATTGACTGTTGGTGGGTGTTTTGGAGGAAATATCAAGAGTGAACTTTTGGATCGAGGGACATTTTAAGAACCAACAGTGGAAATGACTTTAATTCGGAAATGTCAAGTAGACACCGCCTACTACTTGTACTTGACAACTGAAGAGAGTTGATATAAATTCAAATAAGAATTGGGCTTCGTGGACCTGGAACCTTGCTTCCACAGAACGTGGGTTCAATTCTTTGCTATACAAGTCCTGTAGTATGCTCGTAAACGAACGAATTGTTGTATATTTTATTTTTTGTTAAACATAGTTGGAATCTATTGTAAAAGTTGAAGGGCTTCTGATGAAATCGAACAGAACTATATTTAATTGTTTTAAAAGGTTACAAATATTCAATTATTTTGCTTTATGACCCTTAAAAACCTTGCTACAATTTGATTCTCTTTTGAGACCTGAATGTTTTCTGCTAGACGTCCCTCACAACCGCGTACATATGTTATTCATTCGTAAGGCTTTGTTTGAGTTCAAGAAGTTAAATCAGAACGAATACTGAAATCATTTGAAAGTTTACAAACAGATCTATTACACAATGAACATTGAACACAACAAATCCTCCATTTTTGTCATACTCTAAAGAAAATGGTGGGAACAGGGAGAATCGTTGTCTGTCAAATGTCAAAATTTGGTCTTTGTTTATTTTTCTTGATTTTTGTTTTGACATTATGGTTATATGCCATTAAAAGTGACATTTGGAAACAATTATTTGTTTCACTCTCACTTTTAATTAATAATATGCCATTTAAAAATAATATAAATGTATATAATGCAGCAACTCTCATAATTCTCTGAAATTGTCAGTCTATATATGAGTTAATAAAGTCTGATGAGCTGACATTAAAAATATATTCATATTCGTTTTTTTTTTTTTGAACAGAAAACTTTGAAATTTTTAAAATGACAGTTTTAGTTTTGTTTGAAATGTTTATAGGGAAGTCTGCTGACTTTTGGTTATCAGTTCCTGTGAAATTATTAAAGTTAAATTAAATTTCAACTCGCATTTGAATTCCATAGTTGAAGTCAACTCACTAGTGGATGATTAACTGAACTCACCCCAAAAAGAAACAAGGTGAAAAAATCCCCATCAATTGGTTTGTTTTGTTCATAGCTACATCGACAGCAACTGTCAGTGGGTATTGGTTCAGACGGCCAGCTGCCAAAAAAATTCGTCTTCCAAGCAATTCTATTGGAAAGTTGACTCCAAGATTATTTAATAAATTATCGATTACTTTGTAATCAAGTGTTCTTATGTCTTAATATTAGTTTGTCAATTTTGTCCATTTAACTTAAATCTTGAAAATTTTATAAATCACAGACTAAGAAATTACGGAATTAAAGATAAAAATATGTAGCTTCTGCAAGTGTTTATTTTCTAGACTTCTTTCATTCAGAGCATTAGAGAAATGGCCTTTTATATATTTTTGAATTTATAAATACGTTGGACGAAGCCGAAGCTGAAGGGTGCTTGCGATTCAGCCATAAATGTGGAGACGCGACAGATTTTTTGCTGACACTAAGGATTCGTTTTTTAGTAAAAGTTATCGTCTGGCATTTTAAAGTGTTGAGTGCAAGACTCATGGGTAGACTTTATAATCTTATAAATTTTATATGTCATCAGCAAAAATGAGAACTTCACTTGAGCATAAACATCACGATACATTGTTAATAGACAGGATGAACAGAAAATGCCCAAGATGGCTTCCCTGGGGAACACCAGATTGAGCAACAAAAGGTTCTGAAAGACAATTTTTAAATTTGACCTAATAGGTTCTGTTTTCAAGGTGTGATTTGATCCAATCAAAGAAATATGGTGAAAAACCATGAGCTTCAAGTTAAAATAAAATAATTCCGTGGCTAAGTTGGTCAAAAGCTTTAGAAAAGTCAGTGTATACACAGTCAACCTTATAACCTTTTTGTAAAGCGTTTGAACATATGTAAGAGAATGTGAGGAGATTAGTAACGGTTGATCTTTTTTCACAAAAAACTGTCTGTTCGCAAATGAGCTTTTTACTAAAAAATGCTACACTTTCACAAACAGCTTGTTCAAACAATTTAGGAATGCAAGAAAGCTTTGCAATGGGCCTGTAGTTTAGTTGCTTTTATCCGACTTGTTACCTTTCTAGAAAATTGGTGTTAGAAATGACTTCTTCCATATGCTGGGAAATTTGCCTGTTTTTAGAGAAAGTTTGAATAAGAACGTAAGGGGTTCAACTAAAGCATTACTACACTTTTTTAGTACTATCGGGGGAATACCATCGGGACTGGCTGAGCAGTCATCATTTAACGCGGATAAAAGATTAAGGACCGTACTCTGTAGCACAGGACTAGAGCCAGTTTGCGAAAAAGAGTGAAGATTATGAAAATATACTTCATCAACTTCTTGAGGGCTATTAACAAATGACGTACGGAAATTTGTTGCGAAAGCGTTACAAGCATCAACAGTTTTATCTAACGAAATGTTGTTGTAAGTGAAGTTAACTAAAAAACCATCAGATTTTGTCTTTAAGTTTACAAGTTTCCAAAATTTTTTTATGATTCTCTGTCAAAGAGGTGCCGATATCAGTAACATAACTAGCGTATACAAAATTAGAAAGAGACTTAAATTCATTAAAGAATTCAAGATAAACAGAGAAGTTGATTGGAGACCGGGTTTTGAGACACGTTGTTCATGCCTTATTTCTTTTGTTACGCAGTAAACGCAATTCTTTCGTGTACCAAGGGTGGTTAAAGTTAGTATTTCTTGATTTCCTAAAAGGTACATTTTTTTCTTAACAATTATTAAGGGTCTTATAAAAAACTGCTTCGTCAATATTAGAAAATGCTAAAGTATCAGCAATTCTAGAAATGGTTAAATCTTCAGACTGGAAAAATTTGCTCTTCTGAAGTCAAAATTATATAAGTAATCAAATTAACTACTGTGTTCAGTAAGATGTTTACTTACGTCAAGAAAAATTTCGAAGGGGAGGGGGGGGGGCTGATATTTATCAATATTAGTAATTCGTGATCCAGATTCTAGAACAATAGTACTTACATATATCGTCAGAAGAAAATACTAAATCGAGAATTCGATTTTTTGAGTTTTTAATACAGCTTGTTTCCTGTAAGTCAGTATGAAGGATTTTATCGAGAAAAGATAGTTCCAATTGTGACGAAGAGAGAGAGGCTTTAAGGCAAGATTCGTCTTCCGATGGAATCCAGTCAATTTGTGGTAAATTAAAATGACCTAGAAGTAAAATATTGGTGTCAGCGCAGGACAAATTGATAAGAAAGTCTTATGCTAAAGAGAGTTCGCTATAAACAGACTCTAAACTTTTTGGAGGAATATAAACGTTTAAAATGAAAGTAGTCTTAGTCTCTACCATTATCTTTACACATACGAGTACAACTAATAATTCAAATGGAACATATACAGAAGAAGAGAAATATGTATTTTTACCGTTATGAGAACACTTCCACCTAAATCCTTTGCAATACCAACCTATAAGCTTCAAACTCTTGGCTGAAAAGTTCTGTGTCGGAAAAGCTTGAATTGAATTAAGAATGCAACGGTATCTTCGTTATTGACTTGAATTATGTTTTCATCCATAATGTCCATGAAGCTGAGGTACCTGGGCTCTGGAAGTCGCAGTTGGGTTGGCATCCTTCTTATTAGTTGCTTCGGGTGGCTAGATGAGTTACCTACTAGCTTTTTAGCCAAGAGTATAAGGTAAGCTTCAGAATAGATTTGGTTGTATTCAAAGTATTTTTGCCGCTCCCTATGAAAGACAAGCCCAGTGCAGATTCTCAGAATCTTTCTTTCGAATGCTTTTAGCTGTTTCATGGCCGTTTTGTAGATGGTGTACCAAACGAGAAAGCTGTAATCAATAGCTGGTCTCAGCAGTTATTTGTACATCAGGATCTTGTTCTCTTGACTTAGTCCATTGGTCTTCTTCATCAATGGATGCACACGATGAAAGGCCCAGCTGGCTTTCCTAAGAACTTTCTGGGCGTGCGGTTAATAATAGCTTAATAGCTCGTGGTAATAAATTCCCAGGTACTGGACGGTCTTCTTGGCTGAAAGTGACAATCCATCTGAGAGTTTTAACTTCTAGTTTCTTAGTTTATTGTCGATTTTGGGAACCTCTAAGGACTACAAATGACGGCCTTCTAAAGCAGATGAATTCCGGCTTTGCTGCATTGATTTCAATACCCCATTTATGATAAAAGTCAAAGAGACAGTGAATGTGTGCTTCTACTTTCCTCACGGTGACATGTGAGGAGCAGATCTAGCCGTTGACGGGGTTAGGTTGGACAGATGTCAGGATGATGTATGGAAACGGGCTGAGCTTCGATCCTTGATCCATTTCTCCAATTGCACCTACATAGTATTATCTGGAAGAGTGAAAAGAACAAATATTCTTATTAGTGCTATTGGAAAGCCAAGCCTGTAAAGTTTATGGATAAGGCCTTCAATCAATACGCCATTAAATACTTTCTCAACTTCCAGAAGGCATCCAACGGTGACACGATGGCTATTAAGAGCTGTGGTGATGAAGCGTCGTGTCGTGTTGAAACTTCTTCAAGGGGTGTTCTTCCCGAAAACCAAACAGCATGTCAGGAACTATGCTGCTTTCACAGCATTTCCTTAGTATGAGTTCCTCCAGGAGTTTTTGCAGATGTTGCTCAGGAGAGATACGGGCCTCTTAAGAGATGCTATTCCGACCTCCTTGCTTGGAAATTGCCACGATCTTAGCAGTTTTCCATATTTGATAAAAGCAGTAGTTGTTGAGGCAGTTGTTGAAGCCGATTTTCAGGAATCAATTCACTGCTTGCGGGAGCCTCTTCAGGATGAAGTTAGACACAGCATCCGGCTTTGTTGACTTCTTTGGTTTGCAGTAGTCTATTATTTCACATATTTCCTCTGTAGTGCTCAAGTATGGGTTGTCAATTCGGTCATTTCCCAAGTTGGTTTCATTGAATACACTTCTCTCTGGAGTGGGAGCCAGAGTTGTTTGGATGGAATCTTCCACTTTGTCAATGAAAAGTGGGTTAGAAGGAGGGTTGGGGGTAAATTTGCGTTCGAAGTGGTTGGCAAAGGCTTCCACTTTCTCAATAAATGATGTAATCTCAGTAATGTTGTCCATCATGACTTCCGGTAGTGGTTTATTTGTTCCTATAAAGTGGTTGATATCATTGAAGGCGTATCGTTCAGGTTTGATTTCTCGTAATCTCTTCTTGAGAAATTTGTCATTGTGGTGTCGAATGGAGTTTTGAAACACGTTGTTAACGCATTTGAGTTCGCTTTTCAGTGTCCGGTTTTCCTGATTCACTGTGTTGAGTTCCGTTTGGTTAATTTTTTGTAGCCTTTTCCTCAACCTTTGTCTGTGCGAATACAAACATTCCAAGAGATGTTGGTAACTATCCTTGGCTGTCGCGAGAACCCTTAGGACGTCAAGTGAGTTTCCGACACCACCATAAATTACATTATTCTGGCTGGAGGTTTTTGTTTTCGGGAGGAAGTACTAAGTATTGCTCGATGTGCCTTTACATTCTCTCGACGTTGAGTCTTCTAGAATTTATGAAGTCTGCTTGGGATGGCTGGTTGGTTGAGTTTTATCGAAAGCAAAACTGCTTCGTGGTCAGTGTCACTTGGCTCAGTTGAGCAAGTGAAGTTACTGATATCTGGAAGAATATAAAATTAGAAATTGATAGGAAAATATCTAAAATTGATGGAGCGTTAGGAAAGGTTTGCTTTGGTTGCGACAGTACAGCTAAAGAATGTCATCGCTGTGAAGTTCCAACCAGTCTACGATGGCCTTCAGTACTGATAGCAGTATCCTCCCACATATGATGCCTTGCATTGAAGTCACCACCAATTAGACCATAGGTTGTTTGTTTTAAGACACTGTTGAGTATGTTGAGGTCGCCATTGATGTTTACTTTATAGGAACCTCATTTGAAGTATACGCCGATTACTGTAGGTTCGCTTGTTTGAAGGCCTGGGATAATAATTTCGCTGGTGCTGAAAGAGACCTTTTTCTTCAAGTAGATGGCTGTGCCTTTTCCATGCTGACCTTTGACCTGTTGGAAGGTCTTGTATTCGACGATGATAATATTGTTCCTGCGGGTAACATTGGTTTCAGTGATGAGCAGAAAAAGAAACTCATTTTTTGAAGATCAACGTAAAACATCCTACGAATCAATGTATGAAGTGTTTATACGAATAAACTCTATTAGCTTTATGTTATATTTATAATTTTTGAAACAAATTTAAACATCAACTCTGTATATATTTTTGATTATTTAGCAGAGTTAAGAAAATGGCCTGTTGCTGTCTTAATCTTTTTCACGGAATAAAAGAAAACTACAAAGCTTATTTACTTGAACTTCACTGTGAAACCGTTGTAGATGAACTTGACATTTCAACTGTAGTTCAAGTTTAACTTAATCTTAGTTTAAACTTCCACCGACCAACCAATGCTTGTTTTTCGTCATTACAGATGCACAACACAAACTAGAATATAACTTAAACTTTTAGGTTAAGACGCTCACGATCATTTTATTCGTTAAAATGTGGATTGAATGTGGAACGCGAATTTAGTTTGACAGTTCGTTACAACAAGATTGTAGTTCACGAAGAACAATTTGTTTTCTTTAAAGCAGCATTCACATGAGCGCGACCAAACAACGACATATGAATTACAAAATGTGAGCTTGGAGACATATTTCCACACAAATTCTTAACAAAACGATGGCAATATAGTTTCTATTTGATTTATGATGCATACTTTAACTTTTTAATATCATATATACATAAATAAATTTAAGTAAACAAATTTACTCGTAGCGAAGAAAATTGTAGTTGATCAGAACTGTCAAACTTTTCACGTTCCACATTATCCACACTAACAACGAATAAAATTATCGCACGTACTTAACCTAAAAAAATCATTCTTGTTTTGGTCAATTGTCAAAGTCAAACTTCATTCGCGACGAATTAAAAACTCTCATGTGAAAGAAATGTCAAAGTCAACGAATATTCGTTCATTCATTCGTTAGTCGTTGGTCGTGCTCATGTGAATAGTGCTTAATTCCTCTTAATTTGACAATAAAAAAGATTATTTCACTGCCTTAAGATTAACTAAAGCTTTATTTCTACCCTTAAGTTTACAATTTGTAGATAATTTAGGTTTATAAATTATTTAAATCACATTTATTCATGAATTCGTCTGTCGTTGGTTGCTTTCACGTGAAACAAAAAAGTGTAAGAAAAATTACACAGAATGAAACAAAAAATGTTAACCCTTTCGATTTAGTTTACAATTCCCACATTGAATCAGATTTAATACATTTTCCATTAAAAACTAATTGTTACAAAAAACTTGTCGATTTAAGGTAACGTAAGCACTTTTAAATTCGTTGCTCTCATTTTCATACTTTTTGTCTTTGAACACTGTCATCAATGCATGATAAATTAGTGGAAAATTGATATCAGCTGTGAACGTGTGCATGTTGATATAAGCTGTAAACGTGTGCGTGTAAAGTGACATTTCAGCTTGTAGGCAAACCAGAATGACAGATGAATGACATATAGATTGTATTTGATTGAAAATCCCATTTAATCTACTAATTTCTAAGAATCTTTAATTTGTTCAACTATTTCTGAAGAAATCATTTTGACTTAAGCAAGAAAAAATAGTAAATTAGAATAATTATCTACTATAAAAGTTATTAACGGTAATAATCATTATGGTAGCTCATTTTTACTTATCACCATATCCCAAAACTTATTTCTGAATATTTTATTACCCTCGATATATATAAATTATCACTTCACTGATGAATTCTCTAATTCCAAACCAAAATGACTAATCTTGCAATTTTCATGATGATCGTTGAAGTGCCTCAATTAAGTGTTCAACACGAGTCAAGAGTCCTGTACATATATTTATTTATTGTTAAAGGTTCTTCTCTATTGAACTTCCTGTCACAAATGTTAGCAATTATTTCATTTAGCAGATCGAACTAGTCAGGTGAGCCTTAAGCTACCAACAAAAACAACAAAAGTCTTCAACAAATCAATTTTGGTAGAATATTGTAATTGTCCTTAACATTCCTCCAGAGTTTTCCATTTATTGTAGTATAAGGTATTCGTTTCGTATAGCTGCCTTGAAACATCACCCAAGGACATTTTAGTCTAAGTAATTTGTTATAGTACCTGAAGCATTGATGTTTTATGTAGATAAGGAAGAAGGAACTTTGATAGTGAAAGACTTGTGGACATGGACAGTGGGTGGTGTTGTGTTGTGTGTTTTATTAAGTTTTTCACTATGTTTTCGTATATAAGCAAGGAATTACCAATAAATCCTGTCCCCTTTATATAAGGTATTTCTATATACATAGTAAAGGAGAAAGGCCACTATCAAGGGATATAATTTTTGATTTGTCCTTCAGACACTCACGCCAACAGTTGGTCGATTGACTTCTTCCCCAAACTCCAACCATCAGCTACGTTACCGATTTTGTGTCGTTGAAGTTATATTCCTACACCCCCTACACATTTTTCCTTTTCCGCACTTTGTTCTATGTTCTTGTTCTTGTCTTTGGCTTGGCCTTGTCCTTGGCCCTCCCTTTTATACTTTGTGTATATAAAATGGATTTTCAATGACTGTGCGGTAAAATGAACTCAGAACCAAGGATATAATAATTTATACTTTAAGTGGATTTCATGAATATTTAAAGCTTCAACACACTTCTTTGTTCAATGTCCACTCTTTCACTACTTCCCTCCATTTATTAGATGAAAACAAGACTTTTATGTTAACTTTTTTGTATACTTTTGTCCACTTTTCTGTTCATGCCATTACAACGGGTGTTTTTTGCATTAAAAGTATAGAACTTTATTGGATGACAGCTGACAAAATGGCCAGCTGTCAAGTGATTTAATATTTTTGATATTTTAACATGAATGCACGATGCCTAAAAATCTCTTTCAAAGTGTGCTTTTTTTTGAAAATCATTATTCTGATGGTAATTTTAAATATCGAAATATGTTTAGGAATGAAGTTCACTTTTCGCTGAATACAAACGTCAAAAAACAAAAAGTGTCAGAATTGGTGTTATGCTCATCTTCAAGTTTTGTTGGTTTTCCTCATAAACGATGCTGGACAGAACTTTGCAGAGCTATGGCTACTGACTTTTTGGTTCATTAAATGAACACCTGTTGTTTCCACGAAATGGCGCAACAGGAAACGTGTTTAGTAACTCATAGCAAGTTACGCAATGCAGACCCCTGTATTGGCCTCCTAAATAATGCGAATTAAGGCCGCTTGGAAATATTTGACGTTTCTAGTCAATTTCGATAAATCCAAGCCAATTGACCGCTTATGACACAACATTCACCGCGTTAATGACGTTATACGCGTATGAATGTTTGAAATAGTCATCGAAAAATGGACTTTCAGATCAAACTACGTCCGAAGCAGACTTGGCGGTCATTTCAAAGTCTTATACCTGAAAGAAAAACACCCTTTATTTGTGTAGTGTGCAGGACAATGTCATTTAGATTTATAGTTTCACTTCCGTTTTAAAGGTAGGTAAGGTAGCTGGTGTATGTTTTTTTTTGTTTCAAAATGTAGAAATTAACATTTTAATACTACGGATTACCGTCACTACATGCAGCGCCACTCTCTGATGTAGTTACGAGTATGTTAACTGAAATTGACCACCCTACCTTTGTCACGTAATCTTTTTTACAATGTATATACTATATGCAGTGTGTGTGCTGTACAGTGCATCCTTTATTATGTCCCTTATCCTTTTTATACACTCTTGTTATATGTTACAAGTTTGAAAAAAAAAACATCCAATTTATTCAGTCAAATGTGCAGAGAAATGCTTATTCGTGTGCTAAATCAACACACAAAGGATGTGCCAAC
Source organism: Eupeodes corollae (assembly GCF_945859685.1). NCBI lineage: Eukaryota > Metazoa > Arthropoda > Insecta > Diptera > Syrphidae > Eupeodes > Eupeodes corollae. The sequence goes on along the minus strand of NC_079147.1, from coordinate 300,474,221 downwards.
TGCCAACAAGTCAGAGTCACATATCCACCTCACTTCAACCCAACGCCACCACCACCACCAGAACCATCACTACTGCACCGACCGCGCACTACCATACCAGCATAAATGCAACATGCAATATAATGAATGCAAAGACAAAAGGATATTCTTGTTTCCATAGCATAGAATTGGATACTGCTTCTATTTTTGACTTTCAAAAAAGCATAAAGTTTTATTTGGACTGAAAGAAAAAATGAGTACAAAAACGGAAAAGCATCAAGGCTAAAATATGTGAAACCATAGCTGCAAATTGAGAGTGTTGAGGTTGAAATTCTATTTTTGGTGCAAAAGGCCACAATAAGAAAGCACTACCGTACCGACAGACGCGACGGCGACGGCGACGACGCTGAGATGTGTGGTTTTCTGATTTATTGCAGGCAATTTTTATCTTCACTCTACGGACCATCATCATTATCATCATAGTCTCATGGTTATCGTCGTCATCGTCAAGAAAAGCAGAAGCAGCGCAGCAGCCATTGTGGAAAGAAAGTTCTTCATTCTATTATAAAGGTTAAGTTCTTTGTTGCAGATAAATTTTCTTTTTGGTGATTGCTTCCAATTATATTGTTATTGTATGCGCTTTTCCGCTTGGGAACTATAAAATGAAACTATACCCATTGGAGTACCTCTTCCTTCATCCATTTCCGCATATACCTTGATTGTGTGTACTTGAAAAGTTTGAAGAAAAAATCGAAATTTTCGAGGAGGCAGCAAAAGTTCCACAAATGAAAATTGCTTCCGGACAGATAGGCATCTGAATAATATACCATTACGTATACACAAGTCTCGATAGTAGATAGAGACTTTTTACAGAAAAAGTTATTTTCCAATTTATAATTTGTGTCTTTGGCATAATTGAAATATTGGTTTTCTATTTCGTAAACGACCTCGGCGATTTTGATTAAGTTTTAAAATAAGTAAGAACTGTTTGGTTGGTTTATTTGTCTGCTGTCATCTTTTGTTTGAAGGTCATGCGTTTAGGTTATGTTACATGTCTTGTTTGTAGAGTCTCTGAAACATATTTTAAAACGATTAAAAATATATTAAAGATGTTTTAAAATTCGAACTTTAACGAAAAATTTGCTATTTATCCCCAAGTTGTTCAAATTTGAGTTTCGAATTATATATGTTGTCCGGCTGCAAGTACAGCAGCGCTTTAACTCCTCCTGGAGCATAGGGCAGCAACAAGATCCTTCTACATATCCCGATTCATCACAACTGACCTCAGCTGTGGCCACGATTGAATACCATGAGACCGAGACTCCTTCAAAAATAATGACCTCCAAGTTGTCTTTGGTTTCCCAACGCGTCTATTACCCTGGACGGACTGTTTTGCTATATTGTAGTCAGGTTTCCTCAGTTTATGGCCTATCCAAAGCTATTCCATTGATGTCTACTTCCAATTTTTTCTGACCGGTCCTATTCCACAGCTCAACGTTAGAAATGGTTTGCGGCTACCGGATCTTTAGAATAGAGCTTGTAGTCTGCTCGAGATATTGGCAGAGCATTTCCATGTTTCAGAAGCATATAACGGCACTGATTTGACGTTGGATTCGAAGAGTTTCAACTTGGTACGTAGCGGTATTTTGCTTGAGTTCCACACAGAAGAAAGGATTCCAAATGCACTAAGGGCTTTGTTTATTCTACTGTTCACATCCAGGTCGGTTCCGCCATCGAGAACGATAAAACTTCCCAGATAATTTAACAGCACGACCTCCTCTATGGTCGCCTGCCTTAGAATAACTTGTGTGCTTTGGCCCGTGGTCATTTAATAACAACCACAATTAAACAATCAAACTCCTTCTCAAAATCTACAAACATTAGGTACAGCGGTGATTGGTTCTCAGATGATTGTTCGAGTATGATTCGCAAGGTGTTGATGGGTCAACGCACAATCGGTACTGCGAAACCCTGCTTAGTGCCTATTGAGGGTAGACTCGATCCTGGACTTAATCATCTCGAGAATAATAGTTGCCATTAACTTCGGAAAAACGGACAGAACTGTGATACCGCGCCAGTTATTACTGTTTTTGAGGTTTCCTTTCTTTGGTAACTTTACAATAACTCCATCCTTCCAGTCCTTTGGGTAAGTTTCACTCTCCTCAACAGAATGCACGAGTTTAAGTAAAATACGGGAAGCTGCCTCAGGGTCTGCTTCTTGGAATTCTTCAGGAATAGCATCAAGTCCAGCTGCTTTGTTTTTCTTTAGAGTTGAATCGAATTACTTATCTCTGCACTTGTAGGGGGAATGGTGTCAATACCCCTAGAAGATCTGCGCATGTTGTTCAATTGTGGATTCAATTCTGAATTGTGGTCATCATTAAGCAACGAACAAAAGTGCTCCTTCCATCTTTGTAGCTGATCTTCTATCGTCACTAAAAGGTTTCTGTTCAAATCTAAAACGGGATGGTTAGTGTTAGCCCTACTACGCTTTTCGACAATGTCCTTTGTTTGTTTGTGTCGACGTGAAAATTTTCTTACATTCTGCAGAGTGAAAGTAAATGTCCCAATTAATTGCTTTGCATTTTGTAAGCTGCAAATCATAAGCTTTGTTTTTTTGCTTACTAATAGCTCATGTTTTAAAAACCATTGTGCTAAGACCTGCAAGTCTTTTTGTAGTTCAACTAATGATTCAAATAAGATACTGCTTTCGTAAGTAAAAGCCAGATCATCGGCAAAAGTCGTAACACTACTACTTAAATGTTGCTGGAATATGGAATTCACATATAATAAAAACAAAACTGGACCTAATACAGAACCCTGTGGCACACCAATACTTATATTCATGAACTCGCTAAAGACATTTCCAAGTTTTACTTTTTGAGTCCTGTAGCTTAAAATTAGGCAAACCAGTAATGGGTTTCAACTCTAAAACCAGCTTTATAAAGTTTGTTCAAAAGAATATAATGATTGATCATACCGAACGCTTTGGTCATGTTAATATATAAAGCTATGGTATTCCTTTTTTTGTTAAAACCGTCACATATGCCTTGGAGAAAGAAGGAAGTATGGAAATGGGTCTATATTGGCTGAAACATTTTCTGCTGCCTTTCTTAAACAACGGTATAATTTCCGAAACTTTTAAGGATTTTGGAAAAATACCCCAAGTAATACTCTTGTTACACAAGTAGGCTTAAACTAAAAAGATTATTGGTTACATCATCGGAGGTACTTGAGTGTTTGTTATCAAGCGACAATAAACATTTGAAAACTTCATGTGACGAACAAGTTTCAAAAACAAAACTATTACATTGAAAACCTGCACAAGCCAAAATATTGTTAACAACTTTAAACTCTTATTTGATATTGTCCCTGCAATTTTCAAATTCATTAGCGTACAAATTTTCGCGAGACGATTTTACCTGCTTAATAACTTTCTGATTAAGTATAATGTGTTTTTGTCTTTGGTAATGAGGGTATCGTTTACGTTGAAAGGAGGTGTCAGTGAATACAGATTTTGAATTCCTCAATATCACAACGACTGGGAAAGGGAAAGCATGATAACGTAATCCACATTCCAGTAGTACGACTAAAGAACGAATCTCTTTACTTTACAGTGCGACCGAAGTTGAGTTCGAGGGTATAGTGATAAGGCATTCTTTGATGCCTGAGTATTACGGTTGAACTGTTAAAGGGGATAAAAAGCGGTACGATGATATTACTGGCAATCAATTTAAATGTTCTACATTCAATACTTTGCAAAGAGGCTTAAGTAAGTAAAGGGGTTTATCTCGCTTTGATAACACGAGACAGCTTTGGGTTTCCGAAAAGTGCTGTTTAATAAGCTTATCATATTAATATTTTGTCGTTGCAGCTCCACATTTGAAGAGGGATGTGAGTCTAAAACTGAATATGAAAAGCTACGAGTAATATCGTTAGCAAAACAATGTATTGGATTAGAAGTTGCAGACAGGAGATCATTAATAAAAATGAGAAAGAGTGTTGGAGATAGAACAGAGCCCTGGGGCACACCAGCATTTATTTTGAGGTTTTCAGACTTGAATCTATCCAATACTACTTGTATTGAACGATCCGAAAGGTAATTAATAATCCAATGAAGCAGGGATTCATGAAAACCGAAAGCACGCATTTTCGATATGACAGCTTGATGCAAACCCTATCAAATGCTTTTGAAATACAAAGTGCAATAATTTTACTTTCTCCAAAGCGATGTAAGGTTTTGTTGCACTGTTCGGTGAGATGAACCGTGTGATTACCTGTGATCCTATTGCTTCGAAAGCCGTACTGACGGTCATTAAGAAGCTTTCGATCTTCAAGATATTTCTTTAGCTGATAATTAATCTGCGATTCCATCACCTTGGTAAGATGGGACGTAAGTGCAATCGGTCGGTAATTAGAGGATGAGGAATATTTGCCTTTTTTGGGAATAGGCTGGAAGAAAGACCCTTTTTTCCATCCGATCGGAACGAGACCTGAGGAGAAGGACAGATTAAAAAGCTTATGAAGTGGTTCTGGATTAAATTTGGATTAGAAGCTGAAAACAGGAGATCATTAATACAAATGACAAAGAGTATTGGGGACAAAACAGAGCCCTGGGGCACACCAGCATTTATTATGATGTTTTCAGACTTTATCCCATAAAACACCTCCTGTATTGGACAGTCTGAAAGACAATTTTTAACCCAAAAAAGCCAGTTTCGATAAGAGTCTGGTATTAAACCCTATCAATACTTTTAAAATATCAAGTGCAATAATCTTACGCGTTCTCCAAAACGATGTAAAGATTTGCTCCATTTTTCGGTGAGATGAACCACGAGTGGACCTATTGCGTACTGTCGGTCATTGAAGGTTTCGATCTTTGAGATATTTATTGAGCTGAAAATTAACCAGCCTCTCCATGATTAAATACAGAAGAGAGTACAATTGGTCAATAATTAAATTAGGTGAGGACAATACAAATTTTTGGGTATGGGCTGGAAAATTCTATCTTCCATCCGCTCTGAGACCTAAAGAGTAGGACGTGTGAAAAAGCTAACACAGTGATTTTGCCAGATTTGAAAAATATCTCTTGAGAACAATGCCAGGAATGTATGAACTTTTAGGGCTTTACAACATGTGAACAAAACTTGGTCTCATATACTGCAGTATACATACATACATACATTAGGTGACGCAACAGTCCGTTGTGAACCAGGGCCTAGTGACTTACAACTCTCAACCATTCCCCTGTGCAAGTACTGTTGTCAGGAATGCATATTTTGTCTTAATTTTGAATCAATCAAAAGTTAGATCCGTCGAATATGGGCGTTGCAGGCCTTCCTGACTTGGTTCAAATTTTTTTGTTGGTTTTTCTCAATTGGGTTACTTCTTTAACGCCTGCAACCTCTTTGCAGGTCAAATCAATCAAACTTGTGATCATATTTGCAATAGAGTCAACATTATTATCGACGAAGGATAGTAACCAGTTAAAGATCCTGAAACCATAATTGAGGCCGTCCTAAAATTTATTTTTTTCGTACTGCCAAACGGTTCTCTTAGGAGCTCTTTTTTCGGCTTGAGGATTTTGGGATGAGGAATTAACAAAAAATATAGCACAGTGGATTAAATTTAAACCAGTAAAGTATTTCAGTTTTTAAGTCACAGATTTTTAAGTTTTAAATTCGTTACAATTTATTTATTATCTACAATATGATGTAGAAAACTTTCAAATTACCTGAAAAGAAATCCTAAGTGCTTTTAAACAGATAACTTTCTCTGCAACTATCTGACAAACTTACTTTATCAATACTTTTGCTATAATTAGAAATAAATAGAAGGCACTTGTAGTTAATGAAATTATCCTTTTAATGGTACCATAGCAATGACATACACATTAACACACAAAAACAGTATACTACTCCTACCCCTCCCCGTCTTTGACCGAAACTTGAGTACATAACAAAAAGAAAAACTAAACCATAAGATTAACAGTTTCCTCTGTTAGCCTAACTTGAATATTATGGAAATCAAATTGTTTATCCTTTAACTTATGTGAAAACGTGACCCCTATAAATTTTATTTCTATTGCGTATTTCTACTTATACCTAACTAAGCCCTTTTTTGTAAACCTTTTGAATTTAACACTTCCTAATAGACTTGACTTTATTTCTTTATATATAAATACTTACATATGTTTAGAAAGATCGATAAATACAAAAAAGTGGCTGTTAAAAGTTTAACAAAATAATCCACAAAAATAACTTTGTTCACTGTGGCGTATACGTAACATAAAAAAATGTAAACCTTTTTTTGTTGTTGCTTGTCTACACAATAACGAAAAAAAATCTCAAAAAAGGCCAAAACAAACAAAGACAATTTATAACCAATAGATTTCGATTTGACAAATTGTTGAAGTAAGTGAGGGTAAGGATTTCGGTTCTAGGTTTGTGTGTGCCAAGTGTCCTTAGAAGTCAAAAATACCATTATGTAAATTTTAAAAGTTCTCTCCATGTCTCAACCATCTGTGAATCCTAAGATTTATCTCCCCACTTTTTGTCTTTGTCGTCGTTGTTATTTGTGTTGACGGATAAGCTGAGTTTGTAGTTTTAAAACATAACAAAAATAAAAATCAAACTTTGTGTATTAATAAGGTTTTGAGAAAAAAAGAAAACAAATATTTGCGATTTGACATTGATATGTTTTCTAAAAAATGAGCTTTAACTGATGCAGATCTATGATAAGATTAAAAAAAAGACAAGCGCTTGTAAATTTTTGAAAGAAGCTTTTAGGTATTTTATGTGTTTTGGATTAACATAGTATTGACAGGAAGACAAATGTATGACTTTTCAAGTTTTGTTAAGTGTTAAGCAGTTGTGGAAATAAACGTTTTTACCTTGGAAGACAAATATTAACCATTTTGACTTTGAGTTTGTTTGACCATTTTACAAAACACTGTTTTTTTTCATTAGTCAAAAAGACGTAATACTTTCAGAACTTTAAAATTTCAAACAAAACTCGAAACTATTAATGTTTTTAGCCCATTTTTTCAACTGCAATTTATTTTTCAAGGGAACCACATTCACTAACGCAAAATTTTTGGATATCCGTTTAGAAACTTAAAAAAATTGTTTGTTTCGAATAATTTTAAATTTGTATTGTGAGAGATGAGATCACCGAAATCCGTATTGCCGGTCATTAAGAAACTTGCGTGCCTCAATATATTTCTAAGCTGATAATTAAACAGCCTTTCCATTACCTTAAAAAGAAGGGACGTTTGTGCTATCGGTCTATAATTTGCGGGGGAATAAGATTCGCCTTTTTTTGGGATTGGCTGAACAAATGCAGTTTTCCAACTGCTCGAATCGAGCCCAGAAGAATAGGATAGATGAAAAAGCTAACGCAGTGGTTTTTGCTAATGTTGAAGAGCACCTCTTCAGAATAATAGCGCGGATACTATCCGGACCTGCGGATTTATGAATGTTGAGATCTTTAAGAACTCTCGCCACAGTACGAGTACGAAAATAGATTGGTCCCATAAAATCAAGAACTGGGGAAGCCATGACACTATCTAGTAAGGTGGAGTTTTCGGCGGATTATCATTGACAACAAGCGTAGGAACAAAGAAAGAGGAAGAATTGCTAATGTTTTTTACAAATGACCAAAAATTCTTACTACCTTTTTTGACATTGAAGTATTTTTTGCCGTAATTGTTGGTCATGCAAAAATTTGGTCCTTCGAATATGGGCGTTCCGTGCTCATTTAAACCTTTTTGCGGTTTTCCTCAGCTGTGATGGCTCTAAAACAACGGAAGCTGACCTCTTTCTCCTTGATAACCCTTTTTCAGATCGAATCGAACCATGATTTAGTCTTGAATTTAATACTTTTAATCCTATTCGGAACAAAAGATTTCATTCCCAGATGAATCTTACTAATAATCATATCTGCACTGGAGTCTATGTCACTACCGATTAAGCATAATGACCAGTAAAAGATCCTGAAGACCGTCCCGTTGGCTTTCTCGTATTGCCAAACGGTTCTCTTCGAAGCCTTTCTTTAACTGGATTTGTCGTTCTGTGATCCGATGTACCAAGAGGCGTCAATACACTGATTGTGTATTTATCAGGATCAGAAGTGAAAAACAAGCCAAGTGTATTTTCTGCTCTGTCGTTAACGTGGGATATTCTAGTAAGCTCATTAACAAGCTGAGTAAGTGATTTCAAAAAGTGGAGCCAAAATCTCCGTACACATTCCTTCGAGTGTTGTCTGGCTCTGATAAAGAAAACAATAGTGAATGATGTGTTTATTCACGGAAAGTCTTAACCACATGAAATTAAAGAGAAAGTTGGTAGAATGACTATATGACGTTTAAAGTTGAAATGCAACATCATTCCTAATATAAATGGCGAGACCATGGTGTGAGAAGAATAGTATCAAATAGCAACACCCATGAATTAAAAATTCAGCAAGATCGAAATATTGGCTGGCAATAGGAATACGATGCAACTGATGACCAACAAAAGCCAAATTCCAAACCAGCAAATCAAAAACATTGATTATATGAAATGGACCTGAACGGTTTGCAAGGAATGAGGAATGGTACTGGATAAACGAAGAACTGGAAAAGGTTAAACAATATAAGTGTCTAGACGTCCTGCTAACATTCTAAATTTAATATTTCGTGCAGGTCCTGCTTAGAAGAAAAGCTGAAAGAGTCTAAGAGAGCAATTAACAGCAACTGGAGTAAAGATACGAAAATATCAATAATAGGGTATTATGTGAATGCCTGAAGCCATTCATAGATGAATTGATTAGCCATTATCAGTGTAGCTTCAGACCTGGAAAATCTACCACTGACCAAATTTTCACTTTACGACAGATCCTGCAGGAAACCTTAAAATATATCATAGATACGCTTCATATTTCGATCGATTTCAAAACAGTCTAAAACAGTTTCAGCAGAAACGAACTATACCGTGACATGTCGAATTTTGGTATCCCTGCCAAACTGATATGACTTATCAGGGTGACGTTGGAGGATTCTCGTTTCTGTGTCAAAGTTGGTAGAGATTTAACCGAAACCTTCGAAACCACTAGAGTACTTCGACAAAGCTATGCGTTTTCATGTAAATTTAAATTAAATTGGGTGGCGAAACGGTCCGTTGTGAACCAGGCCCTAGTGACTTACAACTCTCAACCATTCCTGTGTGCGAGTACTGTTGTCAGGAATGGAAGGGAACTACAATTTTAGGTCGAATCCGAACGGCTAGTATGAGAAAGCACTTTTTCATGACAAGAATTACTCTTGAATGATTTGTCAATTCCTCGCAAGAGGCAGTACCCGCGAAAATATTTTTTTTTTTAAATTAAGTTGGCACAGGCAGGGATTGAACCCAAGACCCCTTGCATGACAGTCCATCGCACTAACCATCATGCCACGGGTACTACGTTTTCATGTAAAAAAAAAAATAAATTGGGTGGCGCGACAGTCTGTTGAGAACCAAGGCCTAGTGACTTACAACTCTCAACCATTCCTGTGTGCGAGTAATGTTGTCAGGAATGGAGGGGACCTACAGTTTATATGCCGACTCCGAACGGCTAATTTTGAGAAAGCACTTTTTCATGACAATAGTTACTCTTGGAGAATTTGTCAATTCCTCGCAAGAGGCAGTACCCGTGAAAAGACTTTAGATGGCATAGGCAGGGATCGAACCCAAGACCTCTAGCATGACAGTCCAACGCACTAACCATCATGCCACGGGTACCACGTTTTCATGTAGCTGCTTATATATTGTTCTTGAGAGAGTGATGCGAAACACAAATGGCACCATATTTCAAAAATCCACACAATATCTTGGATATGCAGATGACTTCAACATTATGGGAAGAACCAAACAAGCAGTTGCGGGTGCCTTTTCCTGTATCAAGTCTGAAGCGAACAAAAACTTGGTTTTGGGATTAACGAGGACGAAACGAAACCATTGATAGGTATAAATTTGAGGTGTTAAATGAATGTATCCATCTGGTTCGGCTGTTAACTCTGCAAATGACACCAGCGCTGAAATTTAAAGTAGAATTACTCTTGCTAATCGCTGTTTTTGTTTACTAAGTAAGCAATTGAGGAATAAGGCCCTATAGCTGTAATGGTAGTAAGGAAAGGAGAGGTTTACACCCGAGTGGGTTCGTTACACCTGTAAACCTCTCACTTCCTTGCTATCATTACAACCTCAGGTTACAGACTCCCGAGGTTGATCCTGGCAACAGAAAATAGAGGGTGTCCAGGCCTGTAGCTTGGCATGCTTGCATGAGCACGAACTAGTTCCCGACGTGGGGGTTCTTGCTACCGCAGCACTGGACGGGGTTACGACTTCATGCCATCTGTAACTAAATTTAAACAAATTGGAAACCCGAACTTTCCATGGGTTGGGGAGAGTGATCCCTATAGAGGGGGAGGGTCGTTGATGCTGTTGACCCTCGGAGGATTTGCCTACCCTTTGTTCCCGTACGTTACATAGCGAAGTAACAAGGCGACACTGTTTAAAAGTTTGTTCATCACAGTCTTTCTGTATGATGCAAAAGCATGGATTCTTTCCCAGGTGATTGAAAGATTCCTTGTTATCTTCGAGAGAAAGAAGGAAACAACTCCAAAGATCAAAACATCCATATAACACCCCAGAGTGTGTACTTTAAATCGAGACCGAATTATTAACATTGTTCACGTACACCCTAAAGATCCATCGTTTATCTGGGGAATCCCGATGCTCCAAAGAGACGAACTTCTTCAAATACTAATAGTTAAAAATACAGTAGTAGTTAACAGTGAGAAGCGTATCCGAAGTACCCCAAAATCCGTTTTCTGGCTTTTTGTCTACATGAATCTTATCTCAATTCAGAATCCTTGTTATCAATGTTAAATAAAATTTCCTTAAAAGTTCAAAGAATTTCCTGAATACTTAACCTTTCCTTAAATGATTCATTCCAAATACAATTATTTATCATTGACCTTTAAAAACAACACCAAATTGAATACGATAATGCTCTTCAACAATTTCTCATTCCTTGAAGATAATTGAAGAAAAATTTATTTTAATTGGTTTATCAGAAAAAGAAAATCCTTATTTACCATAATCTTATATGAAAAGACAAAGATATGAAATTAAAATATTTATGAAATTATTTTATTATATCATTCTCAATGGCGGAATACATTTTCCCGCAACCAAAAATAAGAAAGAATAAATTGAATTTAATTAAATTCTTTCTTTCTTCTGACAAAAAGACTTTTCAAAATAAATTTATCATCATAATGTTCCGTATTTTTCCGCGTTCTTTTTTGTATAAACAGTTAACTTACCTGTAGAGACTTTTTTTCTTATAAACTGCCCCACCCCAATTTAATTTGCAAACAAACAAAGACATAAACAAATAAATCCATTTAAGCAATGAAGAGAAAATAACTTCAATTCATCAAGTAATTTATGTAATGATTCTTAAATTCCCCAAAAATAGATCCTTTTCATTCAGTTATCACCCGACATCAAGCCTATAATCATACACCTCAAGGCTAGGCATTGGGCAAGGCAAGGAAGTAAGTTAGATTTCATCATCAATTCAAGTTGAATAAAAAAGGAACAATTGCGATATAATTGATTGATAACTTTTACTTCATTCAAAAAACACAAAACAAACAAAAACTTTGAAACATTTCAGGGACTTACCAAAGGATGGCTTTTGGCTTTTCTTTCCTTTTTCTTTCTTTTCCACTACAGTAGCGAAGATGAGGGAGGGGTGGGGGTATAAGTGTGGTGATGAAAGTTGGACTTATATTAACTGTCAAATACATAAAGTTTTGCCTTTTCTTTGTGAACTTTGTGAATAAAGTTTTCCATTTCCGGTGATTCAAAGATGCTGATGAAAAGTACACCTGCTTAATGGTTTTCTAAATGTCCTATTCGTCTAACTTATAAGTTTGTAGTCATAATGTGCTTTCCCTTGAACAAAAATATAATTATCTCTGCCACGGTCCTGTTTGCTTAAGTCTTTTCTTCCTCTTACACAGTTACACCCCATCGTTCCTTCACACCATGCTACCTTCTAGACAGTGCCGTAGCCAAGGTTTTTTGTATTGGATTACTTTCAAATCTTACCAGGAATTATTTAAAAAAAGTTTTAAAGTTTATTTGAGAATTGAGAAATACAAATGTCTTGGAACTTTCTGTTTTCATTTCAAGACCTCATATGACTGGTAAGATTATTAAACAGTGTGACAGAATGACATTGCCTGCGCGATGGACGGGCACAATAAGATAAAACGGCTTAAGAGACAGTAATTAAGTCTATTAGATGGATAACTCGGAGTCTTTTTAACAAACAAATTAAAAAGTAAGATACAACACCGATACTTGAAAAAATCCTTCAGGTTCAAGCTAAAAAGTTGATAAGCCTGAAACGAAACATGATCAAATCTACGCAAGTTGAAAACAAATTGAGCAGTGACATTAAATGCTAACTTTAACTTCTGAGATCAATAAAAGTCAATGTTTATAAACAGCTCTCAACCATACGTAATTATAGGCAGAACGAGTGACTTAGCCAACTTTAAATTAGTGTGAATCGGTAAAATTGATCTAATAACAGATAGTCCTCTGAGTGAAGCATTAATCTTTTACACAACTATATCGACGAGTGTAGCCCAAGTAAGTCTTTTGTTAAAGATCAATCCTAATCAATTATTCAACTATTTTAAATATTACAGAAAGGAAGTTTTAAGGTTTTAGTTTTTCATTCGATATTGGAAGAGCTTTAGTTATTTCAGGATTAAGTTAAGGCCCGTTGCGGTTCATATATAGACTGTAGATCAATGTTCATTTCGGATTCTTTATCATGCTCTCAGGAAAGCTAATATATAGCTGAATGTCATTACATTAGCATAGATATAGTATTGACAAAAGGACAAAACAGAAGTCAGATGTTTAAGGAACAACGAAAACAGTAAAGGCCCAGTGATTGGTCCTTGAGGAACACCAAAACAGCAAGGAACTAAGACAATTTACTATTGAAAGATGCAGTATGCAGTTGTTTTAAAATAAAATTGGGTGGCGCGACAGTCCGTTGAGAACCAAGGCCTAGTGACTTACAACTCTCAACCATTCCTGTGTGCGAGTAATGTTGTCAGGAATGGAGGGGACCTACAGTTTATATGTCGACTCCGAACGGCTAATTTTGAGAAAGCACTTTTTCATGACAATAGTTACTCTTGGAGAATTTGTCAATTCCTCGCAAGAGGCAGTACCCGTGAAAAGACTTTAGATGGCATAGGCAGGGATCGAACCCAAGACCTCTTGCATGACAGTCCAACGCACTAACCATCATGCCACGGATACCACCAGCAGTTGTTTTAGAGAAGTTAAAATAAGTAGTCAATTTTTCACAGTGAAGATTATAATTCACGCCTTCAATGCCTTCGAAAACTCACGTAAGGTTATCATAGTAGTAAAATTTTTGTCTAAGGCCGGTCTTATGTCATCGGAAACATTAAGCAAAGCTGAAACGCAACTATGTACAGACCGGAACCCAAATAAAATTAATTTAGTTTAGGAAAAAGAAGATTTAAGATTCATAACCTCCAAATCAATATCGTCATCACAAACTTGGACAAATTTTCTTAAGACAATGTTCTTAACTTCTTTCCGAAAAAACTTTGAGAGCTGATTTGAGTTAATCTTATTATTATAAACATTGTATTTCGCTGACTTTTTCAAGCTCCGCTTAACCTCGCTAAGTATTTCTGGACAACCAGAACCAAAACGTCTCCAACGAGAGTATGAATATCTATTGCCTTAATTGCATTAAGAATATCAAGACAGAAACAGGGAAAACTTGATGAATTCATAAAGTTTCATTGAATTAAAATCTAATGACAAACAATCTTAAAATAAATAATCAACATTGATGTTACGAAAGTCACGATGCTGGAATTAATTTTAGAAGTTTTTCGTTTCTAAATTTAAGTCAAAGTAACATGGTAGCTTTTTCATTTCGTTCACTCGCTGAAATCGATCAAAACCTGGGAGAAGAGCGTGAACAAATTTTAGAAGCAAAGAGTCAATTTAGACAATCTAGAATAGGCTTCAGTAGAAGAAGAAGATTTCAAAGCGTTTCAACGCATTGTTAATATTTTAATGACTTTCTAAAAGCTCTTAACACAATATCAAATAAATCTTGGAAGTATTAGATTTTTCATGCAGGTAAATTGACAAGGGCCTCTTTTAACTGAAAAGCTTTTTGCATACAATGAGGCATATATTAGGAATCCACTTTCTTTTCCCCCTACTACCACAACTGTTGATGATTTCAAAGATATCGCCCACGTTATGGTATTTATTGCTACAAGACTTATTAAGATGCATTTTAAAAGCTTTACAAAAGGTAAAAAGAGGCTGGGATGCGACCAACACCGATAACTTCCAATCCCGTTTGTCGATTTGTCTTGCTTAAAAGTTTGTAGATTTTCATGTTGGGTGAAAAAAGTTGTCAGTTGAATTATTCTTATAAATTTTAAAATTACCAACAATATTTTTAATATAAAGAAATAGTTCGGTTTGAAAAATAGATTTTTAGTCGAAAAGAAATTTTAACCAATTTAAGTAGCATTTCTTAAACTTTTAAAAATTGGGTCAATGAAATTAATTTGTGAGATATCAAGAACCGGTCATCAATTTTTACCAAATTTGCGTACTATTTTGCAAATTTTATCTTTTTAATGAAAAAACGGACTGTTGGATTTTTATAAAAACTACTGAATATCGATAACAATATTTTTTGTGAAATAAAAAGCTTGAGGACAATATTTTTTATTTTTGAAAAGCTATTTAAGTCGAAAGTAAATTTTTACCAAGTTTTATTTTACCGAATTTTGAAAACAATATTTCCTATGCTAATAAATACATTGAAAGCCATAATCTTCAGCTTTTAAACATATTTGAGTCGAAAATCTATTTTACCAACTTTGGGAAAGTGTTTTTTTTTTTTATTTATTTTCTAAATGTTAGCAATGTTAAAAACAATTTTGTTTTTCGTTGCACAAAATTGTTTTGAAGATAAATCATTTTGTGCTCGTAAAATTTTCGAGACGACAATCTTTTTTTTCAATTTTTTTTACTCATAAAATATCATGTTACAAAATATTATATAAAATTAAGTTCAAGTCTCTAGCGCTTTGGTTCATGAGATATTTCGGGTTACCCAAAGTTTTTTTTTTAAACTGCTATGGTAAAAAAACACCCACGAAATTTTCTTGAGAGCCCTTTCCGCATATTTCTGAATTACTATCTGTATAATAAAATTTATTTGAAGACAATATCTCTCCTGGTTCTTGAGCTATGGAGGACGAAAAAAACGTCGCCAACGTACGGACGTATGAACGTACGTACACATTCACGAACGGACATCATTCTAAAAATATTTTAAGTTGACTCTAGGGACCTTGAAACGTCGAAAAATGTCAAAATGTTCAATTTGACAAATCGGACCGATTACAATAACTTCCTATGGGAAGTTAATAATACTGTAATGCCTTTCAATATATCTTGTTTCACAAAAGTGCCAAATCATGTTGAGTTAAGAAGAGTTTTTGAAACTTTCTATTGCGTGTTGTTAGATGATATTTTTGAAAGTTGCATTTCAATGGTTGTAAATAACTGGCATAGCGTCCGTACCTAGCGATTGGATTGTGTTACCTTATCCTTCACTGCACTCCACTAAAGTAACCTACCATATTTGCGGCTCCGTCATAGTTTTGGTCAATACAATTCTTCATATCAAGGTTTCGTTCGTTAAATTGATGTACGGTACGGTTTTTGGTAGTAAGTCTGGTCATCAATGGAAAGAAGACCTACAAAGTCTTCCCAAAGCATCAAACTCTTAGAATTTGTTAGATTATCGACACATCGAAAGTTGTTTAGGGCCAGTAAAATCCTTGTTTTTTCGGAAGGATAATGAAAAAGCTTGAACCAATAGCCTGTTCAATTTAATTTCAGTTGTGACAATATCAGAACATATCTCCAAAATTTCTTGCATTTTTAGAACTGATAATGAAGTGATTGTTTAAATAGTCTTCTCTAAATTCAATTCTGAACCACATGAGGACTCTTAGTTCTCCATTTTTTTATGGATCGAGTCAAATATAGAGCTCCACTATTACAAAACAGGAATAGTTAAAATAATTGGAGTTCTATTGGTGAAGGGTGATTTAGATGATGGAGTTTTAAATAAGTAGTTCTGATGTAGAAAACCAAAAAATCCAAGTGCGAGTTTACACTTCTTGGCATAATTGATATAAGAGTTTTGTTGCAGTCGTAGGAAGTTTAGTGGGAAGGAACATAAAAGAGTCGAGGATTACGTGTTATTATGAGGGTTAGTGTTAAAATAGATGGAGTTCTAGAGGGCAATACAGTCAATGGAACCAATTGAAAAGCATGCGATAGATTAAGAAAAAGTTTGAAATTTGTAACGCTCTTCCAACAAGTTCAAGTTGAGAACTTGGCGGTCAACATAAAGTTGAAGAGGATTGTTCTTAAATAAACCTCGAAAAACAAAGCGAAGGAAACGATTTTGGATGCCCCTGATTCTGCAAATATGAATACTTTGGCAAGAGGACCAAACTTGAAACACATATGCGAGGGTAAGCAACACATAGGGTTCAGAAAATTCCTTGGGACAACGGTTAGCGCAACCAATAATTGAGTTAGCTTTGAGAATAGTATCGTCTTTATGGAAGAAGAAATTCAGATCCCGGTCACAAAAATGCTAAGGCCTCTTATGTTATTAACAGTATGTGCAGACTGATTGTGCAAAAGGTAAAGACTGGAACGAGTCGTTAAGCGTTAAATTGAAAAAGTGATTGATTTCCAGTTGTAAATATTAAGTTCCAAGCAGTTTTAAGGACACCAAGCTAAAAAAACAGTCAAGTTGAATAAGGGAAGAGTCATATATTGATGTAATGCTGTTAAAAAATTGTGTATGATCAAGATTGTTGATTATAAGAAAACAAAAGAGGACCTAAATAGCTACCTGGTGGAACACCAGAAGTAAGCAAGAAAGTGTATAAGGTGACAGATCTAAAAAGAACGCTGTCATATCGGGTTTGAAGATGAGAGGTAATCTATTCAATCGAAGCTAAAAATGATCAATTTAAATAGACTATAGGAGATTTTGTCAAATGCCTTACTGAAGTCTGATGAATTAACATTGACTTCGTATCCTATTTCTAATGTAGAGAAGGTGATTGGCACAAATGCAATGAAGTAGGTGGTTGTAGACATGCATTTAAGAAAGCCATGCTGTCTAGGGGATATAAGTGATTTGCAGTAGAGGCTCAACAATTCATACAAAGTACTTTCAAAAATATTGCTATATGAGAAAACTTGACAATAGTCTGTGTCTTGTCCGTGTGCTGTGATTGTTAATACGATTTTCCAAATCTGCGAAAATTCATCTTGGGGAGGAGATAAACTGAAAGTTTTTTCAGGGAAAAGGGGAAAATGTTGAAAATTGTTTGATAAATGGTTACGAGACCATCAAGACCAGGTCTTAATTCGTCATTAAGTTGATTTAATTTAATTTAGACAAAATGAAGGTTGAAATCGACAACACGAAGGAAAACGGGCTAAGAAAAAAGTAACGTTGTAAGTAACTAAAGTAGGAAGAATTGGGACCAAAGATTGGGAAGACTGCCTATTATATAGAGAAGTTCTGATTTTGAAGTTAGGTTGAAGCAGTTTCCCTGAACTTGTGAACTTGAAGATTCAAAAATGGTCGTATCTGTAAAAAATAGATTCCTTTTCAACTTTTTGTTCAATTTTGATAATTGAAGGCTTTTTTTTGGTGAGTAATTTAAGTTTGCTAAAGTTAAATGACAAAATAAATTGAATTGTTGTAAGCTCAAAGTAAAATATACTTACCTGAAAGGTTTGTTAAAGGATGGAACACTTGGTTAATGCAATGTGTTAAGGCATAAATAAAAAGATTTTATTTAATGAGTTTAGCTAAAGATTAGAACTCCCAATGTTATAATTTGAGATTTCATGCATTCTTTGCATTCACTTGAAGTCTTTGCATTCTTAAGTGAAATTTATACCACACAAAATGTTCAAAAGTGGCCCATGCTCCCCGTACACCAAGTTTTTTAATTCAAAGCTTTAAAAGTGAATATAAAATTTCATTCAAGAATGGAAAAGAACACAAAGACTCTATGGGAAAGCATGAATGCATAAATTCTCAAAAGATTGCAATCAGTTGATTGAAAAAACGATTGCAATCTTTTTAGAAAGTTTAATTTTTATTTAGAAATTTTGAGAGGGGCTTTCTGACACTAAGCCTCCTCCTCTAGCTACGTGCCTACTTTTAGCCACAGCATTGCTCCTTCGATGGAGCAAAACTTAAATAGAAAAAAAAGGAAGGAGACTTCACCTACTATTAAGGATGCTTTATGTATCTTTCTCATTACCCCAAATGGTCTATTTGCCCGATGGGGGTTTTATTTGTTGTGTTAATAAATCAAATGGTTTCAACAGAACAATGAAGTGATGGCTGACCATCAGTACCTACTCTGATTCCAATGCTACATGTGGGTGGGCTTTGGTTAGGGCTCGAACTTGAGCTTGAATTGGTTCTGTGAGATTTGAGTAATGATACATCACCAGGGTAATACGTTACGTATATACGTTTATAATCGTTTATATGGGAATTGGGAACTATAGGTAGTATTTCTTCGTACTGAGATTTAGTTGAACTAATGAACTGAATAAACGATAGCAGTTAAAGTTTTCCATTGAATTGTTTTCGAATTGAGTATTGTAATTATTTTAATTTCAATCCCATGATGATGTGAATTCGAATCGTGCCGATTTCCAAGTGAATGCACAATCCTCCGTATACGAAGGGTGTGGTGTGGTGAATTTTCGTGTTGTTGGGAGTGGGAGTTGGGGGTGTGTAAATTAATTTTCCGGTCAGGAAATAAGTCCTCGGCGAGCGGCATTTTTATTTGCGAAAAAGAGGATTTGTTTGGTAATGGAGTGTATATAAGTTTTCTTTTTGTGGATTTTCTTACGGACAATTAAATTTCGTAATGTTGTATTTTTGTTGTTGTTTTTAATGCCAAATTATTTACTCCAATTTACTGTTGCATACTCGAATTTTTGTAATCATATTGAATTATTAAGTAGTTTTAAGAATTGGACAGAGTGGACGTGTGGTAAGCCTTGAGTGTGATTAAACTTAATGTTGCGTTGAAAGCCTTTATGAATTATTAAGTAGTTACTATGGACGACATGTCTGGAACAATGTATCTTATTTATTTACATTAAATTTTGTTGATGTTTGTATGTATGTGTGCAAAATGTACTGTCAAAAGAAACTATCTTCTTATATTTATCACACTAAGGACCAAAGGAAATACGTTTTTATCATATAGTTAAGTATATGAAAGTCGACTTTCTTTTCAAAGGTTTGATTCCAATGAAAAGTCATCTATTTTCGACGTGATTTGATCAAAGGACGAAGATTTCTTTTTGGTATATCCAAATTACTTCAATATAGTAGAGTTCATTTTTCTTTCATTAGGATTTCAAGGAATTGAATTTCTGCGTTAATTTAAAAATCTGCTAAATTACAATTAAATAAATTAGAATCCATATTTTATCTAAAAATGTATTGGTTTAAAAAAGTATTCTTTTGTTTTGGTAAAAAATGATACAAAACAAAGCTTAAGACAAAATTGAACTAAATTTTAATCACAGAATAATTTACTTAAAAAAATATATTTTTATAGAAGGTTATTTAAAAAACAAAATGCACAAATGGGTTGCATAAACTTGTTCTTATATGTAAAGAGTCTTTTTTTTTTTAAAAAAAAAAGGACCTGACTGAATATTTTACATTCTTAATTCTTCGTTGTTTGGGCTAAATGGTAGTATCATTCGTGAATTTAAAACTATGTCCGCGAATTCACAGCTCACACCTTTTCCACAACTACAAAATCTTCGTCGAAGAAGCTACAAAAAGTTTTAATTTATTACCAAAATTTAAACGGACTTGAGACAAAAACAAGCAAGTTTTGTAAAAATATAAATGCAATCCCTCATGACGTTTTCGTGCTAACTGAAACATTGTTAAACTCAACTTTTAATGACACTGAGTTATTTGACAATACTTATCAAGTTTTTGGACGTGATCACCCTACACTCAATGATTCAACTACTTTTAGTGGATATATTGATTTCAGCAAGAACATATCTTATTTGTTCCGAAGTTTATATAAATTTGAACAGATCCTTGAAAACTATTTTGCAAAAAATAGAGCCAACTGATAAAATCAACATTATAGGTTACTTTAATCTATCCTACTTAGAATGGTGCCGATCAACTGAAGATAGTGTTTAATTTCCTACTAATTTTTCGAGTACAAATAAATTCTGCTTTAAATAGTAGTCCACCATGTTTTGATTCGCAGTTCAGTAAATTGAAAAATAAAAGAAATAAGGTCTGGTTAAAGTTCAATCTATCGATAAGTGACAAGCTTAGAGTTTACCAAAAACTGCAATACGACTTTGAGACTTATTCAAACTTTTTGGCCTTTAAGTAATCTTCCAGAGCCAATTTCGAACATGTTCGCAGATTATTTTAAAACAGCCTTTGCAGATTTTTCTTCTGAAAGCACCTCTTTTCTTATTTTTCATAACACACAAAAATACAGTCATCTTATCGATTTCTGAGGCCTCCATACGTAACAATATTTTAAAGCTAAATGGACGTTTCAGTCCTGGTCCCGACGAAATATCATCATTTATGTTGAAAAAAAGTGTGTCTTATATTTTCTAACCATTGTTTATACTTTTACAAGTTCTCAGATAGCCCATAGGAAAGGTTTTAAAAAATTAGTTACGAATTATCGTCCTATAGCGAAATTGTCTGCTTTTCCTAAATTGTCTGAATCCCTTACCTGTGACAAAATTCCTATTAATTATTCTTCTGTTATATGTGAAAAACAACATGAGTTTTATTTATTAATCTGCAATTAATATTTTTTATAATTCGCTACTTTTTGTTTGGATGCATTCGAGAAACACTGTAAAGTCGATTGCATCTTTACAGACTTCAACAACGCTCTTGATGAATTATGTATATGCCATGAAATTCTTCTAAATAAATTAAGTAATATTGAGCTTTACCATCGTTTTGTTAATAGGATTTGGTCTAGTTCTGGTGTACCTCAAGGGAGTCACCTTGGCCCAATGCTGTTTATTTGACTTAAAAATGATTTGCCTTATGATTTAATTAGTTCTTTATCGTAAATCTGTGGAGATGATGTTAAAAGCTTTGGATTTATTAAATCCATTAAGGATTGGAAAGAGCTACAAGAAGATCTAAATCAGTTTTGGGAATGGCGCAGTAAAATAGTTTGATTTTAAATACTGATAAATGTAAGACAATGTGTTATTTTACACGTAAACGTAATATAATAAATTATGTTTCATCAGTTTTAAATAGAGATTTGACCATATGTTTTACAAATTGTGTATGTTTCTTTTGTCAGGCTAATTCTTGAATATGCTTGCGTTGTATGGGAACCATACTATTCCGTTCATATTGATAGAATGGAAGGTATTTTTACAGAGCGGATATTTAAGATTTAGTCTTCGTTTTTTCCATGAAACTGATAGACTTTTAGTACCTCCATAAACTTAAAGGCTTCCATTGAAAAATACCACATCGCTTTCAGGTCATAGAGAGTATTTGCAGTTCTGCTTTATATCTGTTTTATTTATGTCCCTCTATTCTTTTTCAATTGTATTAAAATCGATCCAATCCAGTATCCTTTAGAACTTTTCTTAGCAGATCGAAATATGATGCTAATAGTACTATTTATTAATTAATAAGTAATGCTAAAAAACTTGAAATACTCATTGACTGATCTTCAAACTTTTAATTCAATTTTTTTGCTATAAGAATTGAAATTATGTTAGTTTTATATTTAATATTTGGTTAAATATAAATTAATATAAATTATACACTTAATGCTGAACGTATTTAATAAATAATAAATCATTTAAGTGATTGCCTTGCTTCTTATTTAAATGCGAGATTAAAACCAATTTATATAAATTTTTTCATGTTTAGCACGCAAAAGTATAACATTTTTAATTATTTTAGGATTAAAATTAAAATAAACCATGTCAAGGTATAAAAAAAAACAAGTTTAGCTCCCTATCGAAAATGGTATTTTTGTTTGCAAATTCTAATTGCTGCTAACTCATTTGTTTTCAATAGACAGGGAACACTATCGTAACTTTTTAAATCACTCCAATTCTAATCTTTTATAATTACTACAGAAAAACTGTAACAAAACCTATCACCAAGACTAAAGATTAACTAGGATTTTAACAACTGTAAACTTCTTCTTTCTACTTTCATGGCAAAGAACGTTTTTACTTCCTTCCATTTTTCATTTTCTGTCCCTTGATTTTATAACTATTATTAAGCATCTTGCACATGAGCTACGAACTGTGAACTGTGGATTTTCGCATATTTTGACTTTTCTTTCACATGGGCTCTATTTCTATTCCCAGACAGCGACGAATTGAATTTCCTTTTCTCCATATTTTCCTCAACCATGATCTTTTCCACAAAAACAAAACAAGAGTGGTATAATTTTGAGGTTATTTGCGCGCGAACAATTTATTCGTTGCAGTGTGGAAGGTATGTGGAGTAGTAGTAGTAGTAGTAACTTTTATTGAGATTTCATTTTCATTACATTTGTATTATGTATAAGTATAATTCACAACGAAACTTAAAGTACTTATTCTATTTGCCGACTTAGAAGTGGTCTGGCTACACAGTTTTTAATATTTTATTTGTTTAACAGTACAAAACTGAAATAATGTTAGGCTTTATATCCACTGGGATTAATTATTAAAATGCGTCCACTCAACAAGACGATGCAATGAGAATTAACTTAACCTAAAAAAAATAAAAATAGATGGAAGAAGAAGAAAGAAAGAGGGATAACAATAAGATGCAAACATGAGACAGAAATATGATACTATATGTCTGTCTCCTACACCGTTTACGTGTACTAGTGAAGAATTGAATAGATGAGGCAAGAGAATACATTCAAATTATTTTAATTTGACATTAACTAACTATTTACCAACATATTTGTTTGATAGTTTTACTCATCAGTGTTTATGGGTTATTTCAGTTTTGTTTACAAATTATATTTAAGTTTTTATTTGATTTTTGTTTTCCATAGGAAAGAATTATCTATTTTTAGTAAAATAGCTTTAGGATAATTTATTTTTATTTATGTAAAGTAAAATAATTTCACAACCATTTTAGGTTTAGTATAACATTTTTTGTTTCTTTTTTCTATGTGATACATTTTATATATATTTATCGTTATTATTTCTTTTTTTTTTTTCCTTTCCTTGGGGTGTTGAGAATACTTATTAGCCTCTATAGCTATTGATTGATCGCTTCTTATAGAAAGGAGCCAGGAATAAGTTGTCATCCTCTTGGATTTGAAGAGTAAGGTTGGAACCCTCATTTAGAATGCAAATTGGTGATGAATAGAATCTATCATTAATAGCGAAATCTATGTTTTCCGAAAATATGTCCCGGAGGATAGGGTTGTCATGGTGTTGAATAGCTGAAATTCTTCTTTTAGCCAGCTGAATGAGATAACTTAATAAAGGAGGAATTCCAGAGGTATCATATACTGATTTGTTACTAAACCATTTCCCAGATGGCTTTCGCCATTTCGAAATGCAGTTTCTGATTATTCTTCTTTCGAACTTTTGCAGTTCGGCAGCTACATTAGGTGTTATTTGATACCATAATAGAAAGCCGTAAGCCATTAGTGGGCGAATTAAGGTTTTATACATTAGATTTTTAGTTTTGGTTTCGACGTGCTTGGAATTCAAAAGTAGTTTGAGCATTGCTGCAGCTGTTTTGCTTTTAGCCAAGGCCATCCTGGCGTGGAAGTTCATTTTGAGTCTTTCGTGCAGATGTACTCCTAGGTACTTGATATTTTGCTTCAAAGGGATTGGGTTTCCTTCAATGTTAAGTCTGAGGTTTTTGCTTTCGCGCACGGCTAGATGGTGGCCTCTGCCAGAGGCATTTCTAAAGCAGATTAGTTCGCATTTGTTATAATTTAGGTGGATGCCCCATTTTTTGTAAAAAGCAATCACAGTGTTTAGATGACATTTTAGGTTGTTGAGGGCTTCATGTGGCCGTTCATGAGAGCTGAATAGTACAGTATCGTCTGCGTAAAGAAAAGATTCAGAGTTGTTGAGAGTGTTTGGGAAGTCGTATAGGTAGAGATTGAAGAGAAATGGTCCAAGGATCGAACCTTGAGGTACTCCCGACAGAATTGGAATAGGTGATGATTTTAAATTGCCAAAGTTAACGGATAGATATCTATTTGCAAGGAAGCTATGTAGAATTTTTATAAAACAGGGAGGGAAATTAAGTAATTTTAATTTGTATAGTAGACCGTTGTGCCAGACTGCATCGAAAGCCTTTGTAAGGTCTAAAAAGCATGCGACAGTACATCTTTTTTCTCTCAAGTTTTTGAAAATGCGGTCATGAAAAGCAAGAAGGGCGTGTTCCGTGGAATGACCTCTTTTAAAGCCAAATTGTTGGGCTTGTGTGAGCTCTACATTAAAGAAAGTCTGAATTTTTGAAAGGATTACTTTTTCTAGGATCTTACCTAGGTTTGAAAGGAGAGATATTGGCCGAAAGTTGGAAATAGTATTGGCACTATTATTTTTTTTTATGGGAATTAGATTTGCATTTTTCCAGGACACAGGGAAGTAACAGTTATTAATACAGTTATTTATTAATGGAGTTATGAATTTAGCTAGAGTGTTTTTAGATTTTCTCAAGATAAAGTTGGAGATTCTGTCAGGACCGGTTGACTTTTTGTTGTTTAAAGCTGCTATTAGAGATTCGATAAGGTTAGTTGAAGCAAAAAATTCATTGGCCACGGAGTTAGATTTAGACTCAGGAGAAAAGTTTGTAATTGTGAGGTTGTTGTTCCAAGAGGAGAAAGCATAACAAAAGGTATTTACTTCAAGTAGGTTCACCTCATCTGCTTCAGGTATTTTGAGCGAGTAGAGTTCAGTGTAGAAAGTTTTAAAAGCCTCTAGCTTTTCACTAGCTGAGCGTAAGATCGTATCATTATGTGATAAATTGGGAAGTGAGGAGTCTTTGTTTTTGCGGCCAGTGATCTGATTTATCACTCTGAAGACGTTAGATGAAGGTTTAAGGCTACTGACTTTAAGTCTAAACTGCTCGTTGATTTCCAATCTAACCCTATCTCTTATAATTTTGCTGAGACAGCGTACACGCGACGATAACTCAGCATATACATCTCCAGTACGATCCCCGAATCTGTGGAAAATTCGTTTCAGCCTAACTTTCCAAGCTTTTCTGATTTTGAACAGTCTCAAAGTTGCGGCAGAGATTCTTAGATGATTGTGATGTCTTGAGTTATGATGGCTGAATGTGTCAGCACAATCGTTAATTATCGACGAAACCATACTGATGTATTCATCGATTTCTGTGTTCGACAAATTTCTTGTGGTAGGAATGTTTAGGTCATCTAATTGAGTGTTGAGAGATCGATTGAAGTTTACCCAATTTGTGTTTTTAAAACTAACATGCGGTTGAGGAATGGTGGGAAGAGTGAAATCGTTTAGAAGTTGTATATTTAAAAGCACCGAGAAGTGATCGGAAATCAAGTCTAAGGTAAAACATCGGAAATTATTGTCGGATCTGAGATTAGAAGATATCATAAAGAAGTCTATATGCGAACCAGAAGATGGGCGGGTGGGACCTGGGGCAGCAACAATATCGAAATCCAAGAAATGATCATCCAAGAACCATTGTGCAAAGTGGGAGCCGTTGAGGTTAATTTTTGAGTCACCCCATAGGGTGTGTCGCGAGTTAAAGTCACCGCCTATGACGATATAATCGTAATTTTGCAGCGAAGAGAGAAGATTGTCTAAAGCCGGGATGAGATTGGAACCGATGTTGCAAGGGATGTAAATGGAAACGAGAGCAAGTTGTTTACAAATATTATGTGAATAAATGGGTATGGCCGCTATTGTTGCTGAGATTACTGGACATGAAAAGTAAATTTGTGAAGAGTGGAAGGAATTCTTTAAAAAGATTCCGGTTCCTCTCCCGTCATTGTTTCTTATGAAGTCATAATGATCATTGAAACGCAATTTTTGTTTGTTTTTTTGTAAGCAGGTTTCCTGCACTAGTATAGCAGACGGTGAAGTATCTTTTAGAAGAAGATCGATTTCTATTTGTTTGTCGTATGAAATAAAAGAGTTTATATTGGCTGTTATAAGATTTAAATTCATGGTGAAGGGGGGGTGAGGGAGCAATAAAACACAGGTACGCACCTGGTTTTTTGTGTTCTTCTAGCTTTACATAATTAGGCCAGAATTCTCTAATTTTGGAAATTAATTGGTGAATGGGTACACCAAACAGTTTTTGAGATTCTTCAACGAAGTCGGACATCTCACTTTTATTAAAAGTGTTTGAAACATTCTGCACCTGCACAGTCGGAGCAGAAACCTTACCGCCTCTTATTGCATCAGCATAGGAGAAAGAATGTTTGGGCACTTTGTTTACCATGTTCACAACCGCATTTTTAATACCCTCTTTTCGGGATTTGGCTGCATATACCGTGGCTTCTTTTTTTTTAGCATTTCCAATCTTTTTGGACAGCCTTTATAGCTAGCCGGATGACCCGACAAGCCACAATTAACACAAGCTACGGTGTCGTTTTCTTTTTTTGAGTCTAACTCACATTTTCCACGCTCATGGTCGTTCAGACACTTAACGCATCTAAGTGCGAACGAGCAATACTCAGATACGTGACCGTAACGCTGACACTTGTAGCATTGCCTAGTACCCGAATTTCTGATTGAGTCCCATTTAATGCTATGCCTAAACAACATCTTAAAACTTTTTACTTTAACCAAACTTTCCCTATCCCCCAGGACACATTGGAAAAGATCTAGTGGAAATTCATTTTCTTTTGACCATTTGGTCTCGAATTTTTTAACCATTAACTTAAGTGAGGGGTCCAGCCTTAAGAGCTCTTCTTGAACTTCAAGAGGAGAGAAATTTCCTGATAACCCTCTCAAAATAACGTTGTGTTTTTTCAATTGCTTAGGAGTGAAGGAGAAAGCTTCAATCTTACACTCAGTGAAGTGTTTCATAAAAAAAAGAATGTAACTCAACATCCCTTACAAAAATTTTTAATTTACCAAAACCCGTTGAAATAAACTTAATATTATCTAAACTAAACTTAGACTTACTTATAAAATCCATTAGAGTTTTTGAAGATACACCTTTAGTGAAGATTGGTGGGCACCAGGTCTTGATTTCATCTTTTTTGTTGCTTCCGTCCTTCTCTGCTTCCACCGAGACATTAGCCGTATGGATGAGCTTCTTGGCCGTTGGATTACCCAGGGAACTTTTCATTTTTTCGTCGTTCTCATCCTCTATGTCCAGAGGAATAAAGCGATTTGATGTATTTGGCTCAACAGCCATTTTTTTTGCACCTTTGACTGGAGCTGCATGTCGCCTCTTTCGAGCAATGATGCTGGAGTATAAATCCTTGTCGTTTGAAAGGAGCTCGTTGAGTACATTTTCATTTGCTGATTTAGCGTCCATTTTGCACGAAGCCGTTGAAGCCCCGTTGGTCACACCGATATGCACGCAGTTGAAGCGCGGCATGGGTATTGTCACGTTAGACACTATTTTTTCGGTCATACCCTTTCCAAAGACATAGGGTGCCGGAACTGTCTCGCTCACACTTACTGCAGCGGTACTTGATTGGTGTGTGTGTGGTGTTGCATCGGCGGCGTCGCCATCGTAGTCATCATCAACCCAGCTAACGGATCTTTGAATTTCGGAGATATCATCTCTACTTAGTAGTTGCGATGGTAGCACTAAATTTGTCTTCATAAATTTATCAGGCGGCACAGATGGCCGCAAGGAAGGAATGTTATTTTCCTCCATTCTGAGCACCCACTCGAACTTTTTCTTTTTTATTTACTTTTTTTTTTAGATTCAGATAAAATTGGAACTTTTATGAGAATTATTCGCACACGTCTTAACACGACGAGAACACAAACCAGAATCGAAGGTATGTGGAACCACGGTTGCCACTTGAAAAAAAATTGCACGACCAAAGCTGAAAATAAAAATGACCAATCGTACCAAAAAAGGACCAAAATTGTTGTATGTGTTTGACCAATTCTTTTTTAGTACTTATTTATTGTGTTTTATTAGGCTCTTTTGGTCTTTTTGTTTTTTGGAATGCGAATAAATAAATAAAAAACTATTCCATTCTTTTACCCAACGTTTCGTAAGAATTCCTTACTTCTTCAGGGGATTTTTTTGTTCTTTATTCAATCTGTTACAAATATACATATGAATACAATTAATACATTTTAAATTTAAAAATATTTAATACTAAAATTTTTTAAATTATTTTAAATATATAATTTTGTTACATAAATAAATCATTTTACTTTCTTACACCTGGAGTTTTAACAATTATAATGTGATTGAATACAGGTGTAAGAAAGTAAAATGATTTATTTATGTAACAAAATTATGTATTTAAAATAATTTAAAAAATTTTAGTATTAAATATTTTTAAATTTAAAATGTATTAATTGTATTCATATGTATATTTGTAACAGATTGAATAAAGAACAAAAAAATCCCCTGAAGAAGTAAGGAATTCTTACGAAACGTTGGGTAAAAGAATGGAATAGTTTTTTATTTATTTATTCGCATTCCAAAAAACAAAAAGACCAAAAGAGCCTAATAAAACACAATAAATAAGGACCAAAATTATTTGTGTCTGCAATGGCTTTTACTTTCCCATCGAAAGTTCTTGTAGCCGGTCCGATTTGTTGAATTGAACATTTTGACATTTCCTAGTCAAAGTAAAAGATTTTTAGAGAGATGTCTGTGCGTGCGTGCGTAAGTTCATACGTTCGGGAAGAAACCCGTTTTTTCTTACAAAAATTAAAAACCTTAAAAAAACAAAACTTGTCTCACAACAAAAAAATATTTTTTCCGACATTCCGTAAATTTTGCATACAAATCTAACAGTCTGTTTTTTCATAAAAAAATTAAAATCTACCATAAATAGTACGCAAATGCTACGAAAATTCAGTAAAAATTGGTTTTGAACTAAAAATCTCGTTAACAAGAATAGATTTTGAAATCAAACTATTTCATCATACTTAAAATATCGTTGGTCATTTTTTATATTTTTTTTAAGAATAATTAAACTAACAACTTGTTTAGAAAATCACGAAAGTTTACAAACCTTTTAAGCAAGGCAAATCGGTAGACGGGATGGGAAGTTATTAGTGTGGGTCGCACCCCAACCTCTTTTTTTTTTTAAATCGCAATATGGTAACCTTATGTCTTAGCTATATCGCTAAATAAAATTAATTAAAAAAAATGTTTTTGCAGACCAACGCTTTGGTTATTTTTGTCATCTTGAAACCAGCATTATATTTAATGGTATACTAATTAAGTCTGCCTTTCGTTTTTATCAACGTTAATTCAAGAATTTTTCGTCTCAGTAGCGGCAGCCGAGCTGTGACTAAGTTACATCAAGTTATAAACGAACTAACTTAAAATTTGAAAACAATATTTATTTAACATTCTAACATGTTCATTTAATTTGTAAAATTATGATCTTGAGATGTGATGATTTGGAGATGTTTAGCAATCTGTCAATAAATTGTGAAATGAATTCTGTGTGCATTCCATGATCGTGCATTTGTTTGTTATGGGGTGAGTTCAATTAAATAATTGTTTGCAACGTTAACACAATGAAAAGAACTTTAGGTATGCATTTTATTTTTCAGAATATGAAAGAAATAGAGTCGAGTTATTTTTCCACCATTTCTTGAAAAAGGGACCAAATGGAATAAAAAATGACCATGCGACCAAGTACTAAAATAATGACCAAATTTGGTCGTAAAAGACCAATCTGGCAACCGTGTGTGGAACGTGAATAGAGTTTGACAGTTCGTAGCAACCACACTGCAATTCGTAAGTACCAAATTGTTTAGCAAATTTTTCTTGTTTTAGAGAACAAAATGCAAATTTTACTATCCTTACATAAGTGTGAATTGGTTTCTTATAATTAAAATGTGTTTTTCTTTGAAATTGACTTTTTGAAATGTGTAAAATCACGTTTGTTCGTCCATTCGTTGTTTGTTCTCATGTGCAAGGCCCTTTAGACTGTCAAAGTAAACAGTGAACGCATTGACTCTTTGACATAAAAATGACGTCACAATCTGACCCAAGGTGGCCATGTTGCGTGATACTCAAGGAAAAATGCTGTCAACGCGTTGACTGGCACATTGACGCTCATGCTTAATGGAAAACATTTTTGAGTCCACTCGTTAACCCTAATTTGAGGACGTGTAATATGTACATATGTCATTGTTATTGGGGCACGATGACTTGTTTTTGGGACTTTTGGTCATGGAAATGACAGGTCATGCTTTTCATGTCTTTCTATACAGACATACAATATGGAAATTAAGTTGAAAGATTTTATAATATGATTAGACTCTAAAAAAATTCACGTTCATTTCAAATAAATCAATCACTTTTGCCCACATACGCGTCAACGCATTTTAGGACGGAATTAACTAAAGGGTGTCAATCGTGTGATATTTAACGTTTAAAGCATTGACGATGTGAACGTTGCCGGTGCGTTGACTTAGAAAATTATGACTTTTTGTGACATCAGAGAGTCAACGCGTTGACCCTTTACGTTAACCGTGCTTTTAGCTCAATCAATATTTATGTAAATATCATCTAGAACAGGTTAATAGAATTTGTAACCAAATTAAAGGAATTAATTATTGCTTTTATTGGTATCTGATGCGTAGAAATGTTACCTTTAAATGACTGCTACTAACCAAATTATAAAAGGAAAACAGTTGCAACCCACACTGATAACTTCCCATCCTCTCTGTCGATTTGTCGTTCTTAAAAGTCTGTAGATTTTCGTGTTTTGTTAAAAAAGTTGTCAGTTGAATCATTTTAAAAATTTAAAAATTACTAACAATATTTTGCATATAATTATTATTTTAAAATCTAGTTTTGTTAACTGGATTTTTAGTCGGAAACCAATTTTTAACAATCTTAAAGGTTTTTATTTCTTTTATAAATAAATCGGATAAATGATATTAATTTAAGGTCAATGTCTTCTATTATTACACGAGATATCGAAAACCGAACAATTTTTACCAATTTTTCGTACTATTTGTTGTAGATTTTATTTCTTTATGAAAAAGCTGACAGTCAAAAACAAAATTTTCTGTGGGAAAAAATAAGTTTGAAGAAGGTATTTTTAATTTTTGAAAATTTATTTGAGTCGAAGGTTAATATTTACCAAGTATTAGTATTGTTTTTTTTTTTGTTTTATTTTTTTTTTAAGAAATTTTCAATTCGATTTTGAAAATAATGTTTTTTATAAAACAAAAATAATTTGAAGCCATAATCTCAAATTTTTGAAAAATATTTGGAGCGAAAATTAAGTTTTACCAATTTTAGTAATGTTGTTTTTTAGGTTTATATTTTGTGTAAAAAAAAATAAACTGTCAATTCGATTTTGCTAAAAATTTTACCAGATGTCAAATACTTTATTCTTTATTGCACAAAATTATTTCGGAAATAAAATTACTTTTACATTCTAGGTTACACATATTTATTTTCAGTTTTGTTGATTTATAACAAAAAAAAGTTAATTGCAATTTTTTCTAAGAATAAACTTGTTGCGTATTACGTAACAACATATTTTTTTAAAATTTAATTTAAGTCTCTAGCGTTTTTGGTTGGTGAGATATTTAGGGTCACCTTTTTTCACTCATTTTCTTAGAGTCCTTTCTGCATCTTTCTGCATTATTATCTGTGTAACAAAATTTATTTGAAGTCGATATCTCTACTGTTTCTTGAGCTATGGACGACGAAAAAAAACGTGGCGTAAACATGCACGCACAGTCATCTCTATAAAAATCTTTTATTATAACTTTAGGTACCTTGAAACGTCGATAAATGTCAACATTTTCAATTCTACAAACAATAACTTCCTATGGGAAGTTAAAAACGGCGAAAAATAAATCATCAAGTCTCAAAATTCAACCACGAAAATTCGTTGAAAGTTTCAAGAATTACTACAACTCTAACCCAAAATTCAGCTAAAACCCAATTTGATGCTGCCTACTTTCATTTCTAATAAAGATTTTCTTTCTAACCTATGATAGTGGATCATTATGAAAACCTCTCTCCTCCATATAAGAAAATTCCATTATCATCATTCATTAATCTTTCGGTTCCTTTTAAATTTTTCAACCTTCAACCTTCAAAAAATCTAAATAATTTCCGTATCTTCGATTCTTACTTTTATTTTTGTTGTTGTTTTTGTTTTGTATTCTCAAGGCCCCTCTCCTAACTGCTATACTCCTTCAGACACTTAAATTCCACAAAAGGCTCTTTGTCTTCATTAGTAGCTCTTGATCGGAAGGACCGACCGACATTGGCCTGTTCACAATTCCTTAACCTAAATCTTACCTATGGATATAAAAGCCCCTAATTTATTTCATTCTTTAAGGCCTCCTTCCAACTCCGTCTAACAAAACAAAATCATAATAAAAATCCGTCCTTAAAATCCCTGGGAACAAAAACCACCTTTAAAACCTATACCCCATAATAATACAAAAATTCCACTGGTTCCTCTTTCTTTTGTGTTGTTGCGTGATTAGTCTCACATGATTTTCCAAGCCATTATTCTACATTATAAATCCCATTGGACCACGACGACGAAGACGACTATATGCCAGGATTTGACCTTTTTCATACCTTTCATTAAGCTTTGGACCCGAATATCCGGCTTTCCGTAACTCCAAACCCCACCCAAAGCGCCTTGAATGTTTAAACTTCTTGAAAATGTTGTGTGTTATCTTCTTTCACTAGAACAGCTACTTATGTGGATTTTTAAGACTTTTTTCTGTATCCCACGTCAAACTGAGGGTTATCTGTGATTTTTAACTTTTATCCTTTGCTAAGCTGCTCCCGGTGGACGTGGAGCATGAGAAACCTTCCTTGCCTCACGAACTCTGTGTCACATAAATCAAAAATAGTAGAATTTTTGTACTCAGGAGGGAGGGAGGTAGAAAAAATGTAAACAATTTTTTTCTTAATAAAAGAAGAAGCTACCTTACAATATATTTCCAGAGCCAAAGCCAGAACCATCGTCAGCGTTAGCGAGTGAGGTTCCTTTGACATACCTTCCTGATGCTTATATTTTATGTTGTCTTATATTATTTTTGTTTGCCCTCAGGAGTCGCTTGCCATTTTCTTTAATAATATTTCGTCTTGTGAAAAGCTTTTTCTTCCTTTTGATAATGTTTATGTACGAGTGAGTTTTCCTTATGAAATTTTTCCTCCATCCAAAGAAAAATGCCCTAAGGATAACCAACAACGGCATCAAGAAGAAAAAAAAGACGAACGCGACGCTCGACGGTCGGTAGCTGTAACGTTGGGTGAATTGAAGGTTACTACCGTACCATAAAATAACGGTAATAGCATTATAGCATTTTTGCTGCAAACGATTAGATACTTTGATGAATTTATTTGGTTTCTTGTTTGTTTGTTTATTTACTTTTTTGTTTTTAGTTTGTGTTGTAATTTTTCTTTTCCACTGATTGGAAAACCAAACGAACAGGATCCTTGCTGAAAATGAGAGTTGGGCAATGATGATGAGGACGAAGATGAAGATGAGAATTGTGAAGCATGACTATTCAAACATAAATTCAATTCACTATCATTTTTCCAGCAGACGAGACAAAAAAAAATAAGAAAAAAGGACAAAAAGAACAAAGATATGTCCTGTGAGGATATGTTCATCGACATTCATCAGAGGACGCTGCTAGCTGTGATGAATGATGTATAGACAAATTTACTACACCAACTGTTGTGTGTCGATAAATGACTGAAATATTCATGAACTTTAAGAAGAAAACAAAATTTATGCGGGATCAGTTGGAATTTATGTACCTTCCAAACGTATTCAGTTTTATAGAATACCGTTCTGTGTTTTTGGAATATCATTGCGGGACTTTTGTATACCAAACAGCCACACAAACAACGTAACGCAACGGTAAGATATGTCAACAGATGCATCATAAAGATGTCAAAAACAAACAGAACTAAGGAAAAATATACCTATACAATAATTTTTCACATGAAAGGACATCAAGAGAAAATTATTTTATGTTTGTTTCATCATATAAGACAATTCCTACGGGAATGACATTTCATGAAAAATATGACATCTTTGTTCGGCTTAAATTTCCACATTTTAAAAGAGAGTGGGCTGTGAGGAAAAACACCTTTTGATTCTTTTTCAGTTGGTCATGCTGATGTATACTGTCCCTCCGGCTTAGACTCCAAAGCTTATTAGAACGGAGCACTAGTTCTGTATGACCTTATATCTGAGGTGACATTTGTGTCAGAAAAATTACAACAGACTTTTGGCTTTTTAGTTTAGCACTGCATCCGAAAAAATTGTTAAGGAAGCTCTTGGACATCTGACAGACAGTGACTTTTTGTCTAAATTATATCTTGACATCTGTTTTATTGGAAAACGTGTGAAGGAACAACGAACGCGCCCACGTTATAAATAACTTGTTTGTTTGTTTTGTTGTTGGTTGAAGACTAAAAAGATTTATCTACTCTTGAAATATTGTAAATTTTGTAAATATATTTATCATCATAATATATTTTACATACATTAAAGGCGAGTCAATTTTGAAATTTAAAACAAGGTTGCAATAAGGTTTTGTTCGTATCTTTATTTAAGAGCCCTGGTAATGTCTATGTTTAAAATATTAATGGCAGCTTCGGATTCGCTAGGTGGCGCGCATTCGAAAGTTAAAGTTTTCGATGATTTTGGCTCATAAATAAGGCTAAATTTGACCGATGGCATTGAGTATGTTGATTTTGAGGGTGGTTTGTTGCTTAGTCGTTAATACCTACGACTCAATAAAGCCCGACAGCAAAAAGTCTATAGGGTCATATAACACGATATTGGTGGACAATATCTTACGTCGTCGTCTCGACACGAGATAACCATGCTATGAAACTGATAACGCGGACTATCGATTGCTTCAACTTCGTCTGCGTTACGGTGGCCTTGCTTCGAGGTTGATTTGAATGACATTTCTATTATTTCATCCTTCCAAAGAGCAAATATTTTGTTGGTTGACATTTTTTTACAGCTGTTAAGCTGTCAGACAAAGCAAATGTTCATATAAATGCTTCCGTTTGGAGTCACATTACGTTACATTACGTTCTTTTCCTTACGATTGTCAAACGGAACGTGAGGTGGAAGCTCCATTCTCATAGCATGCATTGAATTTCTATGGCTGAACTCGTAAACGTCAGGCGATGCCGAAGCTGAAGTGTGTTTGTGTTTCAGCCATAAGTGCTGTGTGACATCTAGCGACATGTTGTTGAAACCATTATGTTTTTGGTATCTGTACTATCAATTCAGACCGTAAGAAGTTATTGATTATTGGCTTAAAGCGAACGCCGTTGATAGTGATGGGGCGTGGCTTACTTCATTTTCGAAGCCCAAAATCCGCACCAAACAGTAACTTTATTTGAATGCATTAACCTCTTGTGACTGTCGCGTTGTGCTAGTGTCTTCCCAAATCCAGCAATTTTGCTTATTCACATACACATTCATCCAAAAATGGATCTCATCGCTAAAGATGATTTTTTGACCAAAATTAGGACCAACTTACAACTGCTGAAAATGCAAATAGCTATCATTCGACGCTGCTTATGATAGTGTTGATTCAGTTACTTGATCAGTTGGATTTATGCAGATCCAAATCAAGACGCAAAGTGTTGACTTACGGGTGTTGGATGATTGTTCACAGATCCGCTCGTCATCCAACGTTAATTAGAGGACTTGGAACGATGACCAACTACCCCAAAGAACATCTATGTTGATAGTAATATTTTATCATTTGCTCGTGTTGCTCTACGCCTTAACTTGCCATGATGATTTCTCCTTATACTTACTTACTTTAGGTGGTGCTACAATCCAGGACGCACCTGGACCTCAACCAACATGAGTCTCCAACCAGCTCGGTACTCAGCTAGCTGTCCCCAGTTTCGCACGCCAAGTTCGTTGAGGTCTTCACGCACCTTCGTGCGCCACCTGAGTTGCGGTCTTCCTCTACTGCGCCGTAGAGTGTCCTTTTCTGATGATACCATATACTTGGTCTTGCCCTCATTGACCACTAAACCCATCTTCTTCGCTTTCGTCGAAATGCTCAAAAACGCTCCACTGACATCACGCTTTGATCTTCCAACTATGTCAATATCATCTGAACCTTTGGAAGATTGTGCCTCTAGTGTTGACGGTTGAGTTTTGCACAATTCTTTCCAGAAATATGTTGAAGAAGTCGCATGACAGTGCATCGCCTTGCCTAAAATCTTTTTTGACATCAAATGCATCGGTGAGATTTTTACCGACCTTGATAGAGCAGCGTGCATTCTCCATCGCCATTCTGCACAAACGGATGAATTTGACAGGGATGCCAAAACTAGACATTGCTCGGTAGAGCTCTTCCCTATAGATGCTGTCATATGCGGCTTTAAAATCGATTGATTTTTTCCAAGACCTACCGTAGTGCGAATATTTGGTCGATAGTGGACTTTCCTGGTCTGAAGTCTCATTGATAAGGACCTATTAGGTTGTTGACAATCGGCTTCAGACGTTCACATAATACGGCAGAAACGATAGCTTGGTAGTTTGGCAATTTAGAGGGTCTCAGATGAGTTGGTGCATGATTTCTGCTTAGTGATTAATATTTTGACAGAAATGAAGAGAAACGACATGGCTTACACGACTTATTAAAATCAATACGTGCTTTTGGAAAACATACATTACCAATGTACCATATGTTCCTCGTAAAAATTCCCCCCTCTCTGGTGCAAAGATTTACGAACCCTTCGAAATGTGAGAAATTCACTATGGAAAAAATATTTAAAAACAAGGTCCGGTGTTGCCTACTCTAACTATGGGAAAACTCAATGCAGATTTTCATCTCTTAGTGAATTTCTATATCTAAAATACATTGACAAGATAGCCTGATAACAATTCCCTGACGCTTTTACCAATTTATAAACACTTAACATAAATCCGATGGCTTGTCTTCAAAGTTAACAGTTCACGAAATGATGTTATTTTGATTCTAAAACTATTACAAACCTCTTTGCTCAATTCTTGAGTCAATCGTACAGCAATCACCCAAATCGAAATGAGTGATGATATTGTTGACAAAAAATTAAGTCCACTCAAAGATGATTTCTCTATTGGTCCGAAAGGTTTGCTGCAATTTTATTAAAAAAAAGTGTGCAAACTCCCTATACATCCCTTTGTCAGTACTGTTTCGTCTTTCTATTTCTCAAGCCAAATTTTCAAAGATTTGGCAAGATTCCTATATTATGCCTGTTCATAAAAAAGAAGCAAACAAACATTATGTCATGAACTACAGGCCCATAGCTAAGTTCTCTTCAATGCCCAGGCTCCTCGAAAGCATTGTCTACCACTCTCTATATTTTCATTTTAGTCCTGTTTTTTTTTCTTTCCAAGAACATGGCTCTTTAAAAGACATATCCACTACTACCAATCTTACTGAATTTGTGTCACATACTCTTAAAGATTTAGAGAAAGCGAATGAAGTGGACGTTATCACTACAAACATACGTAAAGCCTTTGATAAAATCAGTCATCAAATTATTTATCTTAAACTTAAAGCCCTTGACTTCCAACCATTTTTTATTTAATGGTTCCAATCGTATCTTGAGAATCACCGATAGCTTTTTTTATGTTCTCAATCTCCGATCCTATTCATGCAATTTCAGGAATCCCGCAAGGGAGCCTCCTTGGTCCTTTATTATTTGTAATAACTATCAACGACGTTATCATCTAATTGTGTCTTACTCCATAATCATCTTTAATCAATTCAGAATTGGTGCAAGACAAATTTCTTATAACTGAATGCAGCTAAATGCCAATTTATAACATTTACCCGTACGCGTTTACATCTTACCTACCGAACTGCCTGCACAATGTTAACATGCATTCTGTCTGTTCTATTCACGATCTAGGAGTTATTTGCGACACTCAGTTAAATATTCCAGCCCATTTGGATGAGACCAACTTATCAAACGTTGTTTTAAAAAATTCTCGACCCTTATGCCCTATGTCACTAAATTCTTAAACATGCAATACCTCTTCTTGAAAACGCTAGTTAATTCTGGTCTCCTTATCTCAGAACAGTCACTCTCAAAGTTGAATCTGTACACCGATGATTTCTTCGATTTGCAGTCATCGCTCTTCCTTGGGATGATAATCTATGCTTGCCAACTTATGAAGATCGTTTAAATCTTATTAATCTGCAAACCCTCCAAAAACGCCGCTAAGTCGGCGATATTCTCTTTCTACGCCAGCTTTTTGCAAGTATTATAGACTCACGGTTGTTTCTAAAAAAGTTTAATATTCATACTTATCCAAGGAAAGTCAGCCATGCGCCTCTTGGAAGCTATTAAGTTTGTTGTTTTTTTTTAAACTTCTTGAATAGATTTAAGTCTAGCTTTAAGTCCTCCTTTTGTTAATAGCTTACATTAAGGGTAAATAATCAAATGATTGATTAGAAATCTTCAAGCCATTTCGCCATAATATACGAGTAACTAAAGCTTCTTAAAACCCAGTGAAAAAAAATTCTATAAAATGCAATTTCCTTTTCTACAAGTCCTCCACTTTTGCTACACACACATGATGAGCTTTTTTTTAAACGAGTTCATAGCACTGTGACATAATGATAATTCGTTTGAATGAATCTCTAGCTGGTAACACAATTCCGCTCTATTTGTTAACTGCGTTCTTGCTGCGACGCACATCGCATAATTTCCTTGAATTATAAGTTTATACAAAAACAAATTCTAAATGCAGCATGACGCTGACGCATTTAGTTTATGTTGACGATGATGATGATGATGATGCTGACCCCCTTTTTATAGTGTTTTACGGTGTCACCATCAGAATTCCATAGTGACGCCAGAGCTAATATTTTATATTTATAGAATAACAGCAACAACATAACAGTGAAAACATTATTCGAACATCGACATAACGCTAAAGTTAAACGAGACCTGCAAAGCTTTAATGTTTCTTGCTTTTAAATTTAACAGAGTCATGCTTACTTAAGCAGCAGGAGCAGTAGCAGAAACAGTTTACTTCTTCGTCTGTAATTGTTTTGCCCCCCATTTAAACTACTCTCTAGAATTTTCAAGATAATCGTAAGTTTATAAAGAACACCATCTTCCTTGAATTTACAGGACATGCTTGTTTCAATCTCAACCATATGAGCTGGAACCCTATAACCAGAACCTTCTTGAATTTAACTCTCCGTATCATTGGCTTTTATTTAAGTGCACTTTAGCGAAACTTTTCAATTTCATTGCACTTGTTCACGCCGGATGACCTTCTTTAGAAGAACACATGCGGTGAATGTGGTAATGTTTCTTGACACAATGGAACACGTTCCTGTATAACTAAGGACTCTACGTCCGACATACCGACACAGCGACAACGACGACGTCGATCGACTACTTGATGTCGGCAATGAGGACAACTATGGGAACATCCTTATCTTTGTCTTGAGAAGAAAGGAGAGTCTATGCAAGGAGGAAGGAAAATTGCAGCACTTTTTACATGTACCTAAAGCCAAGTGTGTCCCATAAAGCACAACTTCTCTTGCAACCATACCAATGTTGTGGTGTCTTTAATGCCACCGCACCGCAACCGCACGAAGAAAGAAGAATGCTTGCTTAACTATATATCTATAAGCTTATGGATGGCTCATTCTATCTCTCTCTTTCTCTTGTGTTGAACACTCTATTATATCAACTATCAACGGAACGGGTAAGGAAACGGATACGGAAATGGAAAATGGAAATGGACGAACGTTATGCAAATTACATATAGAAATGGATAAACTGCTATGCAATTCCAGTTTCAGTTCCAGGCCAATAGTTGAATCCTGGAGAGTGTAAGTGTACCTTTATTACATTTGGCACTTTCTCTACATAAGTTGTCATCGTGGTGCTGATGGGTTATGGTTGGTTACGGTTACTTTGCTTCGATATCCTGCGGAGAGACTGCAGCGCTGTCGATGATTATTATTTGTTCGCACACATGGGTTCATATATGAATTTAGGTCATGAAGATGATGATTCTAGTGCGCGGTGGTGTAAGAAAATTCCTTACCAATTCACCCACCATGTGGCGCCACCACCGACGGTGTGGTGTTGTAGGGATTGTTAAAGTGGGCGGGTGATCATCGTTGTACAGATATACTGTTAAAAAGCATGCAAACTTTGTAAGCAATCGTCATGAAACGTTAAGTTGAAACTCAATTAAGGTTTTGAACTTTTTTATATGCCACATTACGTTATCGCTGCAGAGGGGAATGTGAGTCGAACTCAAAAAATATATCGATTTGGTGAAAACTGTACATATTATGCACTGCACATATCACAAGCAAGTCATTACGATACAACAAAATTATGTGTTTTTGTTTTTCTGGCGTCAACCACAATTCAAGCGATAAAAATTGTATGCGCCTTGAAATCATATTTTCATTTAATTCATAACCTTAGCTGAAAAGTTGATAGCTTTAAAGTCCTTTGGTATTTACATCGATGTCTATTTTTATAAGGGTTTCATTTTCTGTAGAAAATTATTCTTTTTTACATTTCATAAGTTCCTTCTTGTTCCTTTTGCAGAACTTTTCAATCTCTGTTCTAGTCCTACTGTCTTGATGTGTTCATCAACATTGCTGCTGCAGTCAAGCTCCGTTCCTCTGTCCTCGAGCGGAATGCCTTTCAGAAGAGATGCATGATCAGCGCACCACTTTCTTAACTTAAAACCACCTTTTTGCAAAATTGTTTGCAATTCCGATTGGGTTGTCATCAACTCACCAATTTTGTGCGAGCCAGTTAATGCGTCACCTACATAAAAGTCTCGTAACATCGTAACAGTGCCGTTGATCCCAATGGAAATCGTTTCTTGTTATCTTGGGCCAATGCTTGAAGGCACTTTGTGGCTAGGTATGATGCTGAGGTGGTGCCGTAGGTAACTGTCTGAAGCTTCAAGGCATTATTTAGGCTGCTTCTCCACCAAATCAACTGGAACATCTGATCCTCTTCGTGTCGATATCTGCGGTTAACACATCTTGGCATGCGGAATCGTAGCAGCATTGAAAAGACATCATCTTGAATGGTTGGACCAGTGGAAAGAATATCATTAAGGGACAGGTTTGTGGATGTTTTGGCGGAGGCATCAAATACTACTCTTAACTTAGTAGTGCTGCTGTCTGGCTTTTGAATGCAGTGATGCGGCAAAAAGTAATATAGTTTGGCAATTTGAGGAAGGGATACTTCTTCCATAAATTGTTTGTATAGCTTTTTTAAGTCTGGTGAATTCACAAGTCTTCGTTCAAGAGCAATAAATCTTCGAAACGCAATATCCTTTGATTCTTCCAAGCAAGTAGGTACCTCTTTGACGGGCAACCGAACCACAAATCGACCAGTGGAGTCTCTAGTGGTTGTTTGGATGAAATGAGTCTCGCATCGTTTCTCGGCCTGAGTGAAATTATTGTCTGAACCTGCAGTTGTTTCTTCTAATCACCAAAATCTTCCAATCTGTTAATTAAGAGTTTCATCTGCGGTGCAAATTCCGCAAGATGCCATCATAGGGTTGTATGCGTTAGTTGATACCTTTCCTAACGCTATCCATCCAAATACGGTATTTTGCAGGGTTGGAAGATTATCTCCTAGGCTTATTTGCCCAACAACCAAAGTCGAATAGAAGATTTCAGCACCGATGAGCAAGTCTATAGGTCCTGGCTGATTGAATTGTGAGTCAGCCAAAACAAGGTTATTCGGAACATTTCAGGTTGATGTATGGATGGGCCGTGATGGCTGTGTTGAAATAATTTTTGGAAGAATGTGTGCTTCCACTCGGGTAGAGAATACGTTGATTTTTGAGCTTATTTCAACGTTAATTCTTCGATAGGGAGCCTGCTTGTTTTGACCGATGCCTTTAACACATAACGCCTCATAAGCCTCGCACAGACCTAATGATTTTGCTAGTTTATCTGTTATTAAATTGACCTATGATCCAGAATCTAGCAACGCTCGGCATGATATTTGTTTTCCACTTTGGAACTTAAGATAGACAATTGCTGTGCCAAGTACCACGCTTGATGATTTGTGTTATTTGTTTTTTGGGATTGGTGCCCGCTGCATGAGGCATGTCCTGACTTAAGGCAGTTTGTTCAGTGCCTTGATTTTTGCACAAGGTTTAAGCGCTGTGATGGGCTTAGTTGCAAAAATTTCTCACAGGAGTACAGCTGATGGTTGCCTCTGCAGGAGACGCATGTTGATCTTGTGTTGCATACGCCTTGTCGGGTCTGGACCTTTGGCGTTGCACTTCTGAACCTTTTCTTTGGCTTGGCCCTAGTGCCTCTAGGGATTGAAACCGCATCTCCAAGAACGACATGAACTCATTCAAGGATGACAATGCCTTCGGTTGCTTGAGTTATTGCTCCCAAAGTGTAAGGAGATTTCTATCCAGTTTCTTTATCAGAACGCTCATAAGAAGGGGATCCCAATTTGTAGTATCGATGTTGAGACCCTTCAAACTAAGCATGCACTCTTGTGTGTTGTCATGTAACACCTTAATTGCAGGATGGCAGGTTGCGCCAACAATCGCTGTACATGCGCAGTTACAAGTAGGCAAGGGTTGTCATATCGATCTTTAATTACTTGCCACGCTGCACTATAATTGCTATCGGATGTTGAAAAGTGCCTTATCAGGTTCTCGGCTTCACCCGTTAACGTCATTTTTAAATGAAAAAACTTCTGACAATTCGCTATGTCTTGTTTATCGTCAAGCTCATTGAACAGATCGCTGTATTGCTTCCATTTATTGTAGCTTCCGTCAAATTTGGGTAAGGTTATCTTTGGAAGTTTCATAGCTTTTCTGGGACTAGGAGTGCCTTGTATGGTGGTTTCTTCAAGCTTGCTTGTCAATGCAATTATAGCTTCCGAGACTTCATCCTCTAACTTGTAGAACTCATTCATTTCGTATCCATCCTGGGCTGGATTTTCAGAAAGGTCGTTTATCCAACGATGCATTTCTTCCAGCTCCATCCAGTATTTTTGGAGTGTATTCAACTTTACTGTACAAAAGGTAGAATTCCAAGTCTCTGTAGTTCTTAGACTGGACAGCAACCGCTGTAGAGATTGTGCAGCTGTTTTTTGTCTTCTTATAATTCTGGCGATTTCTGATACTGGGATAACTTCTACAGGTTGTATTTTGCCAATATCTGTTCTGAAGCTTGCTTGATCTTTTAAACTAGCCGCTTCACTAGTTTTCTTTATAGGGTCGGCATCTACAGATACAATCGATTCTAGAGTTTGTTTGATTTCAATGTACGCCGATTTTACATTTTCGAAGATATTACTTTTCATATACGGCGTGTCTGCCTTTACGCATGCCTTTATCTGGTCATGGTTTTTTGAAAACTCCAACCATAGAGCTTCTAGTGCTAATAATTTTTTCGCCTTGTAATCGACTGTTTTACGGCCAGGGCAGTCTTTACCAATGTTGGTCTTAAGCCGTAGTAACTCATCGGTTATGGCTTTTTGCCTAGCCACAATAGTGAATACTTGCATTTTCTCCATTTCAGCTACAAAGAGTTGCTTTTTACTGGAACTCTAGGTACTTCTATCTGTGCCACAGGCTCGACAATGCTAAATACCTAACGCAAGTTTATGAAGATTTGTACTCTGGAACACCGGAACACTGGATACCTGGAACTCTGGATGCTTGGATCTCTGGTTCGGATCTCTGGATACTTCTATCTCTGGTTCAGATATCAGGTCGGGGTCCACAATGTTTAAGTCGGAACTATTTTGCTCTGATTCCTGGACAGGGTATATAAAGCTTGTATTACAATGGTAGATAAGTCGAAAAAGTGGGTCCCGCGATTCCGTCCGGTCTGTCCTGTGGACATTGGATTGATTGTGTTCAAACTTGGAAGTAAACGTTTTGAGCAGATTCGCTTTATGCGTTTTTTTCATTTAAAATTGTAATTACATTGATATTTTCCAAATTAATGCATTTGGTACTTGTTCGTATGCTTGTTATGCTTGTTTTTTTAACTCTAACGAGAAAAATAAACTGATAATAGAGGAAAGAAGGAATGTGATTGGATTGTAGTAAGAACCTTCTACCTAACAACTACATATGTATCTTCATTATCATCATAAACATGCCTTTATCTATCTATCTGCACAGAGCAGAGCACGTCAATGAACTATTCCTTATTCGTTTTAGACACCTACCTAACTAAACAACCAATTAGCGATCGCTTTACAATTTAAACATACATATTCTTCCTCTTTCTTATCTTCAGATAATTTATTTTCCATCCTTTTTCTTCCAATTAAAATAAAGCTATCAAAAGGAAAAAGCTTTGCCGGAATAATTGAATACACAAACAATTATTGTTTTCGTTGAGTATGCTTAAAAGTATTTTTTATTTCCGGTATAAGTTGAATCGCGCTGTTTTTTTGACAAATCAAATGGCATTAATACCAATGAAAACAAACATATTTTACAGGTATATTTT
This sequence comes from Eupeodes corollae, assembly GCF_945859685.1. Taxonomy (NCBI): domain Eukaryota; kingdom Metazoa; phylum Arthropoda; class Insecta; order Diptera; family Syrphidae; genus Eupeodes; species Eupeodes corollae. Next base: position 300,429,336 of record NC_079147.1, on the reverse strand, counting down.
TAAATCTTATAAAGGTTCGTTTTTAAACAGACTCCTTGCATACAGAATCAAGTTCGTGCGACCCAGTCATACATTTTATTTCATATACTTTTAAAAAATATTTTGTTTTAAAAAGTAAGACCGATATAATGATTTTCATAAGTTCCTTCTTGTCTACTTTGAAAAACTTTTCAATCTCTGGACTGAAGCTTTCCTTAAATTTGTATTTTTATGTAAAAAGCTATCATCTTTTTTTTCTATTTGTAGTACTATTTTTCTCCAATGAAGCCTGTGATATAAAAGTTGGCTGCAACTTATGGTTGAATCACAAACACGCTTTAGCTTCGGCTTCGTCTGCGTTACGGTGGACCTGCTTTGAGGTTGCTTTGAATGACATTCCTATTATTTCATCCCTCCAAAGAGCAAATATTTTGTTTGTTGACATTTTTTTACAGCTGTTGAGCTGTCAAACAAAGCAAATGTTCAGATAATTGAACTAGAGCTTCCGTTTGGAGTCACATTACGTTCTTTTCCTTACGATTGTCAAACGAAACGTGAGCCCTATGGCTGAACTCGTAAACGTCAGGCGAAGCCGAAGCTGAAGCGTGTTTGTGTTTCATCCATTAGGGTTTCTAAAATTTGTTGGAAGTGGTTGCGAGTATGCCAGAATCTTCATGCATCAGTCCGTTGAGAACGGGAACTAGTGATTTACAACTCTCAACCTGTGTGCGAGTTATGTTGTCAGGGATGGAGGGGACCAACAGTTTTAAGCCGAATTCGAACGGATAATTTGAGAAAGCACTTTTCATGACAAGAATTACTTTTGTTTTCTTCCTTGCAAAAGGCAATAACCAAGGATTGAATGTAAGACCTTTAGCATGCCCGTCCTACGCATTTAAAAGTGTCTTCTTGTACTAATGAAAAAACTCAAAAGTTCAAAAAATTGCTAAAAATTAGGTAATGGAGTGCAAATAAGATTCTGGCAAACGGCAACTTAAAGCAACTTCCAGCGAAATAAGCGAAATAAATAAATTATATAATGATAGAATTACACTGTTCAACACTTTCAAATCTTCAGAGAACGAGGATGCGATATATCAAAATCACATTATTAATTTAATGGTTCAATTCAAGAATATGTCTTAAAACATAAATAACAAAATGTTTTAAAACTTTGAACTATAAAAGGAATGTTGGAGAAGAAAAAGGATAGTTATTGGAGAACATTCTTATGGGCGGAAGGTGTATTTCCACGAATTGTAAGCTTTTCTTAGCATTCTTGCTAGGGCTTCATTTAGCTTCGATTCGGTTGATTAGTGATGTTAGACGGTTCCCATCGAAGGCCCCCAAAGCAAATCTAACAAATCTGCGTTGAACGTATTTAATTATGTGACGTAGGGATCTAAGAATTCCTTGGACCAGAGCGTTTAAATGCTCGGAAATGCAGTTCATTATCACAAAGAACCCCCAAGTCGTGAATGGGAGTAACGACAGACATATTTTTATTATTTATGTAGTAACAACGTTGATAAAGACAACTGCGTTTGCAACATTTAGTTAAAGGAAATTTTGGTGAAACTAGGTATAGGTATATAACTAGGCGCTGCACAAAAGGACTAGAGCTGCTCGCGAGCTCTACGAGCAGAAGAGGAGAGAGGAACACCGGCTTCTTAGATGTAAAAAAAGAACACGAGAAGCGTGCGATCGAGGAGATAGAGGGATGTCACAACAGGAATGAGGTTCGTAAATTTTACCAAAAGGTAAAAAAAACCTCCCAAGGGTACCAGCCACGAACCGAAGCCTGTAAAGACGAACATCGTAGTAGAACCGCAGTCGATGCTGAGATGGAAAGATCACTTCTCCAATGTATATAACGGCGATGACGAACCGAATTCCGCTGTAAGGGAGATAGAACCACTCAACCTCGGCGACGCAGATCAACAATTCCACCTACCCGACCTTGACGAAGTGCAGATAGCTATATCTAAACGTAAGTCAAACAAAGCTGCTGGAAATGACGACATCGCTGCCGAACTATTTAAAGCAGCAGGCGATGACATGGTACGGAGCATGCACCAACTCATCTGCAAAATATGGTCGGAAGAAAGCATGCCCGATGGGTGGAATCTCAGCATAGTTTTCCCGATACATAAGAAAGGAGAACCTCTAAACTGCGCCAACTACATAAGCATCAGTCTCCTTAACATTGCACACAAGATCATCTCTGGCGTATTATAAGAACGTCTGAAGCCATTCGTCAACAACCTGATTATTGCTTATCAGTGTGGCTTCAGACCAGGAAAGTCCACTATCGATAAAATATTCACACTACGGCAGATCTTGGAAACAACCCAGGAGCTTCAAATCGATACCCATCATCTCTTTATCGATTTTAAAGCCGCGTAATTAAAGCAGAGTAATGTCTAGTTTTGGCATCCCTGTCAATCTTATCCGTTAGTGCAGAATGACGATGGAGAATGCACGCTGCTCTATCAAGGTCAGAAAATATCTCACCAAAGCATTTGATGTCAAAAAAGGTCTTAGCCAAAGCGATGCACTGTCATGCGACTTCTTCAACATCGTTTTGGAAAGTATTGTACAAAACTCAACCGTCAACACTAGAGGCACAAACTTCCAAATTTCCATCCAATGACTCGGATACGCAGATGATATTGACATAATTGGAAGATCAAAGCGTGATGTCAGTGGAGCGTTTTTGACCATTGCGACGGAAGCGAAGAATATGGGTTTAGTGGTCAATGAAAATTTCTTCGAGTGATTTTTATTCCCGTATGCATAGATGGAGAATGGAGGATCGAGCTGGCTGGAGACGCATGTTGGTTGAGGCCCAGGTCCGCCCGGACTGTAGCGCCACCTTAAGTAAGTAAGTAAGTAAGGTATAGATGTTATTAAAATCTTTTTGAAGTAATTGAGAGACTTTCGTGTTTTAAATTGTTTGGAGATATGCATGATGCCAGCGTAAAGCTACAGGTCAGATCGTACTAAAGTAAGTTCGAAATCATCGTTAATACTAAGCAAGAAAAGAATAAACCTGAGGTAACGTCCTTGCGGGACACCTGTATTTTAGTACACAGGGTTCTAGGTGTTAGCCTTTAACAAAACTGTATACATTCTATAATCAAAATAAGTTTAGACCCAAGATGCAAACAGATCTCCGAATCAAAAGGATTTTAATTTGAAGATTATTATAGGGTGAATTATATCAAATGTTTTGCTAAAATCAGTTGCATTTTCATCAACTTCATTACCTGATTCCATGGTATTTGAAATAAATTCGGTAAGATTAGAAGTCATTGATCTACCTTTGATAAAACCGTTTTGGAATTTTAGAGAAGAGTTGTTTAAAGTGAAGAAGTAAGCTATTGTAAACATTACTTTAAAATATGTTTGCAATAAAAGACAGCACAGCTAATTGTCTATGGGTTGAGACTTTTTTAAGATCCTTTTTTATGTATAGGGATAAGGAAATAGGTAATTAAAAGACAACAGTGAGTGGTTCAGTGAGTCTTACAACACAATTCTCAAGAATAATTGGTGGTATCCCTACAGGACCCGACGAGTAATCATCCTTAAGCAGGTTCATTTTTATTGTTAATCGATGATAAATTTGCATCCGTTCAAATATCTAAAAAAAAAAAAGATTGGCCAAAGAAATATGCAAAAACGTTATCACTAATCAGAAGATCAGCGGACTTATAAACTGATACAAGATAGAGACAGTAAACGCAAAATGCAGAGATCTTCGTTAATGCAGATTCAAGAAAGTCATCTTCAAACATTTGTTTTCTTAGCACACATTTATCAGTAGGTATCTACTTTTCTTCATAATTGCAGATAAGGATGAACATGTAAAGCCTGAAACAGATTGACACTAACTTCAATTGAAACTTTGACAGCCACTTCCCACTTTTTTAGAGACTTTCGTTTCAAATGACTTTGAATAACTTAAGACTGCAACATCAACTGACGTTAGACCTATAGCCTAGGTTCGATGTTTCTGTGCAAAAGCTACCAAATTTACGCTGATATTTTCAGGTTTATCAACACCCTAATCCAAATGTGACAGACATCTTTCAGTTTCATCCATTTATTTTAGTTTTGACAATGGAAAAACATCTTATAGAATTAGTTAAACAACATTTATTTTTGTGCGATAGAAGTTCATTCTTAGTCTTATGGATAAAATTGACGCCAAGCAAAAAAAAATGTAAGGAAAATGCATTTGCTGTCAAAAGCGCTTTTGACGTTGTTATCCATTTCACATGAGTTTCGAACTCCAAGATTTAGTTTTTGTATAAGTGCTGTATCAATCTATTTCTCCTATAATTAAGCCCTAAAACTCTCCATCATTTCATGCTTCAATTAAAAATATTATCTCAAGGAATTCATAGCACATAAAAAAAACTTAGCTAAATAATTTTCACATTTTTTTTAAATACTTTTATACGTACTATATCGAAACTTAAAATAAATTCTTCGTTTTGTTTTGAAATGTCAATTTTGACTTTCATTTAATTGCTTTTAATTACTCTAAAGTCGAGTTCATATTGTTCAAGCAAATTAAACGTCAATTCTAACGAGATATTTTGTCATTGAGAAGTAGGTACATATTTATTTTCAGTTAAGTGAAGCACTTGATTCTTCAATTTCCTATACTTATACATATACAACGTATGTATGGCTTACAAAAATCCCATTAAACACTCATTTATTATCTTGGCCACAGTTTTTCAACCACAATTACCACTTTTATGTGCACCACACATACCGAGATGGAAAAAAGAACATTATGGAATGTATTTCATTGCCAGAGATAAGGAAGACATCACCAGCTGTTTTAAATTTAAACCTCTTCCATAATCACCATATATACGATTCATTCTGTCTTTTTTCTATCTCTCTCTTTTTTCTGTGCACTTCTATAATTGTTTCGTCATTCTTCATCACAGTCATTCTGCCATTTTGTTTATTTGTTGACAGTTGAGAGTGAGACGAAACATTTTCCGTAAACGAAGCAAATGTCACATACCATTTTGTGGTCATTAAATGTCATTTATTTTGTTAAATCAACTGTCACAGCAAAGCGAGAAAACACTTTCGAAAATGACAACTCATTTTATATTCAAATTCATTTTCAGGATATCTTTTTAATTTTTGTTTTTTAATATCCATGTGTGTGTGTTAATTTTATTTGATTCTTAAATTTTTTGATGGGCCAAAGTTCCACACAACATTTATTGGATGAATGTTAAACAATCAAACTTTATTTGACCCAAAACATATTATAATGTAATCTCATGAAAATATCCTAATAATCTCTCGTTCGACCCCTTGAACTTTCATAACAGAGCCTATTAAAACCTACCTATAAGTATTCTGACCTCAATAAAACCAAAAGCGGAAATTAACATCCCTGACATTATACCATCCATAAGTGGAATTTCGGTTTCGATATTATTGTCATTTGTGGCGTTGCGTTGGCGTGGGTGCTCATTTCATTCTCAACGAATATTATATCGGCTACGGTATTGGGATCGAATCAAATCGAATCGATTGATAGGATTGAACGGACTTTAATTGAAATTCTTTTTATTTTATGGCAGTGAAATCTCCTACCTATATGCGAATAGAATAATGGTGGAAACCGCAAACACACCATGTGACAATCTGCAGGGAGGTCAAAGAGGAGAAGTTATTCGTATAAATTTATACATTATTTGGGAGGTTTTCGTGCCACAAATGATGTGGAAAAGTTTGATATCAAAATAAAATCATACGCGGTTTGCGGGGTAATTTCGAAGAGGTTTTACGATTTTCGGATATCATAGACAGAGTTCGTCGTATTGGTCGTTCAAAACCCATTGTTGATATCATTATTGATAACTTGGTAAATAAGTAAATGTAGGTGAAGAGCGACTTAGGGCTGTTAATAATAACCTTTTACAATGTTGAGGCTTCTATGAGTACAGTGTTTTACGGATATAAAAAAGTTTTTATAAACTGTGACTTTTAGAAAAAAAAGGCAGGATTCAAGAGGTTATATAGGGACAGACTATATCTCCAAACTATATAACAGCGATGACGAATCAAATTTCGCTATGTGTGATACCGAAGTTATTTGAAAATATAAATTGCGGACTTGTGGTCTTGGGTTTGATCCTTGCCTATGCCACCTAAAGTTTTTTTCACGGGTACTGCCTCTTGCTAGGAATTGATAAATTCTCCAAGAGTAATTCTTGTCATGAAAAGTGCTTTCTCAAATTCGCCGTTCGGATTCGGCTTAAAATTGTAGGTCCCTTCCATTCCTGAAAACAGTGCTCGCACACAGAAACGGTTGAGAGTTGTCAGTCACTAGGCCATAGTTCTCAAACAGACTGTTGCGCCACCCAATTTATCTATATATTTTAATTTGCGGAAAACTAAAATTTATACTTAAAGAAATAATATCTCCTTTTCAACACGGTTTCGGTTCTGGTAGGTACTTCTACGAACTTAGCCATTTTTACTTATTATGTAGTGAATGAAATGGAGAAGGATTACCAATTGGATGTTATTTATACAGATTTCACTAAGGCATTTGACAGGTTGCATCACCGTATTCTATTGAAAAAAACTTACAAAAATCGGGTTTCATTCTAATATTCTTACCTGGTTAAAAATATATTTAACTAATCGTTGTCACTGTGTACAATCTACATACTGATTCAATACTATCAAATCCTATAATTGTTTCATCAGGAGTTCCCCATGGAAGCCATTTAGGTCCGATCGTATTCCTCGTTTTCATTAATGACTTACCTAATGTACTTCAAAGCACAATGTGTCTCCTGTTTTCAGATGATCTGAAATTTTTTAGACGTACACAAAGTACAAGCGATAGCGATCTTTTAAAAATTGAAATCAAAAGACTTTCGGACTGGTGTAGATAAATTAGTAAAATCTGAATATTCCTAAATGTCAATCACTCTATTTCACTCGCCGCCAATTTTCGATTGACTGTAATTATAACATTGAAAGTCATACACTTGAAAAAGTTTTTACAAAAAAAGATCTTGGTGTTATTTTTGACCATAAATTGGACTTTGGGAAAAACATCGAATTTTTAGTGAACATGCTTGGTCGAAACTCTGTTGACTTACATAACCCGTATACGCTTAAGAGTCTGTTTATAAGTTATGTACGGTCAGTTCTAGAATATTGTTGCATCATTTGGAACCACTTTTACAACATCCATAACCCTAGAGCTAGAATAGAAGCAATTCAAAAAAGATTTACACGACATAAAATGTTTAATAAATTAAGGTGGAACATTGAAATGCCCTCTTACATTGCAAGGTGTTAACTTATTGGTATTCAGTCACTAGAGAACTGAAGGAAGATGTATACTATAACTTTTATACTACAGTCCTGTGTGAACTAGGGCCTCAACCAACAAACTTCTCCATCTAGCTCTGTCCCTAGCTAGATGTCTCCAGTTTCGCGCTCCAAGTTGGGTGAGGTCACTTTCCAATTGTGCGCGCCACCTGATCCGCGGTCTTTCTCTACTGCGCTGTCCGTGGGTGTGGATTCCAAGACTTTCCGGGCCGGAGCAGTGGAGCCAGCCATCTTAGTCGTTGGACTTTTACCCTTCTGTCTAAGTCTACGTCGTTGTACAGCTCATCGTTCCATCTTCTCCTCCACTCCCCTTCGATACATGCGGGACCGTAGATCACACGAAGAACTTTTCTGTCGAAGCGACCCAAGGTGCTTTCATTCGCTTTTGTCAAAGTCCATGCTTCTGCACCGTATAGCAGGACGGGTATGATAAGGGTCTTATATAGCAATGCTTTTTTCCCAGCGGTAAGCAAGAGTTATTCAGCATTTGATCTCAGCGCTGGTGTTGTTTTCTGCGTTAACAGCGGAGCCTAGGTAGATGAAGTCCTTGACTACCTCAAAGTTACGTCTGTCGATGGTGACGTTTTGACCTTTCTTGACGACAGCATGTACTTTGTTTTTCCCTCATTAACCGTTAAACCCGTTTTTGCAGGATCTGCCTCAATGCTCACAAAAGCAGCATTGACATCACGCTGAGTTCTTCCGATTATGCTAGTAATTGGACAGATTTTTGAAAGATAGTGCCTCTAGTGTTGACGTGTGAGCTCTGCACTATTCTTTCAAGCACGATGTTAAAAAAATCACATGACAGCACATGACCTTGTCTAAAACCTTTTGTGACATCGAAAGGTTCGGTTAAGTTGTTTCCAACCTTTATGGTCATCCAGCACAAACGGACGAGTTTGGCGGGGATGCCAAAACTAGATATGGCGCTATACAGCTCGTCCCTGTAGATGCTGTCATATGCCGACTTGAAATCGATGAAAAGATGGTGGGTGTTGATTAAGTGTTCTTGGGTTTTTGTCCAGGATCTGCCGTAATGTGAATATTTGATCAACTGTGGACTTTCCCGGTCTAAAACCATACTGATAAGACCTATCAGGTTGTTGACGATGGGCTTTAGACGTTCACATATTACGGTAGAGAAGATTTTATAGTCAATGTTAAGTTATAGTTGGTGCAGTTTAAAGGGTCTCCTTTTTTCAGGATCGGGAATCACACTGAGATTCCATTCATCGGGCATGCTTTCTTCCGACCATATCTTACACATAAGTTGGTGCATGCTCCTAACCAACTTATCTCTTGGTGCTTTAAAGAGCTTGGCATTCAAGCCATCTGCTCCAGCGGCTTTATTAGACTTCAGCTTAGATGTGGCAATCTTTACTTCGTCTAAGTCGGGAGGAGGGTTGTCGGCTTTTGTCGTCTATGTTGAATGAATCATCCTGCCTGACAGCGGAATTTGGTTCGTCATCGGCGTTATGTGTGTGCCTATTGTTTGGCTGCATATTTGCCTGCCGACATTCTCATCAAACCAGGGGTTTCTTGTGGTGGTGTGTTTGAAACCCAGCACATCAGAGGTGGCTTCTCTGATTGAATCTTGGCAATGTTGCCACTGGTTTTCGATACATTGTGTTGGCAGCAGAGAACTTCGAGAGAGGTTACTTGTTACTCGGTCGGAAAAGGATTTGGCGATCTCTGGTGATTGTAGCCGTTTGACGTTGTACCTTCTCCCAGCATCTCCCTGTTTTGCCTTTGGTCTGGAAATCCGAAGTGCTAGCTTGGCTACAACGAGGCAGTGGTCCGAGTCGATGTTAGCTCCTCGGAAAGTTCGTACATCCATGATTGGATTGATCTGGAGAAGTCCAAGTTGATTTGTGGATGTTGAGGTATGGAAAACGCGTACTGGCTTCCATGACATTTCGCCCCGCAACAAAATATATGAGACTGAATCCGTTGTCGAAAGTGTTGTCGTGCAGGCCTTTTTTTCCTGATTGTTCCACCAAAGATGTCTTCCGTTAATAGTTTGGCATTAAAATCACCCAGGACAATTTTAATATCGTAACTAGGACACTGCTCATACTGCTCTAAGGGCTCAAAGAGCATATCTCTGGTGTTGTCATCTTTCTCTTCTGTGGGGGCGTGCGTGCATATCAGGCTAATGTTGCTGAATTTAGCCTTGATGCGTATGGTCATGAGGCGCTCATAACTTTCATTCATGGCATCTTATATTCTCAGAGATCTATACGCTCTTTCACGTGATTTGAGAAATCGTTTCTTATTTCGCGAAAACGCTCATAGAGCTATAACTCGAAGTGTTAGAGAAATTAATAACTTATCAAATTATATTGACTTTTATTAAACAGGCTGAACAGCGAAATAGACTTAGCTAGAAGAGTAAAGGTCCAACGACAGAGATGGCTAGGACCCATAGGGCCCATGGAAACCAATGCTCCGGCCTGGAATGTCTTCTAATAGGGAAACTTTGGGTCTGCAACTGGACACATCTAGGCATTTATTTTTCAAATATATATTTTTATCTGGAGATTTAATCATCGTGTTTCCGGAATTTGACAAATTAAAGAACTTAGATAGACGATTTTCCGAGTTCCATATATTGGTGTTGTCCTGTAAGGTTGAGTTTATTTTGCGTGAAGCATATGCCATGAATATTTTGAAGAAATTGTTGCCTTTTTATGGGGTTGCTGCTCCTTTATTTTTATTTTAGATGTAAGTATATCTTTTTAACTAAGGGGAGAAGCCGAAAAAATATAGATAAATGTTATCCTGACGGAGCACATTTTGGGTTATTGTGTATTATTATGTGTAGTTTAAGTGATTCAAAACAGTATATAAATTGTTTTGGTTTATAGAAGAAAACACAAATAAGATGTTTAAGTGATTCCGTGTTAACATTGGAGTAGGAAGAAAGGTTTTTTTTTAGCATAAAGGGGATGTTAAGCAATTATTATTGGATAGGTTCATAAAACAAAAAGCAATGTAGGCTAATACATTGCTTTTTGTTTTATGAACAAAACACAAATTAGGGATTAATAATCATTATTTTTAAATGTCCTTGTTACAATACTATAAAAATGAAAAGAACATTTATAACCACATTTATATAGGAACCTATGCGTGATGGTGGTATTTTCATGTTCAAGGATAATTACTTTCATTAAAAGAAAAATTAATTGTTTTTCTTCTTTTGACTTATTTGTTCTTTGATATTTTGTTCTATGTTTTGAAATGCCATTAACCCAATTTTTAAAAACAAAACAAAACTAGTTTTACAGAAACTAATGACTTACAAGGTCTGAGTTTTTGAGTTTTGAATATAATCTAGAAATACAGCAAGATGTAAATAAAAACAAATTAAATGGATTTGAATGAACACCATTGAAAATCAGTTGAATTAATTCACAGTGCTATCTTGCAGTCTTGTAAAGGAATGCAATCATTTGAGAATGCAATCTTTTATTACTTCAATATTATGTTGATTGAAGATTGCATTCATTGAATTCACGTAAAGATTGGAACTTAAAATTTTGCCCTGCAATAATTTGGTGCGTCGACCTCAACTTGATCACTCCACCTTGATTACCTTACGGGCTGGCGCTCCGATGTTCATTAGCTCAATATTCCCTAGCCATCTTAAGCGTTATAAAAGCAGTTTTTCGACCAGTGGCAAGTCACTGTACAGCTCGTATAACTCCTGATACAAACCGGACCATAGATCGTACGCAGAATCTTCCTCTCGAAGATACCAAGAGATCCTTCATCCGAATGGGAGAGGATCCTTGCTTCTGCAACATACAGCAAGACTGTGATGATTAAAGCTTTCTACAGTGTCTCTTTGGTACTTCGCAATAGGACCTTATTCCTCAACTGCTTACTTAGGCCAAAGAAACAGCGATTAGCGAGGGTAATTCCGCGTTTGATCTCCGCACTGATGTCATTTGCAGAATTAACAGCAGCGCTCAGATAAACAAATTTGTTTACCACCTCGAAGTTGAACCAGTCAATTGTCATGTTTTGAACAAGTCTACGGTGTGAATCGACTCTATTTGACGACAGGAAATACTTTGTTTTGTCCTCGTTAATGTCAAGACCCATTTCATTCGCCTTAGATCCGATATTAGAGGAGGCACCCGGAACTGCTCGTTTGGTTCTTCCCATAATATCGATGTCATCTGCATATCCAAGATATTGTGTGGATTTTTGAAAGATGGTGCCACTTGTATTGGCGTTGGTGTTGCGCACCACTCTTTTAAGAACAATATGAAAGCAGCTACATGACAGCGCGTTGTCGAAGTCCTCTGGTGGTTTCAAAGGTTTCGGTCGAGTATCTTCCAATTTTGACGGAGCAACGAGCATTTTCCAGCGTCATCCTGATAAGTCGTATCAGTTTGGTAGGGATACTAAAACTCAACATGGCACGGTATAGTTCTTTCCCGTCTACAGTGTCATAAGCTGCTTTAAAATCGATGAAAAGATGGTGTGTTTCGATGTTATGTTCTTGGGTCTTTTCCAGGATTTGGCTTAGAGTGAAAATTTGGTTGGTGGTAGATTTTAAAAGCCTAAAGCCACACTGGTAAGGACCAATTAGTTTCTCAGTAAATGGCTTCAGGAGTTCACATAATACGCTGGACAAGATCCTGAACGCGATGTTTAAAAGGCTAATGCCTCTGTAGTTGGCGCAGAGAAGGCGGTCACCTTTTTTATGGATCGGGTAGATGGTGCTTAAGTTAAACTCGTCGGGTATGCTTTCTTCCGACCAAATTTTAGTAACTATAGCTGGTGCATGCTCCTTACCAGATCTGCTACAGCGTACTTAAAAAGCTCCATCTGCAGACCGTCATCACCGGGCACTTTGTTCGACTTTAGCCTTCTGATTTTTAGTTTGATCTCACTCTGGTCGGGTGGGTGGTACTCTAGATCGTCAACCAAATGGATTAGACGTGGCTGCCTGCTGGCGGAATCGTTGACTTCATCACCATTAAGCAGCTGGTTGAAATGATCTCTCCAAATTTTAAGCATTGACTGCGTCGTGACTACGGTGTTCCCCTCCTTATCTTTTTAGGCACCAGGGCGGCTAGTGAACCGTTGTTTTGTTTTTGACTCTTCTATAAAAGCTCCGCAGCTGTTTCCTGTTTAAACAATGGATCTCCTCGACTACACGCTGCTAATGGGCTTTTATCTTTCTTCTGAGCAAGCGGTTCTCATCCCTTCTCTTGTCGACGTAGAGATGGCGGGAAGATTGTGTCCTCCTTTCCTGCCACAATCTGTACGCCTCCGTTTTGACTTTGTTTGTCTGAGCACATTCAGAATCAAACCTGGGGTTCCTTGGTGGAGGCTGTGAGAAACCTAGCACTTATGCAGCATTCCTGATGGATTGTTTGCAAAGCTGCCAGTAGGTCTCTGGGCACATCTCGTCCGTTGTAGGGTTTCTCACAAGCTCTAGGGATATTCGGTCTTCCAACGAACGCCAAGTATGCTAGAGGAGTTTCTTCCGTCAAAAGCATCGATTGGTTGCATGTTCGATCATCGGGGGACCGCAAAGTACCTTTGTGAATATCTGGGCGAGGGAATCTGGTGCTAGTCAACGCCATGTTTTTCTCGCCTAGGAAGTCGATAAGCCTGACTCCATTTCCAGATGTGATGTCGTGTAGGCTATGTCTTCTGATTGACCTACCAAAGATGCTTTCTTTCCCAATTTTGTGTCATTGCTCATATGTTTTGACGATTAGCTCATAGAATTCTTCTTTGGTATTGTCATCCTTCTCTTCCTTCGGGGCATTCGCACTGTTAAGGCTCAGGTGGTGGAATTTGTCCTTAATGCGGATTGTCGTCACTCTTTCCCTTACTTCCCGAAACCTTTAAACTCTTTGCCTTAGTTTCACAGCAAAACCACATCCTCTCCCATCGAGGAGACACTTCCAATAGTAGAAATCACAGCCTTCAATCTTCCTACTACCTGGCCCATTTCATCGAATCTTCTGGAGGGCTGTCACATCAGCTTTGTTTTCGGCGAGGGCATCGGCAAGCTGCTCTGCTTCGCGTGGTCGGTTGCACGCACATTCCATGTACATGCACTTAAATCGTTGTCCGTTTTTCGTTTGCGGGGGGGGGGGGGTGTCAGTATTATCAGTCCGTTCATCCGAGGCTATTATTTGTGTTTTCGTCAAACTTTAAAATTTACTTTCATGCCCGTCTTGTGAAGCCTGCGCATGACTGAGATCTTAAGAGCTGGTTCTTCAGAGCGATATCTGGTCTTTTACTTCTACTTCCTGAAGGTAAATCAGCTCTGGATTCGATGGATCCAACTAGTACACCTTTCGGCTATCCAGCGGGCACCACTAAGAGGTGATGGAATTTTAGACCACTTTTGTTGGCGCTACAGCCCTAGGTGCTTCTGAACCTCAAGTAATAGATTCCGCCAGCTTACTCGATGTCTAGTCTGCTATCTCCACTTTTGAATATTCAGACCGGCGGCGGCGTGTATCAGTCTTAACTTATTCGCTCCATTGGAGATGAGATCTGCATTTGCTTCTGGCTTGGTGTTTAATACTCATACTTTACAAGCTGCAGCATCTTAAACGTTGAACACGCAGTTTTTTAACCAGTGCCAAGAACAGCTTCATGAGAGGGCCACTTCCTTCGCAATGCTCTAGTGGTTTTGGAGGTATTAGTTGATTTTCTACCAATTTTGACGGAGTAGCGAACATTCTCCAACGTCATTCTAAAAGTACCAAAACCCGATATGGCACGATATAGAAGATATGAAGATTTGGTCTATAGATTTTCCAGGCCTGAGCCGCACTGGTAAGTTTCAATCAATTTATCAGTAATTGGTATCAGACGTTAACATTGTTGGTGTATGCTCCTCACTAAATCATCAATGGCGTATTTTAAAAGTTAAGCTTGTTGTCTATCATTACCAACAGTTTTGTTCGGCTTCATCCATGTTAATCTCATTTCAGTCAGGTGGGTGGAAGTCCTGATCATCAACTAGATGAATTTGTTGTGTCTGTTAGTCCGCGGGGTTCTGAACTTCATCGCTTGATGATCGCTACTATTAGATACTCTCGGTAGTATTTTGACTCAAGTTTTTTTAAACAGCACAAATTGTTTCCTTTATATAAATAAGAGATACTAAGCCCACTACAAAACAGTAGCAAAAAAAGAAGGAAATTATAAAAGTGTGCTTAAGGAAGTTTTCTTACCATCATCAATCAAGAACAATTGAATAAAGAGTGGAAATTTGTTTTCCAATTAGAGAGAAAAAAAGGAATAATTTTTCACCAAAAAAGGCTTAAGTCTTTTATTGTATCTCAGATCTGGGAAACCTTTATAAAAATAGGAATAAAACCCAGAATTTTTTCCAACATTTAGCACAATTTCTTGATGAATTTTTGGGTGTTAAACAAAGGACACAAAGAAAACTCACCTTGGGAAAGTTTCCGAACACCAAAAGAATGGAAGCCAGGATTCAATTAAACTCTTCAGATATTTTGGAGCCGCGACGACGAAAGGAAGGTTAAAAAAATGGATATGAGATAGGCTGGCAAAACATGTTGTGGTAAATTTTACAATTTTTTCTCTGGACTCTCATGCCGGAGGTCTTGGGTTCGATCCCTGCCTATGTCATCTAAAGTTTTTTTACGGGTACTGCCTCATGTGAGGAATTGACAAATTCTTCAAGAGTAATCCTTGTCATGAAAAGTGCTTTCTCAAATAAGCCGTTCGGATTTAGCTTAAAACTGTAGGTCCCATTCATCCCTGACAGTTCTCAACGCACTGTTGTACCACCCAATATATTTATTGTGTAGCCCTTTCATTATTTTGTATTATTAATTGTTGGTAGTTAACAAACACAAAATAATAATTAATCTTTTTAAAAACAATGATTGTATGTGCTTTAAACTTATTGATTTATTTATAATTGAATTAATTATCAAAATGCATACTTAAATTAGAAAAACCAAACATTTTATTTACAGATTGTACTCTCTCTACATTTTCCAGTATAAATTCGAATCAACAATAATAGACTGGGGATGAGAAAATTACATAGAAATAAATTCAATCAAAATGCAGGTAAGTTTCCTTCCATTTTATTAAATTATTCCTTTAGCCTGCCTAACCTATCAACAAAACATCATTGTAATTAGAATCACCTTTCAAATTACAGCAATATTTATATCTATTAGCTACATCACTTCATTACGAACAAAAAACAACTAAATAAACGCCATTCATAACATAACTTACCTGTTATTATTTTAATGGCTTTTTATGGAGTCTTTGTTGGTAATAAAAAAGGATGTAAAAGCCACCAGGATATACTGCTTTTGAATTTACTATAACATGCCTTATGGGTAGTTACAGCTAAGGTCAAAATAATAGGAATAACAATTATTTTTTTGTTTACTCTATTTTAAGCACTTGTGAATGTGAAACTTTAGGTTGGCAGCACTATTTTAACTGTCGGCCATTTTGTCATCTGTCTAGTCATTTATTTTGGTTTGACTTGACATTTCAACATCAATAGACTGTGTCTGAACAATGCTTCCAAATTGTAAACATTTATATTGCAAATGATGGTTCTGTTCGAAATACGTATCGAGCGAATTTGATCAACAATGAAGCTTACTTTTGGTGGAATGAATATGTCAGGATCGCACAATTTAACCCCGCTTCAATATTTTCTGTGGGATATGTAAAGACGCTAGTCTTCTCCATGCCAATAAGCCACAAGAGTTGGAGCGAAATCAACTAAAAAGCTCTTTTATAAGCTCGTTGCTAAATGACTTTCAACAATTTGATTTTGGAATGTTGTGCATACAAATTAAAATGGTCTTCGTAAGCCTTATTATTGTTGTTGTCCAAATACATCCAAGTCTTAACTATTATTCTTTTCACAAATTTATGAAAGTTTAGAAAATTCATTTGGCAACATAAATCCTTAGTTTGTGTAGTAGGTGACTTCAATGTTTCTTGTCTTAAAAGATCTAAACTAAGACTATTACGAAGAACATTTTACAAATTCCCCATCAAATGAGATCGAATTTTGTACTATTGAACTTATTCAACTTACCATAACAAGAAAATACTTGATCTTGTTTATAAATGTTTCTTACATTTATAAGTGCTGTTATCCAAATATTTTAAATTTTATACTTAGATGCTATGGTTTTGAAAATTTATGATATTATGTTCCTTAGATAACATACTTCCCCGTAAAATTAGATTCAGGGATATCAATTAACCATGGTTTGATCGGCATCTTGAAAGCTTAAAAAATAAAAGGCTTGGGTAAAGCATAAACAGTCACCCGCTGAAGAATGATATTGATTAGGTATTATCTTTACATAGAAATCAGAAATTAATTTATTAACTATCCTTCTTGTGAAGAGTTTGTTCCAAATATTGAATGTGAACTTGGTGCATCCTCGAGGGTTTTGAAATTATGTTGACTGCAAACGAAAGTTTGACGGTTATCCTTCAAACATGACATAGAAAGATGACACAAGTTAAAGTTAAAAGTTCCTATAAAGACTCTTTTCAAATTATTCATAGTTCGACATTCTCTGAATCTTCTAAAGTTACTTTAAAAAATTGCAAAACTTGTAGAAAACCTAGGTGTTCGCTCTGACGACGCGACATGCCAACATTTATGCTTAAAAAATGTGCAAAACGTCTTTCATTTCCATTGTTTATTCTGTTTAACAACTCATTAAATTGTTCTCGTTTTCCTGTTTTATAAAAATACTAGCGGCTCGGTACGTGCTTCGCTACGTATAGATAAGGCATAGTAATAAAAAAAATAATAATTATTAAAATTATTATAAACAAATAAATATTTCAAATTGCTAGCTATTTAAAAGTCCAAATAACCCAAATGATATATAGTTTATATTGTATTATCAGCAAAAAGTAAAAACTAAAAAAATAAAAAGAAATGGGTACTCTTACTTTCGTGATCCTATATGGGTTAGTCTAAAACAGTTGGATAAACAAAATTTTTAGTTTTTCCATTTTGAGCATGAAAAATTAGACAGTTAGGGGTACCGAGTCTAGAACAGACAACATTAAGTTGGTCATGTGAAAAATATGATTCCTCCAAAATGACACCACAAATGTGAAGTGTTTGCCCTTGGGCCTTACTTATGAACATTGCAAATGATAAACGCACAAGATATTGTAATTTTTTGAATTCCAATGGCAAATCAGTTGGAATCATAGATATACTCGGTATCAAACACACTTCTCCTTTTGATTTACCAGTTAAGATTGTAGCTTTAATCAAATTTGGCAATAACTTTTTCACTGCCAATCTGGTGCACTTACACAGTTTTGGTGGATTTATGTTTAGCAATAATATAATCAAAGAACCAATTTTCAGATTCAAGCAATGCGGTGGTATACCAGCCGATTCTAATGAATTTAAAAATTCAATTGGATAATTCATTGCCCCATTTTGATTCATAACACTGTCAATTGATTTATATGTTGTGACTACACCTGGCAGTTTCGATTAAATTTGAAAATTAATGGCATTGATATGAATGTTTTTCGGTGCTAAATTCTGCAATTCTGAAAAATATCCGGGAAACACATTCCATCAACTCATCTATAGATTGCGCAATTGCAAAATTCGGTAAAGTGATGAATCCGTTGGTACTGTCGATTGGTATTTTGCCATCACCAATTTCTAACAATTGTTTTGATAACTCATGGGCAGTTGCATCATTATGAAGGTAAATACGCATATTTATGTTCAGTGTCAATTTTCGTACATATCTCCAAAAAAATTGATAGCTTCAAACAGGCGTTTATTTCCCCTGACAGCAATCTTGCATTGTTCTATTAAATACTTCTATTGATTTTTTGTTCGCCATTGTGCACTCATCCCATATAATAATTGACGTTAATAGCAGAACTTTTGCCACAGCAGAATTTCTCGAAATATTGCAAGTTGGAGTTTCAATCACCCGTACATTCAATGGCAATTTTTATGCAGATTTTGCGGTCCGAACATCTTCTGATAATATAGCAGCAATTCCCGAAGAATTGAAGAAATTGCAAGTGCCAATGCAATTTTTTATTCCGATCGAATAGCCGCTAAAATCAATGATACAACGATAGTCTTCCTGTACCGCCAGTTGCATCCAAGAAATAATTGTATTATTGGAAACGACAGCCATGATACACATGTTTTTGTTGAATATTCAATTTGGTTTTATTCGATTGTACAAATAAACGTTAATCATTAGAATTGACGATCAAAATAGTCATGTACCTCACGATTTAGTGCGGTTATACTCAATTGTGCTAATACTTTATTTACAATCGTTAGACGCATATCTTCAATTATTAATAATGCTTCGTTCTACATTTCTAAGGAAATCAAAAAATCTGGATTTGTTTAAGTATTAGTACAAATTGTTTGTGTATATGGGAGTATAGAAAGATGTCGATTTTATATCTTTCTAAGATTTTTTTTTTAAATTTTCTCTACGTACAAACCTTCTGCGGACTTTCAAGAATAATTTAAGACCAAAATTAGCCAAATCGGTAAAGGCATTGTTGAGTTATAACATTACAACGAAAAGTGGCATTGATTTTTATATATATAGATGCATTTCTCAAACCAACCTACAAAAAAGGTTCTTATCATTTCAACTGTAAATATGGTTCTATACCTTAATTGCCTATCTCTGCAAAACCGTTTGCAGCTGTTGTTTTTGATAGTTCCTTTAATTTTTCCGAATCTACTTTAATTTAAAACATTTTGTATTGATGCTTTCAAGAAAAACCAACAAGTTTATTGCGTATTTACAAATCCTAGCAAAGCTTTTGACAAATTAGCCATAAAGAACCTTTAAGTAAATTAGAGCAAATCGGACTATTAACTGCTTGGATGTAATCTTACCTTTACTGATAGACATTAAAATGTTACCGTTTTTATTAGTTTTTTTTTTGTAAATTATGTTGTACCTCAAGGTAGCAACCTTGGTCCTTTATTATTCTTTCTGTTTAAAAACAACTTCCCATTACCTCAAAAAAGTTCAATGACATTAATATTAGCTGATACAAGTATTTCGAACAGTTTGTTTCTTATGGAATTGGTGTGTTTAGTGTTAAAAATTGACAAGTATAAACAATGACTGACTGACTGTAAATATATGTTAAACTCTATGAACTTAGAAATCTCCATGTTTGGTTTTTCCAAAGTCCTTGAATTTCTTCTGTCATTGCTTTTTTCCACTTTTCTTTATTCTTACTAGTAATGGATTCCTTATAGTTCCTAGGCTCTTTTACAAGGTATTCATTCCTGTACCATATTTACACCGCTTATAAAGTGTTGTCGTGGGACTCCTCTACTTTGTCTGCTTGAAGTTCTTTGTAGATCTTCCTGTGTTTGTTCTAATTCCTTTTCTTTTATATTTTCGTAGTTATTGATATCTTCTGGTCCTGTAGTCACATCTTGGATTCTTGGTAAAATTGGCACTATAAGTTTTGAACTATTCGTCTTGATACAATTGCTCCTTTCCGTATGAACCTTCTCATTCTTTGATAACTCAAAGAACTTTGCATCTCGGCTAGTTGTAATTTTCTTGGTTCTTTTGTCAACAAATCGATAAGCTTTTGAATGCTCGTCGTAACCAACAAAAATCTTAGTCTCAGCTCTATGATCTAACTTTCTCCAAGTTTACTTTAGGGATGTAGACAAAAGCCTATGTTCCAAAAAACGAAGATGACATATATTTGGCGTTTTTCCAGTCCATCTTTCATAGGGTGTTGTTGGAATTGTACTCGAGGGCAGTCTATTTTGCAAGTAGTTCGCGGTCATAATTGCTTCTGCCCAGAATTCATATCCTAGGTTCGACTCCAGAAGCATACACCTGCCCATCTCTACCAAAGATCTGTTTTTGCGTTCAGCCGTCCCATTTTATTGAGGAGTGTAAGGTGCACTATAATATTACTTAATGCCCTGATTTTATATATATACATATTTCACAGTCTCTACTGTGTTTACATCGATAATATTGAGATCACTCTCCATTATATCTTTGGCCAATCTTAATAGCTTTAATACTTCTGTGACCAAACAAACGATGCCAATAATCAATACAGTGTTATTGAGCCCCTCCGTCATTCACCAAAAGTGCCTTTGAATTGTTGAAGTTGAATCTAAGCCTCAATTTGTATAGGTTGCCAGTTAAGTCAGCTACTGCTTCCTCTTGTCCTTTATCCGTCTTGATTAAGCAAATCCTATTTCCGAAACTTTCAGCAAATGCTTTGCCTGTTATTTTTTTCACAGATAATAAATTGCCATAGAATTTTTCCACTGGATGTATTTGCGGCAATCTTTCTTCATATGGCAAAATTTATTACAAAAAAAACATTTAGTAGATTCGTTCCTTTAGTGCAGTATTATCATTCTCGTTGTTTTGTCTTGAAAACTCTTCCAGTAACTTTGCTTTTACTAGATCCAAAGTTAATGCCGCTTGATTTCTGGTTTTAATAGCTGTAACAAGTGTATCGTATGACCTGGGCAGACTGCTTAAAACCATTGCAACAGTCCAACTTTCCGACAGCTGATCTTCACCCAATGCTGCTAGTTTGTCGAAAAGTGTCGTCATTGTCTGAAGGTGTTCCTCCATGCTTGAATCTTCCAATTTTAGGCTACATTTTATTTTTTTCATGAGCTGTACCTTGTTGCTTAGTGTCGATTTTTCATGATGATGTCTAGGCTTGTCCCACGCAGCCTTTGCTGTGTCAACCTTTCTGAAGTGGTGAAGTTGGTTGTCCTCAACAGACAAGCCGATGGGAGCTTTTGCATCACTGTCCTTTTTGGTCCATTCTGCTGTTGGTGGTTTAGGTTTTTGATTAAGAACCACTTTTCAATTGTTATCTTTTCCCAACAAAAGCTCTAGCTACCAAATGTGGTTATTATCTTGACCCAATTTTTTTATTGAAGTACTTGGAGATTCGGCCATTAGAAATTCTGGCCCATAACGTATTGGCTAATTAGATTTATAAAGTTCCTTTATAAGTTAAACAACTTCTTCTAGGTAACGATATTATATTCAGAGTGATAATAACAAAGTGTTGTCACTTAACGAATGTAATATTTAACTGCGTTCTAAAAAAAGGCTAATAGAAATCTAGACTTTTTAAGGACATTTGGTAAGGAATGCCATCATTATTTCCTTAAAACTGTGATGCTTCTTTTCCTAAGGCTGATGTTAGCTTACCGGACTCCAGGGTCGTCTCAAAAAGCACGAAACTCGAGTATAGAGAGTTGACCAAACTACTTTTTTCCAAATAAAAAGAATTAGATTTTCCTTTTTCAGATTTTTATTTTTTTTATAATCCAATTAAGCGGATTAATACTAAACAGAAGGATACCTATGATAATAATACCTATTATATATGAACTTAATCCTACGGTCAAGAGCCCATCGACACCGAAAGGGTGAAGGGGAATTACTCAATAATACGGCAAGTGCCCGTCAACACCGGAAGTGCGAAGGAGAATAACACAATAATTCAGCAAGCGCCCATCGACCATCGACACCGGAAGAGCGAAGGAGAATAACACAATAATTCTGCAAGTGCCCGTCGACACCGGAAGGGTGAAGGGGAATAACACAATAGTTTGTTGTTACTACACAGCACGCTATGCAGCAACGGCCCATCGACTTCTAATACAGAAGGGGAATATCGGGGGAAACTTACGCTTCTGAATATATAGCTTAAAACCTTTAATAAACTTCGGCGAGCAAGCTTTCCCATTTCTTGGATCCATAAGACAATTCTCCTGCAGGAACCAAATGTGAGTTCTATAATGACGAACAACAATATCGCATGTATTTTGTTTTTGTATTTCGGCTGCGTGTTAGTGTCACTTATTTGACTTAGTGGGTATGCAGATGGCGGTTGATACTTGATTAGTGTCGGTCGGTAGATGGAGGTTGATTGGTGTTGGTCGGTAGTTGGAAACTTATTTTTCAGATCAGTTCTTGAGTACGGTTGTTTAATTTAAGCCCTTTATTACTCGACTCATATTCATGTCCAAACGAGGTTCTTAAAATTTCCTCTAAGTTTTTTCCAATTATAGATTTTCGTTTTTATTTTGAAAGACTGCAACTTATTCCGTCGCTTACTAATCAAATCACCCAAGGTATTTAGAACTTTGCTTTATTGGGGGAGTTCTGATTCCACTTTATGTTAGACAAAATAACTTGGGAAATCAGTAATTCGATTTAAGCCGAATCCGAACGGATAATTTAAGTAAGCACTCTTCATGTTTAGAATTGCTCGGAATACCAGTGAAAACAAATTTAGATGGCACTGGCAGGATTTGAAACCAAGACCTCATGACGGACTCTACAATTTATATGCTTTACATTAGTTAAAAACAGGCACAGCACTTAGGATATGATTCTATTACTTTGGCCAGAGCTGTAAATAGCTCTCATTGTTGTACAACCTACAACAACGGTATTCACTTCGATTGTTTGGAAAATAATAAAACAGCATTTTACCTGTTGTCATTGTGAATATTAAACAAAACAAAAAAGTAATTTTCATTCACATTTCACTTGTTTCAGTTTTATTTTCATTTATTAAACCAACAATAAAACAAACAATAACCAGAGGGATTCTATGTTTGGTTTTTGTAGGTAAAGGTACACCTACACTATAAAGAGTCAATTTCAAATTAAGGTCAACTATTGCAAATGCATCATCGCATAGTTTACCCACTTCAATCCTCTTTTCCATTAAATTTCACTTTTCCAAATAGAAATGAAATTCATGAACTCAAAAACTATATTTACACGCCACTCTTGTAAAATATTCAATTTCCCATGCGAGTTCAACAATGTTTTTTATTGAATCGATTAGAATTCAAAGTTTACCCTTACTCTTTGAACATACCCACGTCACGGCGTGTCGGCGAACGGTGCAACAACCCACAGCCCCTACAATTCCCACAGCCACAATTCTATGGCAATCGATCACCATTTCCATCATGTTTGATGTTCAAAAATAAATACAAAACTGAAAAAAGTTAAGTATTTGTTTTATACCGGAAATCGATTATGTTTTTGAAAATCATGTTCGAACTTTGTTTGTGCGGTTCGGTTGGCAGTTGGTGCAAATATCCGATGAAAAGGATTAAACTTTCTTCGCTTTTCACCTGCCTCAATGATGACGGACAAGCAAAACGAATTTGAAAACGTTAAGGGAAAACTTACCAATACCTAAACTTCAAGTCATTCGTATAGATTAAGACGCTTTGAAAAGGGTAAAGGCAGAAAGGACAAAGTTTTGTTCGTAATTTTATTATTACTTTAACTTGAAAAACGTTACAAAGCAGATCGTTCCTACGTTTAGTCGTTGATGTTGGCTTTGTGTTTTGAAGGTTGAAAACTGAAAACTGAAAAGAGCTTACCACCAAACCACTGGCACTCCGTTGCAACTTTCTTGTTATTATGATTTCATCACCATTTTTGAAAATCATTTTTCATGTGAATGGATGCGGGCGGGTGGTGTCTTAACAATTAGAGGAAAACTCTCTCTAATAGAATATTATGAACTTGTAATAAATGGAAAATTTTTACAAAATAAAATTGAAGAATTTTAAATTTGAATTAGAAACACAAAACTTTTGTTAACATTCGGGAAATTGACTTCATTTGACAGATAAACGTGTGTCAGAAATGTTTAAAATGTGTTGTGTGGTGAGTACATAGCTTTATCTGAAATTCGTAGGAAATCAACACGAACAAGATGACCACATCACACACACATGTCAATTTATTTTTTTTAAGGACGGTGTTCATATTGGACACTTTTAAAACAACTTATTTTGACATTTCTTTTTCTCTTATTATATATAGGGTGCTTTTTTTTAACTGCTGGAGAGCTTGAATTAATAATACAAGACAAAAAAGCGTTTAAATTGCTCCAAACAGACAATGGTTATTCGCACATACCTAGAGGGTTGTCTTTTCTCGACATAATGTCAATGTTGCTTATTGATTAAAGTTATTTAAGAGGAGATGAGCTGCATTTATAAACACTCAATATGAAGATTTAAATCTTTCGTACGTACCAACATTTAAAGTCCATTTGTTTATATTGTAATGTCAATGAAAAGACATGAATTCCAACAGCTTGGCTTTCATACATTGAATAATCAAATGAGCCTTGCACCTAACGGCTGAAACAGAAACATGTGTTCCGATGGACCTCCTTCGAGGTTGCTTTGAATGACATTTCTAAATGACACTTCTGTCATAATCAGCTGTTATTTTTCAAAAGCTTGTTTTGATTTATTTGAAATTGAAAATAATGAATTTATCGTGGAAGTAGCTTACACAGCCTATTGTGAGTATGTTCAGCTCATGGAGTAAGAAGAAGCGCAGACTGAGAGACGTCTGTGGGTCCACTACTTTTTCAGGAAAAAATTGTATAGTTATTTTATTTATATTTCAATAACTTACGTTTTAATTTTTTTCTAATAACCGATGGTTATCCCTCAAAAAGCAAATGTATTTTTTTTGCTGACTTTTTTACAGCTGTTAAGCTGTCAGACAAAGCAAATGAGCAAGTTTGAACTTGAGCTTCCGTTTTCAGTCACATTACGTAATATTACGTCATTTCCTTACGATTGTCAAACGGAAAGTGAGGTCAAAGCTTCATTGTGATAAGCAAGCAATGAATTAACATAACAGCTGTTTGCTAAGCTTGTGGCCAAATCAAAATGGATACCAAAAATTCATATCTTCATAAGTGTGTGATCACTAAAAAATTCCTTCTGAATGAATTTGCGAACAATTTTATTTTAATGCGCGTGAGATAAAATGACGAGTCTAATATTTTGACCAATGTCAAATATTAATCAAACGTCAAATTAAAAGTTCCAACTACTCCATAGGACAATAAAGCCAACCTAACACTTAATTTTTCAAATACCTGTTATATTATATTCATGATTTATTTATTTGTATGAACATTTTTTGAAGAAAAATTATAAGTTTCGAGATTAAAGATTTATCCCGTTAATCCACATGCTTTTGGATAAAGTTTGAAACCAAACATTTTTTTGATGTCAAAACACGAATTTCTGATCATTTCATGGACTGTCAAATTGCAGTGAAAAATGGTTAATTAAAATAAACATAGTGAAGAATTTTGGGCCAAAGTAAACAATTTGACTATTCAACAATTATCTAATGCATTGCCACATAAAATAAAACCAAAGGACTAAAATGGCAGTCTTGTTTATTTGACTTTTTTGGAAGGAATCATTTTGTAATTTCATCATTTTCTGTTGCTGTTTTAGGCTAAAAATAGTAAAAAAGTAAGTAAATTTAAAACTCTTCTTTCCTAAAAATTTATATTGTAGGAACAATAATTGTAATAGCAAATAAGTATAGAGTTTACCGATAAGAGTTTAGATTTTGAATAACCAACCATTTGGGCAGGTCATCTTTTGGGGATTGACATTTTGCTATCTGTCAAAGTGGTTCGCCTTAGAAAAGCTCTGTAAAAAAACTAAGAAAAAGTCGATATTTTTAAAAAGAAATTCAAAAAGTCCTTGTGAAAACTTAAATAATCACAATATTTACGTCTGCGGATTGAAATATCTGTAATTCATAGCTCAAGACACTAAAATAAAAATTTGATGATTCGCCTAATATAACATTACTTACTATTCGTAAAGAGGACGTGTCAAAACTTCCCCTGTTCATTTTAATAATACAAAAAGAGGTCCATCTATAGTTCTAGTGGAAATGTCATCACTCTGACCACACAACACATCATCAGTGTTGACCAAATGGATGAAATCCTAGCCGAAAACAATTTAAAGCTTGTCTCAGAATTTGTTTCTAAAGCCGACTTTCAATTGCTCTATGCCGACTTGTCTGCAATAAAAACAAAACAAGACGAGTTATCCGCAAAAGTTGTCTTCCCGGAAAATCGCAATAAGGTTCTCGAGACACAAATTGACCGACTTATGCTACTGATCTTCACATCGACCCAGTTGAAAAAGCCAAAACCGTATTCTCTGGACTACTCGGCGGAAACGAAAACAATACTGAAATTGAATACGCGCACAGAGTAAACCACCAAAACGCACCCACCGCAGAAATTGTTGTCAAATTGATGTCCCGAGCAACAGCTTTAAATGTTTTAAGAAACGCGAAGAAACTAAGGAACAAAAATAAGTATCAACAAAGATTTAACACATATAATGCCCGCCAAAGAAGAAGTAATATGTTATCCATAATAAAGGTACTCTGCTAGTCAAAACCTAGAATGAAAATCTTCGTAAGAGACGATAGGCTGTATTTGGAAGAAGCTGTTTTAACATGGGATGAATCGCTAAATTGTAATCTGAAAATATGTGTAACATGTCAGCCACTGATAGAAACGTCAAACTGCAAAATGTAAAAGGTGCAACCACAATGGAACCTTAAACCGCTGTACAAATTGTGAATGGATGTTCACACAGTACTTCATTTAACTGAGATGAATCCGTCTGCCACGCGAACTTTAATGTTTCAACTTTCAACACTTAAAATCATAAGCTATAATGTCGCCGGACTTAAAAACTGAGTTTTTAACCATCGTTTCAATATGCACCACCTTTAATAATTGATGAGTTTCTGGATGCGCCTAATCCCAAAATAGGGTAAGAATAGTTATTGAAAAAGCAAAAAAAGAAAAGAGGCTGGGATGCGACCCACACTGATAACTTCCCATCCCGTCTGTCGATTTGTCTTGCTTAAAAGTTTGTCTATATGTACTCGTATCAATTTTTACCAAATTTGCGTACTATTTTTTGTAGATTTTATTTCTTATGAAAAAACGGACTGTTGGATTTTTATATTAAAATTACTGAATATTGAAAACAATATTTGCTGTAAAATAAAATAAGTTTCAAGCCAATATTTTTAAGTTTTGAAAAGCTATTTGAGTCTAAAGTAAATTTTTACGTTATTTAAGTTTTAGTATTGTTTTTTTTAGAGTTTTATTTTTTGTAAAAAAAACTGTCAATTCGATTTTTTGAAAATTTTACCAAATGTTGAAAACAATATTTCTTATGAGATAAAATTACTTTGAAGCCAATATTTAAAATTTTTAAAGAGATATTTGAGTCGAAAATCAATTTTTACCAACTTTTATACATTTTTTTTTTAGGTTTTTATTTTTTGTAAAAAAAACTGTCAATTCCATTTTTTTGAAACTTTAACTGAATGTTGACAACAAGATTTTTTGAAAGGTAAAAGTAAATTAAAGCCAATATCTCAAAGTTTTGAAAAGATATTTGAGTCGAAAATCAATTTTTACCAACTTTTATAAATTTTTTTTTAGTTTTTTATTTTTTGTAAAAAAACTGTCAATTCGATTTTTTTCAAACTTTAACCGAATTTTGACAACAAGATTTTTTGAAAGATAAAAGTAAATTAAAGCCCATATCTCAAAGTTTTGAAAAGATATTTGAGTCGAAAATCAATTTTTACCAGCTTTTATAATTTTTTTTTTTAAGTTTTTATTTTTTGCTAAAAAAACAGTCAATTCGATTTTTTTCAAACTTTAACTGAATGTTGACAACAAGATTTTTTGAAAGATAAAAGTAAATTAAAGCCAATATCTCAAAATTTTGAAAAGATATTTGAGTCGAAAATCAATTTTTACCAACTTTTATAAATTTTTTTTTAGTTTTTTATTTTTTGTAAAAAAACTGTCAATTCGATTTTTTTCAAACTTTAACTGAATGTTGACAACAAGATTTTTTGAAAGATAAAACTAAATTAAAGCCAATATCTCAAAGTTTTGAAAAGATATTTGAGTCGAAAATCAATTTTTACCAACTTTTATAAATTTTTTTTTAGGTTTTTATTTTTTGTAAAAAAACTGTCAATTCGATTTTTCTCAACATTTTTCAAAATGTTGAAAACAATATTTCCTATAAGATAAAATAAGCTCGAAGCCTAAATTTCAAGTTTTTGAAAAGATATTTGAATCGATATTCTATTTTTACGAACTTTGAGTAATGTTTTTTTTTAGATTTTTATTTTTTATAAAAAAACTGTCAATTAGATTTTTCTCAAAATTTTATAAGATGTCAAAAACATTTTTCTTCGTTGCACAAAATTGTTTTAGAGATGAAATCATATTTCAGTCGTAAAATTTTGGAGGTGACAAATTTTTTTTTTCAGTTTTATTGATTTTTAAAAAAACCCGTTATATTGATTTTTTTCAAAAAATATACCTGTTTGGTATCACGTTACAATATATTATATAAAATTTAATTCAAGTCTCTAGCGTTTTTGGTTCGTAAGATATTAAGGGTTAACCAAAATTTTCACCTTTTTTTCAAACTGCTATGGTAAAAAAACCACCCACGCAATTTTCTTGAGAGCCCTTTCTGCATCTTTCTGCCTTTTTATCTGTATAACAAAATTTATTTGAAGTCGATATCTCTTCTGGTTCTTGAGCTATGGACGACGAAAAAAACGTCGCGAACGTACGGACGTACGGACGTACGGACGTACAAACGTACGTACACACGCACGCACAGACATCTTTCTAAAAATCTTTTATTTCGACTCTAGGGACCTTGAAACGTCGAGAAATGTCAAAATTTTCAATTTGACAAATCGGACCCATTACAATAACTTCCTATGGGAAGTTAATAAAGCATCAGGGGAAGATAGAACAGTGGCTCACATCTGAGCAAATATTAAACGATTCGACTCGACATTTGGCCAAATTTTTTCATTAATTGCTGATATTTATAAAAATTAAGGAAAAAAGCTTTACGCTTTTTTTGTGGATTTTCGAGCAGCCTTCGATTCAATTCACCGGAAAGCACTTTTTCATAAGCTATATAAATATGGAATCTTAACAAAACTTATATCTGTCATTAGAGTTATGTACGATGAAAATGTCGCACGAGTTTGGGATTGAAATTCACTTTCAGATGAGTTTGGTACTTCAATGGGCGTTAAGCAAGAATGCATTTTAAGTACTCTTCTCTGTCCTAGAAAGGTGGTATTGATATAAGAGGAAAGAATATTCCAGGACTGATGTTCGCGGACGATATAGTTTTCCTAGCTGAAATTATAGACGGGATGCAGCTAATAATAAATAGGCTTCAACTTTATTGCAAAACATGAAATCTAGAAGTAAATCTTTCTAAATCAAAAATGATGGTATTCAGAAACGGTTTTGGGAGATTATGGAGGAGGGAGAAGTGAATGTTTGACGAGGAACCGATAAAAATAGTAAAGGAATACAAGTATCTGGGAGTTCTTTTGCATCTGACTTGAATCTAGAAAACCATTTACAATCCAAATTATCGGAAGCAAAGCGTACTATGTGTTCTGTGTGGAGAAGTTGCATTCTAAGAAATAGCGTTTCGCACATAGCTAAACACAAAGTATTTCGAGCTACCGCATATGCAATACTATTTTACGGAGCGGAAGTATGGGGGTATCGATCGTTGAAGCTGTAGTAAAGTTCCTCCGTGTTTTTTTATTAAAAGTATTTTCAAGTTGCCAAATACGACTACCAACTATATGTAACATCTTGAAACAGGAAAAGGTCATCTCTTTTTAGTCAAACTTAAATTACATTTCAACTACGTGTCAAGAGTTTTGGCCATGGGCGACGAAAGAATTCCGCGAATAGTACTCACACAAGCTGTCAATTCTGAAATTTCGTGTGTTAAAGAGTGGAAGAAACTAGCCAGTGAATGCTCACCTACTTCTTTCAATATCAGCAGACGAAAGTATCGAAGTGCTTGAGTTGAATTTTGACGACTTGCTGAAAAATGTCAGTCAAGTGGACGGCCTCCGGCCAAACCATTTAAAGACTTTTGTAATCTTACAATTGAGAATATAATGTTTCGTTCTTGTATCTTCCGAAGTCAATAAAATTAAACTCAACTAACTGTCATCTTTTGTCATTTGACAAGTAAAACTTAACAAATTCTTTGACACGTCAATGTGTTACGGCTGAAGGAGCCAGCACGCTATTGCAGGTGGGAAATGGGATTTAATGTGAGTTGAAATTTGTTATTAACTTCCCATAGGAAGTTATTGTAATGGGTCCGATTTGTCAAATTGAAAATTTTGACATTTCTCGACATTTCAAGGTCCCTAGAGTCGAAATAAAAGATTTTTAGAAAGATGTCTGTGCGTGCGTGTGTACGTACGTTCGTACGTCCGTACGTTCGCGACGTTTTTTCGTCGTCCATAGCTCAAGAACCAGAAGAGATATCGACTTCAAATAAATGTTGTTATACAGATAATAAGGCAGAAAGATGCAGAAAGGGCTCTCAAGAAAATTGCGTGGGTGGTTTTTTTACCATAGCAGTTTAAAAAAAAGGTGAAAATTTTGGTTAACCCTAAATATCTTACGAACCAAAAACGCTAGAGACTTGAATTAAATTTTATATAATAAACTGTAACGTGATCTCAAAGATGTATATTTTTTGAAAAAAATCTATCTAACGGTTTTTTTTTCTAAATCAAAAAAACTGAAAAAAAAAAATTTGTCACCTCCTAAATTTAACGACTAACATATGATTTCATCTCCAAAACAATTTAGAGCAACGGAGAATAATGTTTTTGATATCTGATAAAATTTACAGTTTTTTTTATAAAAAATAAAAATCTAAAAAAAACATTACATAATTTTAAATATTGGCTTCAAACTAATTTTATCTTTTAGAAAATATTGTTTTCAATATTCGATAAAATTTTGAAGAAAATCGAATTGACGGTTTTTTTTACAAAAAATAAAACTCTAAAAAAAAACAATAATATGACTTGGTAAAAATTTACTTTCGACTCAAATATCTTTTCAAAAATTAAAAATATTGGCTTCAAACTTATTTTATTTTACAGAAAATATTGTTTTCGATATTCAGTGATTTTTATATAAAAATCCAACAGTCCGTTTTTCATAAAAAATAAAATCTATAAAAAATAGTACGCAAATTTGGTAAAATTGATGCTAGTACATATAGACAAACTTTTAAGCAAGACAAATCGACAGACGGGATGGGAAGTTATCAGTGTGGGTCGCATCCCAGCCTCTTTTCTTTGATTTAGCATTTGAATTTCTTGTGGGCAATATCAAAGGCTGAAATAAGCTTTAAGAGCCTTGCACGTGCATGTACGCTTCGTAATCGGACGACTTAGCAATGAGTCCGTGTAGCGCGGACTTGTGCAACAAGTCGATCACAATACGAAAAATGTTTCTATTTGTTGTTGATGCTTAAAATTATGTATTCAGCAAACGACATTACAACGTATTTTGGACATATACAAAGATTTCAGGTCTTTTTAAGTTTAGTTAACACAAGAATTAAAGTTGGTCCATCACTAGCAAAATCCTAATTTTTCTGATAGAATCCTTGAAATGCATCAAAATGAGTCAGATTTCCATCAAAAATTTATATTTACTGATGAGTCTTATTTTCTCCACGGAAACTACGTAAATAAGTATAATTTTCTTTTTCGGGGGCTGGAAAATATAATATATACGAATATATAATAACATGTTTAGACTATATTTTTCAATGCAAAGTTTCAAAATTGTTTTCATTTTTACACAAATAACGGCAAAAACAGCACAAAGAACCACATACCCAACATTATTCAACTGCTGAAATCCCAATGGTGTTTTTCAGTCTGATTAACCGCCTTAAACAATTTTCATTGAAATTTGACAGTTGTCAATGACAACAAACCATATTTTGACAATTGTATATTTTTTCGTTTCAACCACATCCAGAAAAAGAATTTATTTCGTTTTGATATCGTTTTCCGTTGATATGACAATTCAATCCAAATCTATTGATTTCCCTTAAAAATAATCGTTTTGTACATCAAAATACAAAAATATTCTTGGAAAATCCAAAATATCTTCAGCAACTGTCAGCGGATATTTACTGAAAATTTTAAATTCGTGTTTTTTGGAAGGTCAAGTGAACTTAAGTTTGAGCATTATTTGACCGGACGAATTATTTCTTACGAATCGAAATTCCCTGAAAAACACCTGTGTATTTCCTTTATTCATAAACATGAATCATTTTCACTGGAATCCTTAAATTCAAAACCTCAACTCAATATAAATTCGAAAGGATTTCTTTCAACAGTAACTCAGAAATCAGTATCCCAAAAGTACCATAAAAATTGAGTATAATGTAGTTAAAGCAAAAACACAAAAACAAAAATAAGTACAAATGAAAATTTACTTTTCACACAAATTGCACTTAATTCAGTTCGTGGAAATTCTACTTTTGCAAATTCATCGAATGATTCTGTATATAAAATATAAAACCAACTTTATACCCGGTGTGTTTTATATACCCGTGCTTATAAAATAAAACTCACCGTGAATTGCATAAACATATAAATGCTCGTTCCGTACGTATGGACGGTTATACGGATACGGATATAAAGCACTTAGTGTCCTTCCAGGAGATAACCATATTAATCGTTTCCACGTCCATAGCATCAATTATTCTGGCGAGGATAGCAAATTGTTCTTTGTCATGACAGATATACAGCTGTGGGCAAATTCATAGGAACATTTGAAGAAAAAATCTTATTTTTGATACGATTTTTAATCTGAGATTGATCTCGAAATTATTCATCCTTGTTCATATCGTTTTCGTGCATTTCATCTTCTGGGGTTGTTTCGTTTAGATTAATATTCCCACCTAATTATGAAACACAAAATGTGCATGTTTTAGTTGTATTACACACCTATATGATTAAATAGTCTCTAATACCTTACCTTCAATTGCTTCTGCCAATTCCTGTGAAAAAATTTCATCAGATGATAACTCCAAGCAAACATCATTCGAATTTGAGCGGTACCTTTCCAGAGCTTCAGGTGGAAACTCGTTTTCTAAAAACTTACTTCGATCAACATTATAAATTCCTGTGTTGACGAATCCGGATATTATGTTGCCAGCGATCATAGAATCTTTCCAGATTTCTCCAATATGTCGAAAACATCTGTTTATTAAGACTCATACAACCTTTTCCCCTTTTCGATTTCCCAAAAACTGTAATTTTTTCTGCCAAAATGTTTTTACTGGACCAAATATACGCATTTGTCCAAAGGTTGCAATTTTTCGATTATATGACTCGGTAGGCGAATCAACATTAAATTATTTTGCCCTTATCAACTATTCGGACGCTTATGTGACTGCAATGACCATCATTTACCAACAATGCTGCTTGACCTGGTAATCTTTCTCTATCACGAATATTTTTAACAAAAGGAATAAAGCCATCACACAACCAATTAAAAAATTGTGGTTCATGCATCCATCCATTTTTGAAGGCCGCGTAGAGTGTTCCTGGAAAACCAGCTTCAGAAGTCCATCTTGCCTGAACAGCAGAACCTTTATAAATTATTAACGGTGGTAATGTGGAGCCATCAGCCGAAACGCATGCGAGCACTGTAGTGGATTCCAGTCCAGATCCACCTGAAATCCGGCTTAGAGCTTTGTCCTTAACACCCAAACCATGCATGCGGCTGGGATCGTGATGAAATCCGCTTTCGTCGGCGTTAAAAACGTATTGTGGTTTATTGGTGAGGTTTTTATGTTTCATAACTTTTTGAATTGTATTAGGTTCCTGGCATCTTTTCTTAATTTTTGCAGATGTTCCAGTTTTTTTAAGCTACCTCCGGTTGGCGCTTCATAAACCCCAAGTACCAGTCCTCAATTGGGGTATCGTCCTTGAATTGAGTTTTATTCCGCTATTTTTTACATGTTCTCCAACAAGTTCCTTAAGTTCATGTTTGTCGCAGGATAATCCCATGTTCGCACGAGTAACTACACATTTAACTATTTCATCTTCAGTTGCTTTTGGAAGGGAGGGTGCTCGCCCTAACCCATTTGCATCTAATGATGATTTCCGCCCATTAATTCTTTGAAAGATGACCGATTTCGGGATTTTGTATTTTTCCTCGGCTTCGCGGCGTGCAGTTTTTTTATCCAACACATCTCGTACAGCGTTTTGAAGATCGTTTACACTATAATTTACTTGTAGTTTCTTCTTTGTATATGTTCGTGGCATTTTGAAAGCTAGAAATGATTTAACCGAAAAAGCGACGTTTACATTTGTCCCAAAAATATGTTGACGTTTACCCCATATACTTCAACTACTGGGGTAAATGTAAACATGCAAAAAAAAAGAAACTTTTATGTTTATGCTTTATAAAATGTGTTACAGTGATCGGCAGCTTTATAATATAAACCTCGTAGAAGCCCTCCTAATTATTTGCGAAGAACTGGGAAAGCCACTTTTCACAAGCCTCTTTTGAGTTCAACTTTACACCGCCAAGGGCGTTCGCAATGGACAGGTTGTAAGCATTTTGCGCTATAGCCGGGCTATATGGTGTATGCGATAAAACCTTCCATTCTAGCTAGAAGTGTGTGGTCTGGTGTTTTCCTGGTGGAACACTATACAACCTTCCTGTTGGCCAGTTCTGGATGCTTCTGGTCGATCGCCTCCTTTAATGGACCTAGTTGTTCACAGTAGGTATTACAGTTAGGCGTCTGGGAGCAGCTTATAGTGGATGATTTCCTTCCAATCCCACCAAACAAACAGCAAAACCTTCCTGGCCGTCAATTCGGTCCAGAAGGTTTTCTTGCTCCAAATCATGTGGTACCCAAGGTAGGTAGAAATGGCGATCTCAAGGCAACCTAGCCTGAGATCCAATTAGCACTGTAGTGCGCCGTTTTGATACCAAAAACTCGTTTGACCTTTGATTGAAAGGGATAGATTGATAAAGAAGCTTCATAGCAATTATGTTAGAGCCGTTTTGTCGCATTGAGAAAAAAGATTAGGTCTCTAACCTTTGTCTCAGGAAGCTCATCAAGTTCGTGAAAGAATGCTTTTCCAAAGTATTTCATTCTAGTGTTTGCCAAAGCGGGACATTTGCAGAGGAAATGGATTATCGTTTCACTTTCTCTTTGGTCGCTACAGCAACGGCAAAAGGTGTTGTAAGAGATACCCAACTTCTCTGCATGAACTCCAATAGGCCAATGTCCGGTACAAACCGCAACAATCCTGGCTATGTCTTGCCTTGGCCTGCATATAAGATCGTTTGTACGGGTTGGCCATATCTTCCGAGATATAATGCAGTTGGGTAAATTGCTCCACCTTCGGTTTGATTCAGTTTAGTAGATAGAAAAGATTTTACCCTTCCAACCAACAGGAATGTTAACCATTTCCGCAAGTGAGCTATGAAGGGCCGAACCTTGCCTGGCTAGCTCGTCAGCCCGTTCATTTCCCACGATACCACTATGGCCCGGAACCCAGATCAGGGTGACACCGAGGTTAATATTTAGGCTCGCAAGCTCATCGCGACTGTCTGTAAAGATAGCCACATATCGGTTTTGGTGTGGGTTTTGTTTAAGTATCTTACATTCCTCCCTTATTGCCAGCAGTTCAGCCTGAAAAACGCTAGCAAAATCAGGAAGCCTAAAGGATTTAGCTACATTTAGGGACTAAGAAAAGATCCCAGAACCAACTCCGCACTCCATCTTTTAGCCATCAGTAAAGATGGTTGTGTCGAAACCTATCGACACGATGTCATCCTCCCAATCTTCTCTGGATGGGAAAATAACCTTAAAATTCTACCGATATAATATCTGAGGGAACCAATTTCCTTGTGTTGCTGTGACTATAAGGTTTTTACAACGAGCTGTTTGATTCCTTCAGCCTAATAGCGCTGCAGGAAACTTTGTATTTTATAACAAGGTCGATTGGTAGAAGATCCAAAATGACGTTTAGGCGTCCGTTGGGCAAGTACGCATGACCCCTGTGGTGCCCACGCAAGCTGTTCTCTGAACTTTCTTTAGTTTATCAATATTAAAGGCTTTGTTAAGAGCAGGCCACCACACAATCGACCCATATGTTAAGATTGGACGTACTACGGCTGTGTACGTCCATAAAATCATCTTCGACTGAAGTCCCCACTTTTTGCTGAAAGTTTTGCTGCAGGCGTAGAATACAACACAGACCTTCTTAAACCTTACTTCAATATTTAGTTTCCAGTTTAGTTTAAGCTCGAGTATAACTCCCAAATATTTTGTACTGGAAGACAATGAAGGATTTGACCGTTTAGTCGAGGTAGAGTGAAGGGTGGTACTTTAGTTTTGGTGGTAAAGAGCAACAGTTCAGTTTTACTTTGGTTAACTCCTAGTCCACAACTGGTGGCCTAGTTGCTAACTTTCTTCAAAGCTGACTCCGTGATTTCACTAATCACAGAGGTGTACTTTCCTGACACCAATAGCACCAAATCATCCACGTAGGCTACTGCCTTCACTCAACATCTCTCCAATTTAACGAGAATTGTATCCATGACTAGAAGCCATAGAAGAGGCAAAAGGACACCACCCTGTGGTGTTCCCCTTCTCACGTATTTTGTTGCGATTGTATTCCCTAGAGTGGCTCGAATCTTCCTACCACTGAGCATGATGTATAGTATTGTCAAATACTAGCTCTTTAGCCATTTGTAAATAGCGGGAAATTCAAAAGACCCAATGGAGAAAGGGAGATATTTTTCAACCTTTAGAATTTAAATGAA
The DNA here is from genome assembly GCF_945859685.1 of Eupeodes corollae. Taxonomy (NCBI): domain Eukaryota; kingdom Metazoa; phylum Arthropoda; class Insecta; order Diptera; family Syrphidae; genus Eupeodes; species Eupeodes corollae. The sequence continues at coordinate 300,392,307 of NC_079147.1, read as the reverse complement.
GTAATTTGCATTTCCCACACTTATTTAAGTTTGCTTTGAATTTTAAATCTGAAGAAAGTCCTTAGAAGCAGAGATTAAACCCAAGACCCCTAACATGACAGTCCAACGCACTAATTATCATACCACGGGTAATCTGAAGACATCCGCAACTCATTCAACAGAGTCTGTAAACGGCATGAATGTTTATTTTTAAAGAAAAGAAGTAATTCAGAAATCACCCACAAGCTCAATCATATTTTTAAGGATTACAATTGCTATAAAACCGGTAAAATCTTTTTTAAATTTAAAGTTACAAAAGTCCAATTATTGTTCAAATAAAGCTAGTATGTAAGCGTGGGGCGTGGCTACTTCCTTATCTGAAACTCCCGCAACTGAGCGGCTATTAATAGTAGAGCCTTGGTTTATGGCTTCGAAAGCACGTTATCTAAGGTTGTCGTTATAACTAGTTTAGTGTCAACAATGAAGTGGACAAAGCAAAATTGCGGGTTCGCCTTGGAGGCCTACTTTTCTTTCAGCCGTTTGATCATCGCAGTTCAGCGTGCTTTCAGAAACCATTGTAATATCACATCTGCAGGTAGTGTGCCTGATCGGAAATCGATTTGCTTGCGGGTGGACACGTTTAGGGATACCGGTAGTGTGCAGAAGAAACGTTAGGACTCCAGAAAACACCGATTTTGAAATCGCTTCGGCGATCTGCACACAGACATTCGGTTGCTTTAGGGATTTCTAGTGGCACAGTGAGACGAATTCTTCATGAGGAACTTAATTTTCACCCATATAAACTTTCTCGAAAACCTGCCTCAACGCCCTTGTTTTCTTTAGTGATGAGGCACATTTCAATTTTTCAAGGTATGTGGAGAGGACATGCGATATTGGAGACCCACTAACCCGAGAGAATTTCATGAGCAGCCTCTGCATACAGAACGTGTGACGGTTTTTTGAAGAGAACGAAAGAACACTTCCTCGAACGGAATGTGTAGTGTATGCTTTTTGCATGATCTTACGCACACTTCCTCATATAGTTCTCCGAAGAACTGAAAAGTGAACATAGGTTTGCTATTTTTGCAATTAAGTACTTTTTCTTCTAATATAACGAATCTATAGACAACTGTCACTGAAATGTCACACTCAACTTCTCAGTCAGTACCAATTGCAAGTTATCTCTTTGAAAAAAAGAATTAAATAGAAGATTTTTAACTTAATATCAAATATATTCCATCAACACGTAAAAATATTTGACAGTCAAAGCGTTTTTTTCGTGTTTTTTAAGTTGACAACAAGTGTTCCTATTTTTTGGCCATAGCTGTAAACATGCACGCACCATGTGTCTGTGTGTGAATTCATAGCTATACAAAGGAGACCATCGCACACGAATAAATAACATAAATGTTTTCATTAGTTCACACGCTATCCGCTTTGTCGTCGTCCGTTGCATCCGTCGTACAGTAAAATGATTCGAAATTTTCTAGAATCACATTATGAGTTCTTAGAATTAAACAAATGCAACGTTTTTCATTGTTTGACACTAGGGAAAAGTGACATTTAATAAATTTAAGATTCTCTGTATTAAATTCATGCATAATTTCTTTAACGCTGTTTTATACTTTCTTTTACTAATTAAACATTTTTCTTTTTTTCATGTGAAATAGAAACACGAAAAAAGGCGCGACCTGCGTCTGAAGAGATTTTGGCGTTCGCCAAAAACCACGTCATCGGAAGACTCGAACGGATATGAGAGTCCAACTAGAGTGAAAACGTCAATTGATCCACAACGTTTTAATCATCATTGTAATCATTTGCTACAACAAAATAAACCAACATGTTCGTTGCCATTGTTGCAGGTGTGGCCAAGTCAGGTAAGATCTAATGTCAAAGAGTTCATTTTAGAAATCTTACCAACTGTCATTTTAAAAGTATTTTTATTTTGACAGCTGTCAAACTAATCAGATTCAAACAAAAACTATACACTTAATTTTTTTATTTTTAGGACTCACCTCGTGGAGAAGCCGACGGACAAAGCTTCATATTTCCGGTCATCAACGAAACATCAACCACAACAACGGCAGCTGTAACAACGACAGCAGCAGGTGGCAGCGGCAGCAATCGGACAACGCCACCCTCAAACCGACGCAATTCTCTGTACTGTGATACGCTCCATGCAGCTGATTCGGGAATCGATTCGGTGCAGGCCTCCCCCTCACCAAATGCACTGCCCTGTCCACCCGGAGCCTCAACCACCGGCTCTGCCTCACCATCACCGGTGACAACACCTACCCTAGGATCGCCGAATCTCTCGATTGGGCATGTCCGTCGAAAATCCAGTGCGCTACTACATCCTGATCATGCCAGATTGTTTGCCCTGCGTATGAACCAGCATCATGCTGCACAAACGTCCCCTGATGCCACGTCCCTTGAAGACGTTGCAGAATTCCAAAATGTCACTGTGTCGACAGCAATACACATGTGTACGGCCAGCTCCAGTACGACATCGTCCCTAACCTCTGTGGCGGCGGTGAGTGTCGGTGGGACTCCGTCGGCAGCATCGCAACGCGTCTCCGACCCCTGGCTGCAACCACAATCGGATCGTGAACACGATCGACGGCGATCGTCAACCATGACCGCCCGGTACTCCCTATTCGATGCCTTGGATCTTGAATATGCCTTGTTGAGGGCGGCAGCCCGTGGTTCCGTCGGACCGTATTCGCTAAGTGAATCAATACACAAACTAACATTCACCCAATCGCTTGCGTTTCCAGCTTTAGCACGTGGTCTCGCGACGAAACGGCGTCGTTCAGCGACACAGAGCTCGTCGCGTCCCCTAAATCCAAACGAATCGGGCCTAAATACCTTTGCGAAAGTCATAACGGCCATTGTCCTGGTTGTGGTTAGCTTTTTGGTGTTTCTTATTGTGTATAAATTTGTACGGACGTGAGGGTTACTCCTGGCCCCGACAGATTTTCCGGTTGCGTTTACAAATACATATCCTGTCGTGAATGCCACAACGAAAAAGCTATCGGGGTTCAGGAGAGTGTTGGGTCAAAGGGAAAATGGGTAACAAAAGGTTAAAATTAAAGTGAAATATAAAAACCAATTCAGAATTGATTAACAACTCAATTAAACAAATTTCAATGAATTTGTTAATTTTTCTTCTTTTTTTTTGATAATCTTGTGATAATTATGATGAAAAATAAAAGAAGTTAATTCGAGAAGAAAACAAAAATACAAAATATAAAAAAACACGCACGCGAAGTTTGACTAAATAATTTAATAATGCAAAGGATGTACAAAAATAACTAAAAAACAAAATACCCAAATACCTTTTTAATGGAATTTTTCTTGTGTTCCTTTTTTAAGTTAAGTTAATTAAGTTGTCTATTAATGTGGAATTAAAGGTTTTTGAATTGAAAACTGAGAATAAATAGAATAAAAATACCACAAATGATACAGAAATACGGTTCTAGAATTTTCAAAGGGGTAAATTTTAAATGAAGTGTGTTTAGCCCACTGTGAAAGACAGAAAATACATAAATAACCATCCTTTGAAATGTCCCTAAATCTTTCAATCTTAAAAGACCACATCCCTAAGTGTCAAAGTGATTTTTATAATGGGAAATATGTCAAAATTGACCCTTTTTTATTTCCTAAGTCTGCCTATATCCAAATTTCTTTTTCTTTCACCCGTTTCTTACTTTCGTTGTTTATAGATTTTATTTATTCCGAAGGAATTGAGAATTAAACAAATCATTTTCATATTACTTACCGTAAAGAAAAAAAATCACTCAATGAAGTTAAAAAGAAGAGCGGCCATGTTTATATTTAACGAAAACCACATTTTGACAGTTGCTGTCATTGCAATGAATGCATTCAGAGATGTGCGTGTGAAAACATTCAAGCATTTGAAAGGTTAAGAGAATATTATTAAAATTAATCAAATAAAATATTTTGAAACTTTCACTTTCATTTCATAAGTCAGGAGTCTTATTTGTAACATAACTTTAACTGTCAAATTAATTTATCTTCCAGTTATTACGTTAAAATTCGAAAATTAGTTTCTCTTGTCTGTCCAGTCCCAAAAAGGAATCATATCATAAAAGATTGTGAAACTAAGTTAATGTTTAATATCAGAAAATTTTGCCCCAATTATTCTGATATTAGAATACACTCTTGTAAACTGGCCTTAAGAAAATGTTTAAAAGTTGATTATAGATTCTTTCTTTTTAAATGAACTATACTTTTCCATTCGGATGTTTAATTGAGAGGATTCGACAGAATGTAACATTCTGTTAAAAATTAACACAAAAATAAAAAGTCACTACATTTTAAATGAATAAAGTGTCATGGCACCTTTAAAAATTAGCTTTGTTTGATTAAGCATTTATATTGATCCCGCCCTTATTTTGTTCTCTAAAAAGCCAAATATTAATTAAATTTCCAATAAAATTTATTTATCTGTAAAACATATCAACTGATTGAATAGTTAATCTTATATATAAACAAAATCTTAATGATTTATAAGTAAAATATAAATATATTGTACCTTTTATAATAAATACAAAAATATAGTTAAAAAATAATAAATTATTATATCCAAAATATTCATTTTCTTTTTTCCCAAAATGCTTTTTATTTCGAAATTATTGTCGTAGCTAGCTCTTTTAACAAAAAAAGAAAAACAAAAACAATGAAACTTTTGATCAAACTTTAATCAAATGCGGTTTCATTCTGTAGATTGTGGCTGAAACTTTGAAAAAATTATATACATATTTTAAATATACATTCTAAAAACTTTTTTCATTCTAAATTACTTAAAAAAAAAGAAATTAAAAAAACATCCAAGTGCCTATTACTATCCTAGCTAAAGAAAAAAGAAAAACAAACTTAAAAAGTAAATTAATTCTTTTCACGCTTAAAACTTTCAATATTCCAATTCCAAAAATACAAAGTAAATTTAAAAACATCACAAACCCATCACACAAAACTATCCAAATCATAAAAAAGGAATAATAAAAATATATAAATTAATTCCAAATATTCAAATATAAATAAATAAATTATATTAAAAAAAAAAACACAAATTAAAAATTAATGAAAAGTATAATGGTAGATATTTTTACACTGGACAAAATGATTACAATTAAATAAGCAAAGGAAATGAGTAAGAAAATAAAATAAAAACCTAAAAACAAAAATAAAAACAGACATAAGGATTCTTATATTTAAGATATATTTATAACACAAAATAGAAAATTAATTTAGTAAAAAATATATATAAATATTTAAAAACAAAGCAAAATGTTGTCATAAAATTTTAAATGAAAAACAAAAAACAAACAAAAACCTTTCCAATAATTAAAATCAAGAATTTTATTTGTTTAAATATTAATTTTTTAACAGATCTCTAAACAAAATAGCTTAAAATAATTTTCTAATTTTTATTCCCTAAGCAAAAACAAAACAAAAACAAAATAAAATTAATACAAATACGTTTTCTATTTAATGGAAATTTGCAAATATTTTTATTGAAACAAGAACAAAAATGTGTATTTGAATTATGAAATCCAACAAAAATTAAATGAAAAGAAACATAAATTCTGATATTAAAATATAATTGAAAATTTATTTAAAAATATGTGTTTTCTTATTTTTTTTTTGTAGTAAGACTTTTCAGACTTTTTTGATTCAAATTTTATGTGAGAGTTGTATGGAAAATGAACCTAATTTTCAATCTTACGAAGGCATGGCCTAGGCCGTCACCATAGATGGCAAGTAAATAATAATTTCAAAACTTCTTACAATTAAATAAATGGAAAAAAAAAACTAAAAATTTAAAAATAATAATGAATAAAATCATGGGCTGGGTTCAGAAACTAGAATTCTTAGACTTTTATTTCGGCTTCCTTGCAGAAAGCGGTCAGAATCTTACATCCTTCCTTTGCGTTTAAAATATTTATTTTTCGTTCCAAAATCGTTGTTGTGCTATCAAAAGAGACCTTTCTGATATCCATAAAGGTAGGGCATACTTCTACGAAATGGTATACGTCCTCCCGAGCTTTAATATAGCATAAAGTGCAAAATAAAGGACGATCATCCCTGTACGGTTTAAAATTCAAATTCAGTAACTCTCCTTTAGCTTTAAATACATGTTATTGATATGTCGAAGTTACAGTTTCCATCCCGAAAATGTAGTTAAGTTCATTTAAGTCATAGTTCAGTTGGCAGTAATATTGTCTGTAGAGTGATGACTGCGCTTAGTCTTTAAACTCCTCTCTCAGTTTTGTGTCCAGAGTCCTTATGAAGATGTACAAATTATCTTTGCCATCTTCCATATTGTTGACCAAAACATGAAGTTGTAGATTGTAACTCCTTGCTATAAAAACACTCTTTTTTAAGTTTTGTTAAACGGTTTTCTGGATGATTTGCAGCCCTAATAACATAATCAAAGTAAAACTTTATAGTTGAAATAAATATTTTAGACATTCCCGTCTCCAATAATTTGGGAAACTAAATAAAAGTTTAACATTCGGGTTAAAACAGACCAGAAAAGTTAACTGCTTGTCGTCTTGCCCTGGTCAGAGCAGTATTTATATGTTTGTTGAAATATAAATACTGATTTAACCAGATACCAAGGTACTTTACTACACTTTTTCTCGCTAATCGCTGCCTGTGAAAATCAAATCAAGAATTCTTGCACATTTCCCTCGAGGTTCTAGCCAACGGAGTCCGGAACAGAATTGTCTCCGACTTCTGGACATTTATTTTCAGTTTCCAATATCGCTGAATCTTGTCGAAAGCAAGCTGCAAGAGAATTCTATTAACCTCAACCTTTCGGGCTGTTCTGTATGCAATTAGATCGTCGGCGTACGCAATTGCCTTTGTAAGGCTACCTATCAGATCGCTGGTGTAAATGCTGAAGAGAATCGGCGAATTCACCGATCCCTGTTGAAGACCATTTTTAATTGAGAATGTTGTGGTAGAAGTTAAGCATATCATAAAGTATGTACAACAATGGCTTGCTTATGCCAAGCCTGCTCAGTTTTAGGTAAAGACCCTCTAACCATACGGTGTCAAAGGCCTTTTCCAAATCAACCAGAACAGTACCTGTGCATTGTTGTTTTGATTTATTCCATTGGATGAATGAATTGTGTCATGACCCGCCTTGAACCCGAACTGTTTATCCGGAATTATTTTGTTTTTCGCAGCCCACTTAGTCAGATCCCTATTGATGATGATCGAATACTTTTCTGATGCTCGAAAGAAGACTTATCGACCGAAGATTTGACGGGTTGTAGTTGTCCTTTCCCTTTTTCGGGAGAGGATGAACCACAGCGGTCCTCCAATGCACTGGATAATATGCATTATTCAGTGCATTGTTGAAGAGTGTTAACAACGTCGGATATACCATCGACACCTGCTGACTTCTTATTTTTTATCTTTATTGAAGATGAGCTAAAGCTCAACCTTCGTCACTAACAAAGGACTTGGTCCCGATTGTTCTGTGATTATGGCATTTGCCAAGGAATCGCCATTGAACCTCATGAAACCGCGGTTCTCAGATCGCCATTGTGTCATATCATTTCGAAGGTAAAAGTGATTAAGTAGGGCTCTGTTTTCCAGGTGATGAGAAAGAATTGTCTCCCTGTATCCTCACACTGAAATCGTTATTACAATGTTCAAAATTCTTCGTGGCTTCGCCATTCGGGCCAGACAACGCCCGAAGGAATGTGTGCTGAGATTTTTGCTGAGTTCAACCATCTTACTCAGCTTGTCAATGAGCCTACTCGAATATCAGACGTTAACGGCAGAGCAGAAAATACCCTTGACTTGTTTCTCACTTCTGATCCTGATAAGTACACAATCAGTGTATTGACGCCTCTAGGCACATCGGACCATAGTATTATATCTGCTAATTTCTCGTGTCAAACAAATCCAGTTAAAGAAAGAGCTCCAAAGAGAACCGTTTGGCAGTACGAGAAAGCCAACTGGGACGGTTTCAATAATTTTTTCAGGATCTTTAACTGGTCGCTATGCTGCCTCGGTAGCGACGTAGACTCCAGTGCAGATATGATTTCTAGTATGATTCATTTGGGAATGGAAACGTTTATCCCAAATATCGTTAAAAGTATTAAACCCAAGGTTAAATTATGGTTCGATTCGAGCTGCAAAGAGGTTATCAGGGAGAAAGAGGTGAGCTTCCGGTGTTTTAAAGCCAACCCAACTGAGGAAAACCGGAAAAAGTTTAAGCAAGCCAGGAAGGCCTTCTTCTCCCACAAATTACCGACCGATAGCACTAACGTCCCTTCTTTCTAAGGTCATGGAAACGCTGATTAATTATCAGCTTAAGAAATATCTTGAGGAACGGAAGCTTCTTAATGACCGGCAATACGGCTTTCGTAGCAATAGGTCCACTGGTGATCTCATGGTTCATCTCACCGAACAGTGGAACAGATTTTTACATCCTTTTTGAGAAAGTAAGATTATTGCACTTGATATTTCAAAGGCATTTGATAAAGTTTGGCATCTTGCTCTCTTATCGAAAATGCGTGCTTTCGGTATCGACGAATCCCTTCTTCGTTGGATTAGAAATTTTCTTTCGAACCGTTCAATACAACTTGTTTTGGACGGATTCAAGTCTGAAACTCATAAACGCTGGTGTGCCCCAGGGCTCCGTTTTGTCTCCGACCCTCTTCCTCATTTTTAAAATGATCTCCTGTCTGCTACTTCTAATCCAATACATTGTTTCGCTGATGATAGCACTCTTAGCTTTTCATATTCGTTTCCAGACTCACAACCCTCCTCTTCGGATGTGGAACTGCAACGGCAAAATATGATAAGCTCATTAAATTCCGACCTACACAGCATTGTACAATGGGGAATAAAAAATCGTGTAGAATTTAATGCTTCGAAAACGCAATGCTGTCTTCCATCGTTAAAGCGAGATAAACCGTCTTTGCCACTATCTATGAGTGGCACTTGCATCAACGAAACAGAAAATCTTCACATCCTCGGAATGTGCATCAGCAACCACCTTTTGTGGAGCGATCACATACGCGATGTTGCCAAAAATGCCGCAAGATGTCTAGGTTTTTTGAGACGTTGGAAGAAACTTTTTTTTCCGTCTGATCTGGCTACAATCTACAAAACCTATATACGTCCGAAACTTGAATATAACTCTCATCTCTGGGCTGGTGCTCCAGGAACTTATTTAAGCCTCTTGGTTAGTATTCAAAAAAGAGCTTTTAAAATGATTGGTGACATTAACATCATCAACTCGTTTACTTCACTCGAACATCGACGCAAGGTTTCTTGCCTCACCCTTTTTTACCGTTATTTTAACGGACTATGCTCTAGTGAAATTAATTAATTAGCAAACAAAAATTAAAAAAAAAAAAAGTTATTTGGATATTCAGACACGGAAGGTCATTATCGTTCTTTTTTCTGAATATCTTGTTGATTTTAGGGAACATACTGGGATCTTACGGTCCCAGTACTTTTTAATTGATAACCTGTAGTTCTCCTTAATCAACAGATTGACATTTTTTATTGACAACTTCAGTGTCCTTACCTCCAAGTCATGTGGGTCTGTATACAGTCCAATGCCCCTACCATCATGCCACGCCACGGGTACAAGCATACATGTGGTCTTTAATCCTCTTTCCGGCTAACATGGAGCTTAAGAACATTAAACATTTTCGTTGACATTCCCATCAATGAAGGTTTGTAGAATATTAACCTTCCGTCGATAAGCCTACATAAAAAGTACATAGTTTGCTATGTTGACCCTGAAACGACAGCGCAATATTCGTACGACAGCGCAACAATTTTGTTAATTGTTGAATGATTTTGTCTAAAACCAACCTGAAAATCACTAAGAAGGTTCTCATTACTGACCCATGCTGCGAGTCTTGCGTAAAGTACTTGTGCGGAAATCTTCAATTAATAATTCAGGAAAGATATACCTCTATAATTCTCTACTAAATCCAAGTCGCCTTTTTGTGCAGTGGAAATAAAATCGACTTTAGGAAACCTTGTGGTAATTACAATTAAAGCTTCTTCTGTTAAATTTATGTTTTTTAATGGTGCTCTGTTATATTTAGTTATAGCAAAAAAAAATGATTATCCGTTTCGGTATTCGGAAATTTGTCGAAACATAATTTCCGATAAATAAAATTTATTAAATTAGGTGGCGTAACAGTCCGTGGAGAACCAGGACCTATTAACTTTCAACTCTAGGGAGGGGACCTACAGTTTATATGCCGAATCCGAACGGCTAATTTGAGAAAGCACTTTTCATGACAATAATAAGGTACTCTTGGAGAATTTGTCAATTTCTCCCAAGAGGCAGTACCCGTGAAAAAACTTTAGTGGCACAGGCAGTGATCGAACCCAAGACCTCTCTCATGACAATCCAACGCACTAACCATCATGCCACGGGTACTACTACATAATTTCCGATATCGATGTTAATTTAAGCTAAATATAAACGATTAAAAGATCTTCCAATATCGGTACATTTTTCGCAAAATATATTAACCAATTTTCTATCACTATCAACCATATAAAAACTCTATTTCATGTGTCAAAGTGACAAAAAAAAATTGGCAGTCAATCGTTGGCCGACTTCTTCTTGGTGGAAATTGGATGATGGTATTTTACATAAAAGTTGGTTGAAAAGGATTGGACGCATGAACAAATCGTACACGATAGACGTTATTGCCTGCTTCATTATTGTTTCACTTTTGTATACATATTTTATATTTTTTAAAAGTTTTTGCACGACCCCTGTTATTTGTCCAGTAAATTTTCTCCAATGAGCTTATGAATTTAATTGTTTTCTCAAGTCTTTCATTTGTGTGAACAGACAATTTTCAATTTTAAGGCAAAAATCATCGGAAATTGTCAGCCAATTTTCTGATAATTGTAAAATTTTTGGTTAAAATCAACCAACTGTATAAACGGACAATTTTTACTCATTGGTCGCCATTGACTATCTTCTTTGTTTTACAAAAAAATTTCAAAACGATTTATTTTTAACTTCCCATAGGAAGTTATTGTAATTGAAATTATTGACATTTCTCGACGTTTCAAGTTCATAGAGTCTTAATAAAAATTTTTTTAGAGAGATGTACATATGTTCTTTTTTGTAGTCCATAGTTCAGGAACCAGTGGAGATATCGACTTCATATACATTTTGAACCATATTGAGTGTTATCTTAGCCATAACTTAACGAATGTTGGTTTTTAAGTGCTCACAAGTTAAGCAAAAAAAGTCGATTATCCTAAGACCATAAGGCTCTGCATTAACAGTCGTTCCATCGTCGTTTTGGAAGAAGTAAGGTCCAATCACGCCTCCGGACTAAAGAGCGTACCAAGAGTGACTTTTTGGGGATGTAATGGCCTCTCCTCAATTACTTGAGGGTTCTCAGAACCAAAATACAGCAATTTTGTTTTTGTTTTATACCCACCGAGTGAGAAATTTGCTTTGTCGCTGAAGAAAATTGTGTCCGAAAAATCGCCGTGCAACGCCTCTTATTCAAACACCCATTCGACGTATCTATGACTTTGTTAATGGTCACCTGGCTTTAGTTGCTGTTTGAGCTGGTCTTTATATGGATGTAGGTGTAGATCTAAATGCAAAATACACTATAATGTGCCGTATGACCGTCCCAATTACTGAGAACGACGAGGAATCTACACATACGGGTCTTCGGCAACACTTTCGCTTAGAGCATCGATATTTTCAGTGGTACGAGCTAAACGATGTCAATCCAGTCTCTTTAAATGTATTCACAATTTTGTCAATTGCTTGCGAAGTTGGACGATTATGTAAGTATAGTCCATATGTGTGCACCATATGTGGCTCTGTAAGAATCACCATTTTTGTTATAGATTTTAACAATTTGTATGCGTTGTAATTATTCTGTGTTTTAATTCAGTGGATTTTACTTTTCATCTCTATCTGTATTGGTTTTAGACATTTTTTTATTTCCAATGATTGGACAATTCAGAGTTGATTATTGTAATATTCGTGGGCTAAGGCGAATTTTTTGTTGGCATACTGCCATACGGTTTATACGGGCCAGCTGCTTTTTCACTAAATGAAACCCAAATAGGTGACGATTCCGATCCTGATGGATTTTACATTCATGGGACAAGCCTGGTGCCTTTGTTCTTTTCCCACCATGGCCTCGCCAAATACATTAGGAATTATTTTGTTTATCAGCTCTTACCACAATATGATCTTTGCACCAATTCCTTTTTTAATTATATGTTTAAATTAAAGTCTCCAAATCATTCACTACTGCTTCCTTTATCGAAACCCAAATTTAGACAGAGTACTCGTATCAACTTATCGTGAATTTGATGCTTTGTCTGATTCCAATAAAATAATTGTTTCGCCCTATCCTCGCACTGAAATCGTTGTTACGGGCGATTTCAATGTACACAATGCTTCACCTAACCACCTAATACAGTTGGTCAATGAGCCCACCCGAATATCGGACTTTGAAGGTCAAGTAGAAAACACTGTTGACTTGTTTCTTACCTCTGACTGACCCTGATAAATACAGTGTTAGTGTTCTATCTCCTATAGGCACATCTGACCATTGTGTTGTATCACCAAATTTCTCGTGTCAAATCTGCTCAGTTAAAGAAAGGGCTCCTAAAAGAACAATACGAGAAAGCCAACTGGGACAGTCTCAATAATTACTTCAGGATCTTTAACTGGTCACTATGTTTCCTCGATAGTGATGTTGACGCCAGCGCTGATATGATCACAAGTTTCATAGAATTGGGAATGAGAACTTTTATCCCAAATAGGGTTAAAAGCATCAGACCTAAGGAAAATGCATGGTTCGATGCGAGAAGGTAAGTTTCAGTTGTTTTAGAGCCAATAGAACTGAGGAAAACCGGAATAAGTTCAAGCAAGCCAGGAAGGTCTACAACGCCCATATTCGATGGACCATATTTTTACATAACCAAAAATTACGGCAAAAAATACTGCAATGTCTCAAAGGCAGTAAAAGTTTTTGGTCATTTGTAAAAAATATGAGGTATTCTTCCTCTTCCTCGGTTCCTACGCTCGTTGTGAATGGCACTAAATTTATTAGCCTTTAGCAAAGCTTATCTCTTTGCTAGGCAATTCGACGCAAATTCTACGCTGCCAGTAAGTGTTATGACTCCTCCTGTACTTGAGTGATTAAGTGATTCTATGGGACCCATCATTTTTCGCACCTGTGGCAAGAGTCCTTAGAGATCTAAACACACATAAATCCGCTGGTCCGGATGGTATCCCCGCTATTGTTCTAAAGAGGTGTTTTTCAACGCTGGCAAAACGTCTGTGTAAGCGTTCCATCTGTCCTACTCCTCAGGTTTCGTTCCGAGCGGATGGAAAACGGCAATTGTCCAGCATATTCTTAAAAAAGGCGAATCGCCCTTACCCACTAATTACCGACCGATTTCACTTACGTCCTTTCTTTTCAAGGTCATGGAAACGCTGATTAATTATAAGCTCAAGAAATATCTTGAAGATCGAAAGCTTAGTCAGTACGGCTTTCGAAGCAATAGGTCCACTGGTGATCTCATGGTTCATCTCACCGAACAGTGGAACAAATCTTTACATCGTTTTGGGAGAAAGTAAGATTATTGCACTAGATATTTCAAAAGCATTTGATAGGGTTTGGCATCAAGCTCTCTTATTGAAAATGCGTGCTTTCGGTTTTCATGAATCCCTGCTTCATTGGATTAGTAATTACCTTTCGAATCGTTCAATACAAGTAGTATTGGATGGATTTAAGTCTGAAAATAATAAAATAAATGCTGGTGTGCCCCAGGGCTATGTTCCCTCAGCTTCTCATACTCATTTCTTGATTCACATCCTTGTCCTTAGGATGTGGAACTTAAGCGTCAGCGTCTGATAAGTTCATTAAATTCTGATCTTAAAGTGGCTATCTATGAGTGGCACTTGCATCCAGGAAACTAAACAACTGTCAGTACTCGGCATGTGTATCAGGGATTACCTTTTATGGAATGATCATTTGATATTGCCAAAAATGCTGCCGGGTGCTTAGGATTTCTCCGACGGTGCGAGAAATGTTTCACTCCTTCTGATCTTGCTGTAATATGCAAAGCCTTCATTCTTCCAAAACTTGAATATAACTCACATATTTGGGCAGGAGCTCCTAAAACAAGTTTGAGCCTCTTATATAGAATACAAAAAATGGCTTTAAAATTGATAGGCGATAGAACTATAACCGAATCATTTACATTTTTCGAACACCAGCGCAGCAATGTTTCTTGCCCTTCGTTGTTTTACAGATACTTTTACAAACAATGTTCTTTCAAATCAGCCATTTGCATTCCCCCGTTCAAACAATTCAGCCGTAATACTCGCTCTTCCAGGGATGCTCATCAGTTTACCCTCTAGCTCAATTTCGGGAGTACTGTCAAGTATAGAGATTCTTTCTTAAATCGCACATAGAGAATGTGGAATGCTTTGGCCAATTCTGTTTTCCCCTTCCATGTCATTATTCAAAATTTTAAGACTTATTTGCACCGGTATCTTCTCTTTCATCCTTCCCTATTTTCCTAATACTCGCACTGTGTTTAACCGTAAACGTGTTAAGGGTATTAATATCCCCTTGAGTGCCTGTACTTTATAAAAAAAATGTTATATTCGCAATCTTCAAAAAAGGAAATACCAATCAGCAAGAGACATATAGATGAATCTCGATTCTCAACTTGCTTAAAAAGATTCTAACTTCAATTCTTTATAAAAGGTTGTCGGAATGGATTAAGAACAACAACCGACTCACCATGTTCCGGGCAGGATTTCGGGCGGATTTCTTAACGCAAGACCATATATTCGCTCTGACGTGTATTGCCAGGATTGAGCAGAAAAAGAAACTATATGCCTGTTTTGTGGATTTTAAAGCAGCTCTTGAAAAGATTTATAGAAATGCCCTGATGTACAAGTTGTCATCCATATGAATTTCACGTAAATTCTCAATGTACTATTTTAACTTTCTTGCCTCATCTACTGCATCAGTGTGGGATGGAACTTAATTATCTGAATGGTTTGAAATTACATCAGGTGTCCCCCAAGGTTGTATATTAAGCCCGATATCATTCTCCTTGTTTATTGATGACGTTTGTGATGTACTTTCGGGTGGAATACTCTTTGCCGGTATACAAATCAAAGTTTTGCTCTACGCCGACGATTTAGTTTTACTAGCTGATAATATTCCCACCCTTGAGCTAAAGATCAACAAAATTAATATATTTTGTGAATCCTGGAGTCTCTGGCTCAATACTAACAAGACAAAAATAATGATTTTTGAACCGCGTCAGAGAAGAAGACTCGCAGACGAAAACCGGTCCTAAACAACGCGCCTATTTAATACTTCATTATTTCAAATATCTTGGAGTTTTGCTGTCTTACAATCTTAATGTTTCGAAACACGTAAAAGAAAATAACAACGAAGCCAAAGTAGCTCTAAACTTGATGTGGCCTAAGTTTCACTGTACCCAAAAAATCGATCTTAAATCCAAATATCTTGTTTTTCAAGCAATTGTAACTGCTGCATGTGCTACGGTACCAAAGTTTTTTAGTTATTTACAACTGGAGAAGTTTGAAGCAGTGCCTACCCGTTTAAGAAATGGAACCAGATAGCTTCTTCAAATGGCAGTAATCTATTCTTTTTGGAGTCCAATTTGAATCAATGGCACACCCTGTTCAATAATCTGATCGCCAGAACTGATGAACTTATCTTCAGTAAACATCTTTCAAGAGCCTCAACAACATTATCAAGAAATGTGTATAGGCTATTAGTTACATATTTAGAGCCCGAGTCGAAATACTGAATCTTAACTCTGCATCTGCAACGAACTGATCTTCCACAAATCAGTAGTCTTTGTAACACCGGATAACCAGAAGACATCAACCACTTCTTTGCATCGTGTCCTCTACTCCAAGAGATTCGACGGCTGTATTTCGAACAGAGTTTTCTTCCCCCAACTCGGCTCTATGAATTTTTTAATTTGGACTTTGGATGGTCAACTGTTTATAGATACTGGAAACATGCTCTTAATTACCACAATAGTTTTCCATAACTCTACAACACAATTGAAGGTTCGAACAAAGAATGATTACCTAAGTATCTAGCTCATAAGAGATATAGCTTATATTTGAAAAGATTTATTTTAATAAACCCAATTTTATACACTTGTCTGTTGTTTGACTGAAAATTTTAGACCGATTAACATAAAAAAACTATTTTTAAATTCCAAAAGAATCGAAAAGCTTTGCAATCAATTCTGTTTCTAAATTGATGTCAATGGCCTCAATTTTTTAAAACTTATTTCTATTGATCTATTTATTTCCAAGCATACGAACAAAAAAAACAGTTCCGAAACCGAAACCGGAACCGTCCCCAAAGCAATACCATAATTCTTTCATAAATTATTCATATTAAATTACCTAAATTAGTTGATTTGAATGTATAACGACATAAATAGGTATTTATTAACTTTTTATCAATTATTCAAATGTAAAGCGTATAATTTATTAAAATTACTAAGCAATTTACCTTTTTTATCGATTTTAAGAGGTGCGTTTTTAGGAAAATGAAGTCCTTTTTTCCATTTTAATGACTCGATTGATGTTGTCCCTTTTTGTTTATACCCAATACGCATTTATGTCAGTTGTATTTCCTTTTAAGTTGATTCCATTGTCAGTTTGGTTCAATAGCCTTCGATTTGACACATAATCAATGAACTCCTCATAATCAAGAAACCTTTGTAACTTCTGAGCCATCAAAAGTTCGTTTACACATAATATGTAAAACAAAACAAAACCCTTTATACAAATATCATTTAAAGAATGCATCAACGTGACTTAACCTAACCCATTAAAGGTTGTTAAATATTAAAAAGGAAGGGATCAAAAAGAAAAAAACAAGGTCTATACTCTATTAGTCCAACATGCGAGACCATATTGTGCAAAAGGCCATAACGAATATAAAATGTGGAAGGACTTTTAACCCCAATCGTACATGGTTTTGGTTTGGTAAAGTTACAGAGTCCGTTCTGTCTGTGGCTATAGAAAGGGTGTTTTTTAGAGGTGTAGAACTTATAACGGAATAAAAGAAAGACTTCTTACTCAGAAAAATAATCTTCTTGCATTATAATTGAAATATGATTTCTGAAGTCCACGATAGTCTCGAACATAGTCTAATGTGGTAGCTCAATTTTTGATGACTTTTTCCAACGGCAATAACGTCCTCCAAGATGTCAACCGTTTCGGGCTTATCGAAACTCGCAAAGCGTAAACTTCCATATCCCTACAGAAATAAGTCAAGCAGAGTGTAGGGAAATTCACAGGTTCGTAACGTGAAACTTTGAAAAAAAAAATTAAAAATAATTCTTGTGACAGCTGTCAAAATGGCCCCAAGTTAAAAAAGTTGGCAATTTAAAGTTAAATACCTTTAAAAAAACACCTTTTGTATTCAATTTGGCTACACACTCTTATCAACGTGCGGCTTTTTATTAAACCGCTGCTGGCTGCTCTGTTACCTTCGCATTGACACTCCCTATTTCTAAAGTCTAGGTCCTTTTGCTAGTTTTCTGCCAACTCGCATTTACTCCCATCCTAACTAATATTTTCCCATTCCATGTTTTGTTTTTCTATTCATCCAACATAGTTCTTTGAATTGGTTTTTGCGTTATTGGCTTGTGACACGAACTATGGAAAAATATGGTAAGAAAAACAAAAACCCTTAAGGCTAAAACTGGGCGTCGTCGTCCTTGCGTCGTTACCGTCAGTCTGTGGTCGTTCCTCAAGGAAGATAGTGGAAAATGTGATGGTGGAAAAGTAGGGTAAGGTAGGTTGCATCAATGGCAAGGTTTTCTGGGTAGGGTAATAAACGTTTAAAAAACGTGGACGTTGACAGGTGAAATGGCTTTGGATGCGTGTCTGTTAAAGTTTCTCAAATCAATGGACTTAAAGTTGTTTAAATAAAAGACAATTGATTTTATTGCTTAAGAAGTTCTTCTATACTTGTTTGTATATATGAAGGAATAGAAACAGTTAAATTTATTGATTGTCCTGATAAATGGACTTGATAAGCTTTCGTGTAAGGATACATAATAGAATTTATATAAATCTAAAAAAGAAAGATGAGGTAGATTAGGAGCATAACGTCCATGTTTTCTTGTTTTTATAGAACAAACTTAAATTCTTAAATGCAGTAAGCTTTTTTTTGGAAGTGAAGTTTTAACAAAAGAAAACTCAACTACAACTTTTAAGAAGTTTAGGGGCTAGTTGAAGCTATAGTTGGTGTTTATCATTGGATGACAAGTTTTGAGATTTAAAACATACTTTGTTTGATTAAGGTCAACATTTTGTAACGAAACTCGAATGTAAAAAATGCACTATAGCCCAATTTCGCAATCCAAGTTGGAATATGGAATATTAGATCACGGGAAGAACTTTTCTCTCGAACCGACCCGATGTGCCTTCATCCGCTTTTGTCAAGGTAATTTTTTTTTTTCAATTAGCAAATACTAAAAGTGTTTTTTATACCTTTTATATATATGCCAAAGACACAGTGTGTGCACTAGTAAAAGAGGGAAGGGTTGGATAGGAGGTGTCGGTGTACATTGGTTTTAAATTTCTGAGCATTGCAATGACAGTGAAAGATAGAGCGTGGCAAGGCGTTCCACATTCGCGTAGTAGGGCTAAAAAAGAATCTCTGTACTTCATAGTACGACCGAAGTTGGGCTCAAGGGTAAACTGATGGGCATTCCTAGAAGAGCGGGTATTACGGTTGAATTGTTTAAAGGGAGGAATGCAACTGGTTATTTCACTAGAGCATAGTCGGCAAAAAACCTTGCGTCTATGTTCGAGTGATGTAAACGAGTTGATGATGTTAATGTCACCAATAATTTTAAAAGCTCTCTTTTGAATACTGTCCAAGAGGCTTAAATAAGCTACTGGAGCACCAGCCCAGAGATGAGAGTTAAATTCAAGTTTCGGACGTATTGGTTTTGTAGATTGTAGCCAGATCAGAGGAGAGACAAATTTCTTGCAACGTCTCAAAAAACCTAGATATCTTGCTGCATTTTTGGCAACATCGCGTATGTGATCGCTCCACAAAAGGTGGTTGCTGATACACATTCCAAGGGTGTCAAGATTTTCCGTTTCATTGATGCAAGTGCAACTCATAGATAGTGGCAAAGACGGTTTATCTCGCTTTAACGATGCCAGACAGCATTGCGTTTTCGAAGCATTGAATTCCACATGATTTTCTATTCCCCATTGTACAATGCTGTGTAGGTCAGGAATTAATGAGCTAATCATATTTTGCCGTTGCAGTTCCACATCCGAAGAGGAGGGTTTTGAGTCTGGAAACGAATATGAAAAGCTAAGAGTGCTATCGTCAGCGAAACAATGTATTGGATTAGAAGTAGCAGACAGGAGATCATTTATAAAAATAAAGAAGTGGATCGGAGACAAAACGGAGCCCTGGGGCACACCAGCGATTATTTTATGAGTTTCAGACTTGAATCCGTCCAAAACAACTTGTACTGAACGGTTCGAAAGAAAATTTCTAATCCAACGAAGAAGAGATTAGTAGATACCGAAAGCACGCATTTCGATAAGGGAGCAAGATGCATCCAAAACGATGTAAAGATCTGTTCCACTGTTCAGTGAGATGAACCATGAGATCACCAGCAGACCTATTGCTACGAAAGCCGTATTGCCGGTCATTTAGAAGCTTCCGTTCCTCAAGATATTTCTTAAGCTGATAATTAATCAGCGTTTCCATGACCTTAGAAAGAAGGGACGTTAGTGCTATCGGTCGTTAATTTGTGATTGGCTAAACAAATGAAGTTTTCCAACTACTCGGAACGAGCCCAGAAGAATAGGATAGATGGAAAAGCTTACGCAGTGGTTTTGCTAGCATGGAAGAAAACCTCTTCAGATTAATAGCGGGGATACCATCTTGGCAAGCGGATTTATGAATATTGAGATCTTTAAGAACTCTCGCCACAGTTCGAGTACGAAAAAAGATTGGTCCCATAAAATCATTTACGCGTTCAAGAACTGCTGGAGTCATGACACTATCTGGTAAGGTGGAATTTTCGGCGAACTGCCTTGCAAATCCGTATTATTATTATATTATTAAGACGGGTATGATGGTCGCTCGAGAGAGGGTCTTACACCTCAATTGCTTTTTTAGCCCAAAGCGGTTAGCAAGAGTAAATCATCAATTGACCTAAGTGCTTGTGTTATTTTCTGTGTTCATAGCGGAGCCTAAGAAGAGAAAGTCTTTAAACACTTGAAAGTTACGTCTGTTGATGGGGCCTTTTTTGTCTAAGTCCTTTCTTGATTACATGTACTTTGTTTTGCCTACATTAACCGTTAAACTCATTTTTTTACAATTGGAATTACGCTGAGTTCCTCCGATTATGTCAATGTCACCTACGTGAACTAGTAATTGGACAGACTTTTAAAAGATAGTGCCTCTAGTGTTGTTGATGGTGATGAGGGAGGTCTGCACTATTCTTTCACGGCCAGCTGTATTGGCGATAAGTGAAACCCAAGTAGGTGAGGATTCCCATCCCACCGAATTCTTTATTCAAGGTTATTACTTGGTGCCATTATTCTTTTCCCACCATGGTCTCGCCATATACATTAGAAATGATGTTGCTTATCAGTTTTTGCCACAATATGGTCTCTGCACCAATTTTATATGGTCTAAATTTTCCGTGAATAAGCAAATCATTCACTATTACTTCCTTTATCGAAGCCCAAATCTAGACAGAGGGTCAACTTCTCGTGAATTTGATGCTTTGTCTGATTCCATTAAAAGAATTGTTTCGTCCTATCCTCTCACTGAAATCATCGTTACCCACGATTTCAATGCACACAATTTTAAACGGCTTCAACATTCGGGCCAGACAACACCAGAAGGAGTGTGTGCTGAGATCTTCGCTGAGTTGAACCACCTAACTCAGCTGGTCAACGAGCCCACTTGAATATCAGGCTGGTAGGTCGAGCAGAAAACACTCTTGACTTGTTTCTTACCTCTGACCCTGATAAGTACACTGTTAGTGTTCTATCTCCTCTAGGCACACCTGACTATTATGTCATATCAGCAAATTTCTCGTTTTAAAACTGTCCAATTAAAGAAAGAGCTCTTAAGAGAACCGTTTGGCAATACGAGAAAGCCAATTGGGACGTTCTCAATAATTATTTTAGGATCTTTAAGTGGTCACTATGCTTCCTCAATAGTGACATTGACTTTTATCCCAAATAGGATTAAAAACATCAGACCTAAGAAAAACGCTGTAAAGAGGTTATTGCTGTCAAGAAGGTAAGTATCCGTTGTTTTAAAGCCAATAGAACTGAGGAAAACCAGAATGCCAGGCAGTTCACCGCCAATTCAACGCTGCCAGTGAGTGTTATGACTCCGCCTGCACTTAAACGAGTTAGTGATTCTATTTTTCCAGATGGTATTCCAGCTATTGTTCTAAAGAGGTGTTCTTCAACGCTGGCAAGACGGCAAAACCACATCATTTGTCCTACTCCTCACGTCTTGTTCCGAGCGGATTTAAAACCGCATTTGTCCAGCCTATTAACAAAAAAAAAAGGCGAATATTCCTCATCGTCTAATAACCAACCTTTTTTCCAAGGTCATAGAAACGATAGTTAATTATCAGCTCAAGAAATATCTCGAGGATCGAAAACTTCTCAATAACCGATCTCACGGTTCATCTCACCGAACAAATCTTTACATCGTTTTGGAGAAAGTAAGATTATTGCACTTGACATTTCAAAAGCACTTGATAGGGTTTGGCACCAAGCTCTCTTATCGAAAATGCGTACTTTCGATGTTCGTGAGTCCCTGCTTCATTCGATTAGTAATTACCTTTCGAATCGTTCAATACAAGTTGTATTGGATGGATTCAAGTCTGAAAACCATACAATAAATGCTGTGCCCCAAGACTCTGTTCTATCTCCAACACTCTTTCTCATTTTTATTAATGATCTCCTGTCTGCAACTTCCAATCCAATACATTGTTTTGCTGACGATAATACTCTTAGCTTTTCATATTTGTTTGCAGATTCACTTCCCTCTTCTTCGGATGTGGATCTGCAACGACAAAATATGATAAGCTCATTAAATTCCCACCTAACCAGCATTGTACAATTTGGATTAAAAAACCGAGTCTAATTTAATGCTTCGAGAACCCAATGCTGTCTTGTATCGTTAAAGCGAGATATACCCCCATTGCCATTATTCATGAATGGTACTTGCATCAATGAGACCACATCTTCTGGAACGATCAAATACGCGATGTCGCCAAAAATTCCACAAGGTGTTTGGGTTTCCTTAGGCAATGCAAGAAATATGTAACCCCTTCTTATCTGGCTGTTATCTACAAGACTTATATACGTCCAAAGTATATAAGTCTTAGTTAAGTTAAAGAGTATAACTCCCATAACTGAGCTTGTGCTTCTTCAACTTACTTAAGCCTCTTGGACAGTATTGAACGTAGAGCGTTTGGATTGATTGGTGATATTACTATCGTAATAGCTCAGTTCAAGCGTAATACTCGCGCTTCTAGGAATGCTAATTAGTATTTCCTCGGCCCAACTTCAGTCGTACTGTCAAGTACAGAGATTCGTTCCTTAGCCGTACTACACGAATGTGGAATTAATTACCACACTCTGTTTATCCTTGTCATTGCAATATTCAGGAATCCTAAATCAATGTGCACCGACACCTCCTTTCAACCCCTCTCTCCTTTTCTAGTGCTCAAACTGTGGCTACATAATAAGGGTAGTATTTTCCCCTTGAGTGTGCGCTTATTAAAAAAAAGGTCAATGTTAAAGAGATCACCTTGTCAAAAGAATTTTTTGACATCAAAAGGTTCTGTTAAGTTGTTTCCAACCTTCATGGAGCAGCGCAAATTCTTCATGGTTCGGCTGCGTTTGCCTGCCAACATTCCTTATAAAACCAGGTGTTTCATGTTCGTAGCTGATTCGAACCCAGCACGCCAATGACGGCTTCGCTGATTGCATCTTGTCAATGTTGCTACTGTTTTTCGATACATTGTGTTGGCGGCGAAAAACTTCAAGTTAACTTGTAACTCAGTCGGAGAAGGATTTGGCGATCTCTTGCGATTGTAGCTGGTCGACGTTATATATTTTCCAAGCATCTCCCTTTCTTGCCTTGGGTCTGGAAACCCGAAGTGCTACTCTGGCTACAACGAAGTATGGTCCGAGTCGATGTCAGCCCCTCGGAAAGTTCGGACATCCATGATGCTGGAAGAGTGTCTAGCGTCGATTGCAATATGGTAAATCTCGTTCACGATTGATCTGGAGAACTCCAATTTTTTTATCTTTTTGAGGTGTGGAAAACGCGTACTGGTTACCATTATACCAGAGCTTTCCTAGCATTAAAATCGCCCAGTACAAATTTATCTTTGACATTGCTCATATGTCCAAGAGCCCGAAGAACATATTCTTGATATTGTCATTCTTCTCTTCTGTGGGGGTGAATTTTACGTTTATGTTGCCGATCTTGGCCTTGATACGAATGGTGAGATGCACCTATAGCTCTAGACTTTTCGACAAATCCGCATCCAAATAAGAGTTGTTGGTCTTCTCTATAGCAGCTACCGTAATAAATATTGTAGTTTTTTTCTTTTTGCCCGGCGCATTCCATCGTATTTCCTGGATGGCTGTGATGTCTTATTTCCTTATAGCAGTTTAGAGCCTCCATTAATTCTTCGGCTGCACCTGGTCTGTTAAGAGAATTTTTCGTGGGTTGTCAACGGTAAATCCGTCCAAATACGAAACATGTTGGTGTTTCGCAACTGGGTTTTCGTAATGTGGCCAGTAAGTCACCCTGACATCCGACCTTCAAACTGGAAGACCAGGTCCTTGATTTAACTCCAAGGGCAAGAGTCGGCATAACCGCTCCTTACAGGCTTGCAATCCGAAAAATATCGCCATAGACCCATAAGTTGTTTACCAAGTAGTTTAACCTAACTGGAACTGTAGACGCCACCGTAGATTGCATCCTGGAAATTCCTCTGTCTGGATGAGGAGAGGTGCCTTAATGGAATCACCAATCTCCCCTCTCTCGTTTGCCAACCAACACAACAACTTTCCACTGGGGTTAGAACCCAATTTCCAGTTGAGATAAAAGGTGCCCAAGGTTCACCGCAGGTAGGTAAGAGTAGGAGTTAGTAGACAGAGATTGGTTTTTGAGAAAAATACTGTGAACGCTTGTGTCCTCTTGAATGAACATTTCTACCATTTGAACATCAGGGTGCACTTCTTTACATTTTATTTTGAAATACAGTAATATACAGTATGCAGTATTTCAACCCTTTAAAGTAAATTCCTCTTATATGAAAATTTTAAAGTTTCAAGGATGATTGACTGGGACTCTAATATCTTACTCCATCTCGAAAATTCAGTGACGTATTTGTTGAAATATTATTTGGTACTTCTTTTGTGTCCATCATAAACTTTATTGCATCTATGAAAGAATTCCGTGGCTAACCTTTTACAAACCCCTAATTACCTTTAACATTTAGCTTGTGATAATTAAAACTACTCCATATTTAGACTTGGGCTTAAGTACTCATTAAGGATTCAACATGGTCCATCAAAGTCATAAATATACAAAAATTTCCTTTTCCAATTCAACGCAACTTTGTGCCAATTAAGCTTTCATCTGATGTTGCCTTCAAGTTCTCCATCTCAACACTTCACACACTTCTTCTTATTAAACCAACACGTTTTTGATATAAGAGTACGAACGTAACTTTCGTATAAGTAGTAAGAGAGGACTCGCGCGTCTCAGGGTAAGAAACTTTCGACAGGCATGATGGAGTACATGTGTGCTTCGGAGAACTGAAGGACTTGCCAAGTGTCGACTTGAGCGAGGACTCGCAAGGTACTTAACTTGTTGTTCTTTCAACAAGACGCCAACTCCGTGGTTACAAGGAATATTAGAAAGACCAGCACTCATATATGTAAGTATAACTCTCGAAAAAACAAACTTTCTAAGCTATACGGGCGCAGCGCCGCGCCGCCGGTCTCCACCCGTTTTCCATCATATTCGTATAATGAAGGTAAATATAAATATAATAATCCTTAACCCTCTTTCTTATATCTCCTGATGGAAGCTTGAAATTCAAATGCATGAAAAAGAAGAAATCTCAAAACTTTCCTAAGTACTAAACATGTATAAAGTATAAAAGACCGTACCGTACATAGAGCTTAACACAAAAGTGACGCTTGTGTGAATTTCAATGAAGTGTCCTTAATATTCCTCATACATTATCCTCGTCATCATTTCAGGATAATCTCTGTGACTTTGTTATAAAATTTTTCAATGCCTCAGTCGGCGGCGCGACGGCAAGATGAAATTTGGAATTAATTTCTAGGATAAGAATTTTGTTTGCATGATTTCAGTCTTCGCAGAGAGGACAATCATTTATTTATTTTTATCATAGCAAGGATTATGAAGATGATTCCGTTGATGATGAATCGTACATAGATTTGAAGGATTTTTCTTATTTCTCATGCTGATTCGGTGGAGTTCTTCTGAAAAATAAATTATTTCGGAAAATATTGCATCGATTTTTATTTTGTTTTGCTGCCAAGAAAAAAAATTTAAATCGAAAAATGTTGAGAATTGGGAAATAAAATTTAAATTTTTTATTTTTTATTTTATTTATATTGAAATAAATTTATTTTTCGAATGGCAAAAAGGGATGATTTAATATTCTTTGAATTAATATTATTTTTCGCTGAATGAAAATTAATTAGCAGAAAAGCAAAGCAACAAAAAAGAACTTCTGAAGTAGCTTTAATAAGAATTGGGGAATGATAATTAACTTAATTTACTTGGGGATATTTTAAGTCAGAGATCCTTTGATGTCGAGGGATTATTTTAATATACCTACACTGTCCTTATGGAAGTCTTGTTTTGTATTAGTTAAGTAATTAGAATATATTAAGAACATTTTGAAGGAATTATTTATTTTTGTACAGAGGTTAATTTGTAATTCATTATGATGATCCTTTTTATTAGTTTCTATTTTTGATGTGTTCATTTAAGGTGTTCTGTGGTTAAATTAAAAAAATGTCCTTATTTCAATTTTAATCTTCGTCCAATCCAGACGTTTCCAATGTCATGGAAATGCAGATTAATTATTAGCATAAGAATTACCTTGAGAACTGACCAGCAGCATGGCTTTCCTAACAATATGTCTACTGGTAATCTTGTGGTTCATCTTGCCGAACAGTTAAACAAATGTTTACCTTGTTTTAGAGAACTTAAGAAAAGTTCAGTTGATATTTCAGAAGCATCTAGTTTTCTTATCGAAAATGCCTGCCTTTGGCTTGGACGGATTTGTCCTTCTTTGGATCAGACATTACCTTCTGAACCCATAATTATAACCAGTACTGGATGGGATCAAGTCTGAAAACCACAAAATAGATGCTGGTGTGCCTCAAGGCTCTATCCTGTCTACTACTTTGTTTTTCATGTTTAATTCAATGATCTCCTGTCTGAAACTTCTAATCCACTTATTTGTTCCGTTGGCCGTACCTTTCAACGGCAATAAGTAATAAGTTCACTAAATTCTGATCCAGAAAGTATTGTTAAATAGGGTATAAAAATCGAGTAGAATGTTCCCGATTATCGTTTAAGCATAATTTACCACCTTTGCCATTATATATGAGTGACAAAACCGTTTAAGAAAATGAACATCGTTTATCTCTCATTGAGAGTATCTCTTACAACTTCTTGTAAAAGGATCACATACGCGAAATTCTCAAAAATATCGCTATACATAATGATTTTTCTTGGACAGTATTTAACGAAGAGCATTTAATCATTTACGTCGCTTAAGCACCATCATAAAGTTTTTTGTCTCTACGAAATAGCTAATAGCATCCCTACTCTAAAAACAATTCTTAAAATTGAACTGAAAAGTACAAAGATTTGTTCTTAAGCCATACTTCCCGAATATTGATACCTTACCGCACTCTGTTTTTTGCAACCGCGCACAGCAATATTGAGCAATTCAAATTACTAAGGATTAACATCCCACTGTGTTTTGGCGTAGTTTCAGCTCATTCCAACTCTTACCTAGTGACGCTGACTTCCCTGCACCATGTGCTTCTCGGTCGTCCAGCTCTTCTTCCTTTTTGTGCGAGCGGATTCCATTGCATTGCTTGGCCTGCAATGCATGCAGTCGTTACCTTTTTGAAGCGTATGTCCAATTCAGTAGTACCCGTGGCATGATGGTTAGTGCGTTTTACTTTCATGCCATGCCAGAGGCCTTGGGTTCGGTCCCTGCCTATGCCATCTTAATTTTTTTTCACGGGTACTCAATCTTGCGAGGAATTGACAAATTCTCTAAGAGTAATTCTTGTAATGAAAAGTGTTTTCTAAAATAAGCCGTTCGTATTCACCATAAAAGTGTGTGTCCCCACCATCTCTGCCAACAGTACTCGCACACAGGAAAAGTTGAAAGTTGTAAGTTAAGTTGTAAGTTGTATTCGGTTTGGCCATAAAATCCTTGGGATTTTGCGAAGACATCTATTCATGACGGTTTGCAGCCTTTTTGTAATGGCTGAAGTAACCTTCCAGGTGCTGCACCCATAAAGAAGTTCAGATTCGACATTTGTGCAAAACAGTCGTAGCTTTTTTTCTTAAGCTGATAGAGTTATTCATCCACATTGTCGACAGCATACCGAAGCCGCTTTTGCTATGGCAGATGACATCTTGTACGTTTCCGAGTTCGATTGGGGCGATACTTTCAAGGTATTGAAATTTTTCCACTTTTTCTACCGGTTAAGAGGAAATATTTGTTTGAGAGAATGGTTGAATTTCAAGACTGTTCATTTTTATTTTGCTGAAATTCATTTTCAGCCCCGCGACTTCTGCTTCCACACTTGTTGTCGTTTGATGGAGATCCATAATCCTATGAGAGAGGCAGCAAACATCGTCCGCGTAATCCAATTGCTTTAAATACGATATCAAAGTCCATTGGATCTCTATGCTACCTGACAAAACTGATTGCAGTTCATCGCTAATTAGATGAACTCTCTGTTGACGCTATCAAAGCTCTTGTCGAACTCGATGAACAGCAGGTGTAGTGGTGCTAAATATTCAACGTACTGCTCAATAATGATCCACAGAGTGTTGATATGATCAATAGAGGAGGATCCAGTGAAAAATCCGGCTTGTTCGACATAGAGTGTAGTCCCAAGGTGTTCTCTAATGCGTTCGGCAACGGCAGGTAGAACGCAAATTCCTCTTCCTCTTGTGCAGCAGCCTTTGACTGTTTTTGCGTTCGCTGATCCTTCCCCAAGATTTTTCTGAAAGCAAGGAAGGTTGCTTCCTTCTTTCCGACCAACTATTCTAACAGCACCTGAAATGAAAACATTTTTAACAGCATTCCAATGGAGTTCGATGTCGTCATGTACTGTGCTGCTGATTGTTCTCATTTCGTGAGACAGGTGGTCCCTGAACTGTTGCTATACGCAATCTTAGGGTAGCTATCATATATGGCTTAATGAGAATATCAAAAATTCCCATTAGTGAGCGCTTCTAATTCTTATGAAATTGATAATGGGGACACAATAGTCTTTTTCGAAAACCATCTTCTCCAGAATAAAAATATAAAAATCTACTTTCAAGTTAAAAGTTCCGCAAATGGAAGAACACTTTTGAGAAATATTAGAGCCCACTTTTACAGTTAAAACATTTTAAAACCGAGACAGTAAAATTCAGCCAAACTTACCTATCTTACTTATCTGAAAAATTTGTCATTTTTGGTGGAGGTTCCTCATAGATTGTTATCTTGTAGAGGTCTAGTACCAGTTGATGATGGAAAGTTCTCCCTCAAATATTTTCCTGGAGACAAAGTTTAAAATCTAAAGTTGATATATTCTTTAATTGAAAATCTTGAGCTAGGACTTGAGACTTTTTCTTAGTGCAAATAAACCGTTATTGAGTTCGTTTAGATCGTTATAGAAGTATTCTTTTAGATAATTCTTGCGTTTTTGAGCTAGAGTAGGGCATGTACAGAGGAGGTGAAGAACTGTTTCCTCCTCTTTCTCATCCAAAGAACTTCTGCGAAAGTTATTTGAGAAGATGCCTAGCCGCATGACGTGCTTTCCTATTACACAATGCATAGTGTCTCTTTGGCGTGGCACCTAGCAAAGGTGAATATTAAACTGTTGTGCCATCTCCATAAGAGATGATCGACAGTTATGGACTGTTATAAAGTTTGTGGAGACAGAGTCTATAGATTTGATAGCGGCCTGACTATCTGAGAAAAAAAGGATTGATATCACGTTTTCTTTTAGCCCGGACAAGACTTTTTTTATTGGCAAAAGTTCCGCCTTTAACACGCTACAATGATTATGAAGGCGGAATGTAAGACTAAAATTTAGTCGGTTTAGAGTACAAACCTCTTTCAACCCCTTAATTTGTTTTGGATCCATCTGTGTCAAAGTGGACTGACTCGTCTTCTAGAAATGCCCCATCCTCCCATAAAGATCTTGAAACTACAGAAATTTTGAAGTTTCATTTGGATTACAGTTAGGGAATGGTGTAATCTATATGCTACTTAAAAATCAGTTTGATTACAGATGTGTGTAACCAATGCGTGATTCGGGGATGTTAGCCCCATTCATTTCCAAAAGCTTTTTTGTAAGAAAAGAGTGCTACAATACCTTTCTGACTCTTTCTTGTATATTGCCTTTCTTGTTGATTTTCTAAAATAAGACAAAGGTATCTAGCCTCGTCTTGATTCCTTTAATATTAGGAGGGCAAACATACGTAATTTTGTATTTCCTCAAAAAAAGGACTAATTCGGTTTTGTGTAGGCTAAGACCCAGTCCAGTGTTAGTTTGTTTAAGGCATTTGGAAGAGTTCTTTTAGGATGTTAAAATGCTTCCTGAAACTGCTATAGAAACGTCATCCGCATAGGCAATCACTCTGAAAACTTCCGCAACCAGACCAGTTAGGATTTCGAAATCCATACGTTCAGAGATGCAGGTTTGTCCACTTTGTTTAAAGCGCCTTCGATTTCAAGAAAAGCACCCATAGTAAACTCTCTATGATGGAGGGTGTGTTCGATGGTGAGTAATAAGGTGTGTTAGGTGCGCCGTTTCCTAAGATTTGCCCTTGCAGTAGGCTTGTTGAGACATAAATGGAAGTCTTGTATCAATACTGGCCTTTAATTGATGATGATAGACTTGTAGGTCGTTGAATTTCAGAGTTGACTTGAGAACATTTACCTGTTTTGGGTATGAAAAAAATTTGAGCTAAAATTGACAACTTTAAACGAAAAAAGAAATCGAAAGTGATTAACAATACTCAATTTTCTCAAGTTTAATTTAATTTCCAATGGAGAAAATGGCTCTTAAGAAAAATCAACTGCATCTTATAAGAATGTCAAGTTTTTGGTCTTTAAACTCAAAGTGTACGTTTTTAATTGAAATTAATTTTAAAAACCTTTCGAATCGAACACAAAGGTCGATTGCAAAATAATCTTCCTTTGTTGATTTTTTAAAGATCTAGTTTTCATTCTTAAAAAAATCAACAACAACAACAACAAAACTACAGAAAAAAGAACCGTTTCCTACAAACAAACCTATAAGAGCAAAGACAGGTAGCTCTATCTTCCTGAATAGTTTAGTTTGAAAATTTATTGCTTCACATCACGTCACATCGTCGGTCGAAGTCGCCGTTACCGTTGCCGGTGCCACTGCCGATGTTGTGTTCCGTCCCGGCTCGTATCGCATATGCGGTCGGTGTTAATAAGCGTAGATACATATATACGCTTCCTATAGTTACCCTCCCAGAAATACCACCTAAAGGAAAGTGGATATATATTATGTATCCTGTCTCCGACTCCGTAAAGAGGTGGATTTATTTCACATTCAAGGAAAAAAATCGATACTATCCAAGCTTAACCAAACCATAGTTATATCCTTCAAGCTGAAGTGGCTTATATATACGAGTATCTACGTAGGTAGGTCCTTACCTTATGAGTAAGGATGTATGTACACACTACACATGCATAACAGATCTATATATATGATGGTTCTTCCATGGCCAGGCCAGTCTAGCTTGATGGTTTCGGTCGTAAGTTGTCTATGCAGCTGTTG
This sequence comes from Eupeodes corollae, assembly GCF_945859685.1. Taxonomy (NCBI): domain Eukaryota; kingdom Metazoa; phylum Arthropoda; class Insecta; order Diptera; family Syrphidae; genus Eupeodes; species Eupeodes corollae. The sequence goes on along the minus strand of NC_079147.1, from coordinate 300,361,091 downwards.
CGGTTGCAGAGTATATTTTATTTGAATCAATAGAATAATACGTACATTCGTACACAGGATATAAACACAAAAAAATATTTTAAACCACAAAAAGGCTTCACCAACCAAACATAAATATATCAGGCTCCAGAGTGAAAGCATCTTTAAAAAGGGAGAGAATATATGAACGAACAAATGAACCCAAACCAACCAACGAACCGACAGACCGCGACGAACGACCAAATAACCCAGTAGCAAGCATAGGAAAGCGATTTTCGAAGGCAGGTGCTTATGAAAAATGCAGCCCAAAAAAAGTGCAGTAAGTCCTTTTTGGTCATATAAAGACATAAAATAAAGTAATACAATAAATGTGCGACAATAGGTTGTAACAACTTGCTTCTTTTGTAGTTGGTAAAATCTAGTAGTCCTAAAAAGCCAAAACAGTCTATGTGTGGATATAAATTCTCGGCAGCCATTTTGGTTTTTCTACAAGCTGAACACAGCTGAATTTGGAGTTGATTAAACGTATGCGTGACCGAAACACTAATGAGTTATTGCTATTCATGCGCGAAGACAATCATTGATGTTGTTTTATTGATTCTTTAGGGTTTTCCAATAAAATGTTTCATTTAGATCATTATTTGACCAGCTGTCAATTTTGAATTTTTTTGTCATCTTTTGACATTTGAAAAATAAAAATATACACCATTAATAAACAACGATATACGCTCCAAAAACACAATTATATTAACCTTTATTCCAAAAATGTTGAACATTTTGAACTTGTGGTTTGAAGAATTTAGCGCTTTTTTCTTTCAAAATGGTTTAAAGATTTTAAAGATGAAATTCTTGTAATTTTTAAAAACATACAGCTACAAATATGCGAATTGGTTATGAAAAGTTGGTTCCGCGAAACCGAAACGGATCTTTGACTGATATCGTTTTACATTTCTATCCAATCCAATGGTTACTCTTAAGGCCTTATTCCATTCTAGAAATTTCAAAAAATCGATTTCGGATTTGATTTCTCGTAAACTATTATCCTACGCAAACAAAAATATTTAGAACACAATTAAATCGTTTTGAAGTGAATGCCTACATTAACGTACGCTGTACAGCAGCCATTTTGAAACAAAAAATGGCTTCAAAAAATGTATAATGTTTTTGTGGTGTTTTTGGGAAAAAAAATCCCGGGAAACCTATTTTTCGAGCCGAATTATTAACAATTGCTGTACGTAGTGGTTGGCTTTTGTTTTTAAATAAGACTTAAGCAGAGTTCAGTCGTAATTAAGATCTAACAATATCGTAAGTTTTGACAATTAAAAAACGTTCTTAATTTTCAAATGTCATAAAATCGTGTGAACAATATTACCATAAACGTCATAAGTGACTGTCCGACGAGTCACGTTCTTAAATTGACAGATGTCATTGTTCAATTTTTTTTTATGACATTAATTAATCATTTTGGCAGATGCGAAATGAAACCAGCAAGCCATCTGATTTAAGAATTTCTTTACAAAATCTTATTGCCAGCCTTTGTCAGAGCAAGGACCATTTTGACGATAATCTTATATCAAACCATCAACTGCACTCAGATTATATATTTTATAAAAATATTGTAGCAGTTTTCTAAAGCATGCCTCAATTAAACGTTGCCATCTCTGGAACCTGTCAGTTTCATAGACTTTTGGGTTGTTCAATAATAATTGGAAGTATGCATAAATCAATCGAATTATTAAAATAATTGGATTATGGACGTAATCCAGGTAAAGAGGTGACAAAGTAAATCAGCAAGATTTGCAACAGGCAACAATAAGGGTCCGATGTTCAAATGGTAGACATGTGCATTCAAGCGTCCATACGTTTTTCTCAAAACCCACCTCCGTCTACCAACTCCTACTCTCACCTCCCTGCGGTGAACATCCGGTGCCTAGTACTTCAACTGGAGATTGCGTTCCAACCCCAGTGGAAAGTTGTTGGGGGCAGCAAACGAGAGAGGGGGGGAGAGGTGTTTCCACTAAGGCACCTCTCCTTATTCAGGCGGCAGCGGACGAATTCTCGAGATGGAATCAATGGTGGCGTCTACAGTTCCAGTAATGCTGAACTACTTAGTGAACACCTTATAGGGCTTCTTCGACTTATTTGGTCCCCAAGTCTATAAGGAGCGGTTTTATCCGGCTCCCCATCCTTGGAGTTATACTAAAGATCTGTTCCGTTGGGGTGACTTCCTGGCCACGTAAAAACATCGTTGTTGCGAAGCACTAACAAGCCTCAGATACGGACGGATTTACTGTTGACAACCTACGCAAACGAATTAAGGACAGAGAACTTCGGATATGCACGTGGAATGTTAGGTCCCTTAACAGACCACGTGCGGCCGAAGAATTAGCGGAGGCCCTAGACTGTTATAAAGCAGACATCACCAACATCCAGAAAATACGATGGAATGGGCCGGGCAAAAAAAGGGTGAAAAACTGCGATTTACTATGGTGATTGATACCACGAAAACCAACAACGCTTATTTCGATGCGGTTTTGTCATTGGAGCCTGACTTAGGCAAGAAGTCTTGAGCTATAGGTGCATCAATGAACGCCTCATGACCATACGCATCAAGACTAAATTCGTCAACATTAGTCTGATATGCGCGCACGCCCCCACAGAAAGATGATAACAACAATGATATGGTCTTTGAGCTCTCAGACAAAAAATGTGACCACTGTCCTAGCTACGATATTAAAATTGTCCTATACGATTTTAAGTTCAAGCTAGGAAGGGAAAACATCTTTATTGGAATAATCGGGCGAAAGACCATGGTAGCCAGTACGCGTTTTCCACACCTCATTATCCACAAAGGAACTTGGACTTCTCCAGATCAATCTACCGTCAACCAGATTGACCATATTGTGATCGATGCCAGACACGCTTCCAGCATAATGGATGTTTGAACTTTCAGAGGAGCTAACATCGACTCGGACCACTTCCTCATTGTAGCCAAGGTAGCACTTCGGATTTCCAGACCCAAGGCAAAGCAGGCAGGTGCTGGGAGAAGGTACAACGTCGAACGGCTACAATCGCCAGAGATCGCTAAATCCTTTTCCTACCGAGTTACAAGTAACCTCTCTCTAAGTTCTCTGCCGCCAACGCAATGTATCGAAAACCAGTGGCAACATTGCCAAGATGCAATCAGAGAAGCCGTCTCTGATGTGCTGGGCTTCAAACAGCCACCAACATGGAACCCCTGGTTTGATAAGGAATGGGGGAAGTCAAATGCAGACAACAACAGTTACTCAAAGTGGCACTGTATAAAAGGACGAGAGCTGCTCATGAGCTCTATTAGCAGAAAAAGCGAGAGGAACACCGAATTCTCGGAAGGAAAAAATGTTGAGGAGTTCAAAAGCAGGAATGAAGTTCGAAAGTTTTATGAGCAGCTGAAACGGAATTCACAAGTACATAAACCCCGAACCGAAGGCTGCAAAGAAGAAAGTAGAAACATCATAGTGGACCCGCAGTCAATGCTGAGGATATGAAAGGACCATTACTGCAGACTGTATAACGGCGAAGACGAACTGGATTCCGCTGTCAGGAAGGATGATCCATTCAACATAGGCGACGAAAGCCAACAATTCCGTCGTTCCGACTTAGACGAAGTAAAGAATAACAAAGCCGCTGGAGCGGATGGCTTAAATGCCGAGTTCTTTAAAGCAGCTGGAGATAAGTTAGTTAGGTGCATGAACCAACTTATCAGTAAGATATGTGTCGGAAGAAAGCATGCTCGATGAATGGAATGCACCAATTATATAGAGGCATCAGTCTACTTAACATCGCCTATAAAATCTTCTTTCATCATCGTCAACAACCTGCTAGTTCCTTATCAGTGTGGTTTTAGACGAGGAAAGTCCGCAGTTGATCAAATATTCACATTACGGCAGATCCTGGAAAAAAACAAGAACACTAAATCGACACCCACCATCTTTTCATCGATTTCAAGGCCGCATATGACAGCATATACAGGGACGAGATGTATAGAGCCATGTCTAGTTTTGGCATCCCTGCTACACTTGGCCGTGTTGCTATATAAGACCCATATCATCCCCGTCCTGCTATACGGTGCAGAAGCATGGACCATGACAAAAGCGGATGAAAGCACCTTGGGTCGCTTCGAAAGAAAAGTTCTTCGTGTGATCTACGGTCCCGTATGCATCGAAGGGGAGTTGAGGAGAAGATGGAACGACGAGCTGTACGGGCTGCACAGCGACGTAGACTTAGCCAGAAGGGTAAAAGTCCAACGGCTAAGATGGCTGGGTCACGTAGAGCGCATGGAAACCAATGCTCCGGCAAGGAAAGTCTTCGAATCCACACCCACAGGACAGCGCAGTAGAGAAAGATCGGGATGAGGTGGTTGAAAGTGACTTGGAGCCCGAAATTGAAGACATCTAGCTAGGGAGCGAGTTAAATGGAGAAGTTTGTTGGGTGAGGCCGTAGTAAGTAACAGTATATAATGATTTTGGATCTTGTATTTGTTATTCGCGGTTAATATGAGGATTCTATTTTTATATAAAACTTAATCGTAATTATTAAAAGTTAATTATTTCAATGCAAGATTTTACCAGCCGAAGTAATAAAAAACGATCACTAAATAACTTATTGCCTGCCAACTTAGAGAATAAGCATTGTAACAAGTTACTTTTCATCTCCAACGATGCCACTCGCTATTGAATCGCAAATGCCAATAAACCTTGATGTCAACTAAAGAGTGTCATATGGTTTTGGCTGTAATATTTCTTCGAAACACGCATTCACATTCTCAAAAACTATTTTTTTAATCCACCATCTATTTTCTGAAATTTTACCAAAAGAAGTTAAGACGTCAAGCTATCCAGTTGATTTAGCACAATCTTTAGGTAGTTTTTTCAGCTTTTGCCTTAGTGTGTCGGTTTCTTTTTCTATGGAAGTAAAGGGTGATTTTTTTGAGGTTAGGATTTTCATGCATAAGTATTTGACAGATCACGCGAGATTTCAGACATGGTGTCAAAGAGAAAGATGCTCAGTATGCTTTGACATTTTATCATGAATAGACTTACTAACGAGCAACGCTTGCAAATCATTGAATTTTATTACCAAAATCAGTGTTCGGTTCGAAATGTGTTTCGCGCTTTACGTCCGATTTATGGTCTACATAATCGACCAAGTGAGCAAACAATTAATGCGATTGTGACCAAGTTTCGCACTCAGTTTACTTTATTGGACATTAAACCAACCACACGAATGCGTACAGTGCGTACAGAAGAGAATATTGCGTCTGTTTCTGAGAGTGTTGCTGAAGACCGTGAAATGTCGATTCGTCGCCGTTCGCAGCAATTGGGTTTGTGTTATTCGACCACATGGAAGATTTTACGCAAAGATCTTGGTGTAAAACCGTATAAAATACAGCTCGTGCAAGAACTGAAGCCGAACGATCTGCCACAACGTCGAATTTTCAGTGAATGGGCCCTAGAAAAGTTGGCAGAAAATCCGCTTTTTTATCGACAAATTTTGTTCAGCGATGAGGCTCATTTCTGGTTGAATGGCTACGTAAATAAGCAAAATTGCCGCATTTGGAGTGAAGAGCAACCAAAAGCCGTTCATGAACTGCCCATGCATCCCGAAAAATGCACTGTTTGGTGTGGTTTGTACGCTGGTGGAATCATTGGACAGTATTTTTTCAAAAATGCTGTTGGACGCAACGTTACGGTGAATGGCGATCGCTATCGTTCAATGCTAACAAACTTTTTGTTGCCAAAAATAGAAGAACTGAACTTGGTTGACATGTGGTTTCAACAAGATGGCGCTACATGCCACACAGCTCGCGATTCTATGGCCATTTTGAGGGAAAACTTCGGAGAACAATTCATCTCAAGGAATGGACCGGTAAGTTGGCCACCAAGATCATGCGATTTGACGCCTTTAGACTATTTTTGTGGGGCTACGTCAAGTCTAAAGTCTACACAAATAAGCCAGAAACTATTCCAGCTTTGGAAGACAACATATCCGAAGAAATTCAGGCTATTCCGGCCGAAATGCTCGAAAAAGTTACCCAAAATTGGACTTTCCGAATGGACCACCTAAGACGCAGCCGCGGTCAACATTTAAATGAAATTATCTTCAAAAAGTAAATGTCATGGACCAATCTAACGTTTCAAATAAAAAATCGATGAGATTTTGCAAATTTTATGCGTTTTTTTTTTTAAAGTTCTCAAGCTCTTAAAAAATCACCGTTTAGATGGAGCGATGCATCTTATTCCGACGAAAGAATGTAATGTATTTAGTCCCTCTAACGTTCTGACATTTTAGTCCGCATTATTAATCTCAATTTGGAAAAATGAACCGCTGGAATCTGGTCGCGTATAGCAATATATCTCCAACAACTGAGCTCTATAGTATGAAGAACAAAACCCTGAGCTTGATATAAGGTTTACCAACTTCTTAGAACCAAGCTTTCTGTATATAAATAAGGCAAGGCTGCTTAGTGTTGGAGACATGAATGATTTGGGACGCACATCTTATATAATGCTATGCCCTATTGCGATGCATTTCCATTTTCTATTTTCAATGTCCGTTTTCTTTATTATAAGAGTTTCCAGAATCGTTTTTTGGGTTTTAGATACACAATCGTCATCAAAGTGTTTGAAAAAATCATCACATGTTTTTCTTACATGACTATAGAGTTATTTTAGAAACTAAAAACTAATAAGCTTTAATTTCGTAGAAGATTATTTTTTGATACGACAAATAGTTTTCAAGATAAACCCAATAATCGAAAAAAAACCGTATGTCACTGCTGCTAGAGTTATTTTATAAACTATAACAGATACGAACAAAAAATCATAGAAGCTTTTTTTTAAAAAATTTAATGAGCTTTAAACGGTTTGATTTTTTATGTAAAAACCTTTATTAACTGGACTCTTAAAAGAATCAGATTGAGGGTTTTAATTTTTGATAATTATAGGTCCGTTTATGTTAGTTTGCTTTTATTTTTACGAACGAACTGTCACTGTTTAACCGTGTTCAGATGCTCCGTTTTTATTAAAGGGGAATTAGTAATTCAATAGTTATTAATTTTGGAGTAGTTGGCAAATTGCTAAATATTTGGAAAATTGCTAATTAGTCAAATGGTGAGTCCTTGAAAGTGTGTTGTTTAAATTTTGCTTCATTAATTTTTAAAATTGTCTTCAAATTAAGGGTTCAAGACTTTTCGAAAAATGTTAAAAATGAGATCTTAGTTCTAACACCTATAATTCTATGCCTGACGGATATTTTATTTTCTGAATCCAATATTTCGGTACCAATACCACTTATACTAAAGTAAAGTGAAAAATATGTTTTCAAAAACGACTTGTATACCATCCACATACCCCATTCAAACGTAAGCCCGGATGTTGGAGAAACAAAAAAAAAGAAAATATTTTGTTTCTAAAGGAAACTCATCACACATGTTTACGTCGACGACGACGACGAGAACAAACTTTTATTTTAAAGTTTTGAGGCAATTTTAGTTTTAGTTTAACTTTTTTTTTAAGTAACTTTGTACTTCGTTGCAACAGGAAAAATTTCCTGTGGGATATCCACTTTTCCTGTGTTTTAGTTGTTGTTTTTTGAATGGAGGATGTGTTTCTATATTTGCTGTTGCATTTTTTGTTAGCCATTTTCTTTTTTAAAGACAAATATACATATTCCGGTTGTGCAGTATGTTGTCAAATTGGGTGCAATGGGATTTTGACAAGTATATTTGTCATCCTTAGAGAGTTGGAGCTTGCAAAGTTTTTGAGTAGGTACCTTTGTATAAAAGGTACATCTGTGCTTGTTGAATTTTGTTTGATAGATGATGTGAAAAGACTTCGTGTATAAAGTAAAGGTGCCAAAAGTTAAGATTTAAGCTTGGAAAAAATGAAACGTTTTTAGTTTTTGATGCTTTTATATATTTCAACTTATTCTAGGTTAATTAAATGATGAGTTTTAAAGTTGCTTAAACAAGGACTAAAGTCTTACATCAGTGAAGACATATCTACATTTTTCCCGTGTAAATGAATTTGGATTTAGGAGTTTGTAGGATCTGAAAAGTTAAGCAATTGTTTCAAATGTCTAACAATTGTGTGCAATTACAATTTTCGTCAGATGTCATTTTGTAGGACATCTCACAGTTGCTGAAAATTTTTCTAACTGTCACATATAAATCTTCTTTGCAGACTCAAAGTAGAATCAGCAAACCATCTGACAGTGTAATTGGTACAACATTTTTAAACGGACAATTTTACATTGAAAGATATTATTAAAACACAATAATGTAAACTTTAAAAATCGTTTGTACTCAGTTAAGAGTTTTCTAGAAAATCATTTCACAGTCCATTAACATCTTATTAAAAGAATTCCAGGAGTTGTTCTATAAGGATGACTCATTTATGATTGGACATCCCTGGAAAGTTGAGTGATATTTTGGGGTACTTCCACCTTGAATTTGCTTTCGCAAAAGCTGTTTCTTTAAGCATGAGCTTACATGCAGCTATCGTTATACCTATCTCCTCCCTTTCAGGTGAAATAGGCATAACGGTTCCATTTATAGCGAGTTCATCAGCTCTACAATTTCCCGTGATGTCTCTGTGGCCCGGCACCCAACAGAGGTGAATGTTAAATTGCTGCGCCATCTCCATAAGAGACGATCGACAATCGAGGGCCGTTTGAGATTTGGTTGAGACACCGTCAAGAGATTTAATAGCAGCCTGACTGTCAGAGAAGATGCGGATTTCACTTAGCCAGGAGATAACCTCTTTGATCGCTAAAATTTCCGCTTGGAAGTTGCTACGATGATTAGGGAGGCGTAATGAGATGCTTAGATTAAGCATTTCTGAGTACACTCCTAACTCCCTCATTTGTCTTGAATCCATCTGTATAAAAATGAATGCTTTTGTCATCTAGGAGTTTTTTGTCTTCCCATTCATCTCTGGATAGAATGGATACGTGGAAGTTTTTTCCAAATTGGGGTTTTGGAATAGTCTAGTCTATGTACTTTGGTATAGAACCAAAGAGGTTCAAAATGATGGAGGGCCCCACATTGTTGTTGGCCCATTGAGATGAGGCGTTGAGTCTTATAGCTGTACTCGCTGCCACTTGTTTGCTGAAGATGTCGAGGGGTGTCAGATGGACGAGAGTGTCTAACGCTGCTGAGGTTGTGGTTCTCAATGCCCGGCGTATGCAGAGACATGCAGTGCGTTGGACTCTGCTGAGTTTGTCGTAGTATGTGCAGTTCACCATACTGCAACCCCGTACATAAGTATTTGTCGGATGACCGATGTGTATAGCCAGTAGGTTATTCGAGGTTGAAAACCCCATTTTCTTTCTATGGCTTTCTTGCAAAGAAAAAGAGCTGCTGTAGCTTTTTTAAATCTTTCCTGAAGATTTAGTTTCCAACTTAATTTTTTGTCCAGTTTCAGACCAAGATCTTTGGCTTCATTGGTTAAAATTAGTGGTACAACTTTTACTGAAGGAGGTACAATTTCTGGGATCTTGTATTTCCGTGTGAAAAGGACGAGATCTGTTTTTTGAGGATTAAGTCCGCATTGATCAGCCCCTCTAGTGAGCATATTGAGTTCGTTTTGGAGGAGGTCTCTTAGTGTATTAGGACGTTGCCCTGTGACGGCGATAGCAACATCATCGGTATATGCAACCACTCTGTAGCCTTCCCCCTCGAAGGAATTTTAGTAGTTTGTTAACCACTATGCTCCACAGGAGAGGGAACAGAACACCACCTTGCGGAGTGCCTCTACTGACAGACCTTTTCATGCAAAAATCCCCCAACTTAGAGTTGATGATCCTGCTTTTTAGCATTAGATTAATCAACTCACATATTGAGTATCCGACGTTTAAGTTCGTCATAGCAGATATGATAGCGTCAACGTTGTTGAAAGCGCCCTCAATATCCATAGTATATTCCTTTTGCTCTAGGGACTATTCGATACTTATTACCAGAGTGTCCAGTAAGCATGCTGAGACATTGATAGTCTCTTATCAATGCTAGAACGTATATGGATTTGGACCAATCGTTCCAGAGTTTTGAGAATGAATGATGATAGGCTAATGGGTGTTAGGTCTTTAGGGTTGACATGCGAGCATATGCCCGCCTTTGGAATAAAAACTACCTTTGCATCTCTCCATCGCTGAGGTATATAGACCAGATTCTGACCTGATTCTTACATTGAATGTCCTAAACAAATGCTTATCATCCTATTGCACAATCGTTTGTTCTTTATTTTGTTTCTTAAAATAATCCAGAGTTCTAGCATTTTTTCGCTTGTTCTTATAATTTACTTTATTTTTAATATTATGATTTCAATATAAGAACGGTCTTTTAAGATTCGCCAAAAATAAACCCGAGTCTATTGAGACTTCCTTCTCAATTTTTCGAATTCGGAATAAGACTGAATTTCCCTTTTCAACCCGAACAATACTTAAAAAAAATACTAAGTGACTTTTCTTTGGGTTTTCAAGACTTGTAACGCCACCAAATGTATTTATTTTAACTCAGACTCAGAACGCACGTAGAAGTTTTTGAAAACCTAAAATATGTCAGAGACAGTGCGAACATTACGAAAAAATTAGCACATTGGTTTCGGATAAATTTCAGTAAAGAGAAAGAAAGATAAAGCTTGGTAATAATGGTAAAAAATGCTGAGGTTTCTTGTCTACAACGTTGAGCGGGTAAACAAATGATACCTCAAAACTGAATACTGGAACACCAGCCCAGAAATGGGAGTTATACTCAAGCTTAGGATGTATTATACATATTTTTTAGATTGGAGACAGATCAGAAGATTTGCATCATCTCATAAATGCCAAACATTTTGAGACATTTTGGCAATACGTTTTGATTAGAGATACACATATTGAAATCATAATCGTGCTATCCTGACCGAAGCAGGTAAGTGGAAAAGTACAAGGATTAGAATTCTCGGAGAATTTTCTATAAGAAAAAGTAACAGAAGAGAGGATAGAGCCTTGAGGCACACAAGCACTTATTTTGTGGTTTTTAAACTTAAACCCCTCCGGAAGGTTGTTTCTAATCCAAAGAAAAGAAGATTCGTCTAAAATAGCGGCAAAAATTTAAATAAGAGAGCTCTATCAAATGCTTTTGAAATATCAATCGCAATAATCTTACTCTCTCCAACAAAAAGTGTTCAGTCAGATGTGCCATATAGATATCTTCAAGTGATGAAAAATAGTCCTTAACTTGACTTTAAACTTTATCTTGACTTTAAACTTTATCTGGCTCTAAAGTTGGCCAGTTGCAAAGTTTGAAATAGAGTGTAGAAAACTACTCAAAAAGTTGTAGAAAAATTCAAATATCTGTGAGGTAAACATAAATCATTAAAAAAAAGAAGACACTAAAACATACTTCAAAATGTATAAAAAGTATCTCTAGGTGGTCAAAAGACCATCAGACAAGTTAGAGACATCCTCGACCTCGACAATGAACAGAAAAAAAAAGATGACCTAAACTTTGTCCATCACAATCACCATTAGATCCTCTTCATACCTCTATACAAACTAAATAAACACTTTATTTCTCCTTTTTCACTTTCTAATAAAGTTTGAAAAATGTTTTTCCAACTAAAAGCTTTTGTTCGAAATATCTACCGCACCAGTAAACCCTCTACTTTAACAGTGTTAAAGAAATTCTCCCCCAAAAGAGTCCTTATTTTATGCTCTTGTCCTCTCCTAATGCATTATAGTTGTTCACAACCGATGTTAGGATACATGAAACTATATCTATGTTCCTTACCTACGGAACATTATTTCAATTCTTATGGAGGAAAATAAATTACAACCAAAGGACCATAAACTATGAAAATGTAAAAGAAAGAAAAATTAAACTTTTGTCTTTAAAATTATCCAACGAAAAGTAGGATAATGAATTTTACCTGTTGATAATACTCGTAATAATTGTAATAGCAAATTAGGTATCTTCTATAAGTTGTTAGAGGTCCTTGGACATAAAAAGGATAATTTTTGTGTTTTTACTTAAACTTCTCTTAAATTTACGACGCAAAATAAAATTTCATTATGACTTTTACTCTTGTTAGAACAAAGTACCATCGCAGAACAAAGAAATGCAAATTTCTCCTTTCGTTTCTTAAAAATCTTTTTCTGTCGATGTCTCAGCATTTTTCTTCGAATTGGAAAATATCCTTGACCGGAATATGTCTGTGTATTATGTACCTTCCTATTTTTACTTGCGGCATTTAGGAACTATACGGCAGGTATTGCATTCGTAAAAAAACATAAGGTAAAGATGGAAGAGGAATCAAAAAAAGAATCTGTCCTGGAGTTATAAGTTAAATTTTTCTGTAATTTTTTTCTTTTAAACTTAAATTCTTTCAATAGAAAAACCTTATTTTTTATTGAAACTAGCTGACCCGACAAACGTTGTTTTGTCTTATAAATAATTTCTAGTAAATATTCGCGGTAGTAATATATTTTCACCTCGGAATTTACTATTTAGAATTATGTGTTTTCGATAACATTGTTCATTAAATTTATAATTACTAACCGCGTGCCGTTCCGCAGTGGGTTCAAATTACGAAGCAAAATTACCGGATGCTCTTTCCATCTGCCAAGCAAGGTGATGAACGATTAAGATTGCCGCATGGGCTATGAATACTTTTCAACGCTATGCATCAAGCAACGTGTGGGACCGAATAAATGTAATTTGGAATGAAATTTATCAAAGAATTCAATTTTTGTCTGAAAACACGTGGTGTAATGTCATGCATGACGATGTATTGCTTTTTGACCATGCAATAGTAAAGATATAATCTCTTACCATTTGGGCCGCCTAGGTTAGGTTAGGTTGGAGTGGCTGTCCAGATGTCATTGACACACGTAGACTTCAAGGGTCCATTGTGATACCACTAATGAGGTTACTCATGGGAGAGTAATGAATTTAAACAAACCATTTCGTACTTTTAATAAAGTTAGAGAGACGTTTTGTGTCAATCGTTGCCAGTTCACTGGTGTTATTGAAGAAGGGATTACCGAGAAAGTTATTCCTTCTAATGGAGAGTGCTGGACATGTACACAGAAGGTGTTGGACTGTTTCCTCTACCTCCTCGTCCATGCAGCTTCTACAGAAGTCATTTGTGTAGACCCCTGGCCTCAGAGCATGTCTTCCTATGAGGCAGTGTCCCGTTATTACTCCAATTGTAGAACTTATACTTTGTCTGCTTAGTGATAACAAGCTTTTTGACCGTTTTAAGTCAATACTTGGCCATATTTGCTTGGTTGCTAGGCAGGTGGTACTTTGTGACCATCTAGCATTTGTTGTTTCTAGAGCATATTGCTTGAGGAGATATTTCTCTGCTCACAAGGTAAAGTGGCTTAAGTCGACCTAAGCCAAAAATGATTTTTTTTAACATTTAAACAAAATGAAAAATTATCTACATTTCTGTGTCTTCAGATTGTTTCTATTCCATCTAGAAGTCACTTTCAGGATTGTAAAAACGGCTTAATTCCAGCATATTTAAAAACTTGCTTTTGGTGAAGCGTCTTAAGTACATATTCTTTTTTCATCTAATTTTAATTTGGCTTATGTGTAACTAAGCCGTTTTAAAAAAAACTTAAAATTTCAGTTTTTTGATAAGGAAGACAATTTTAAGTATACTTAAGCCACTTTTCCAAAACAAAATCTTATTTGAAGTTAAATTTTATGTATACTTAAGCCGGTTTTCCATTTTCAGTTTTTAATGTAAATGACATAATCCTTTTTTTCTAAATGAAATCTATGACTATCTATCACTTTTCCAAACGAAAATAAAAAAAAAATAAAAAACTTTTTCGTTTGGAACAACGGTTTAACGGACGTAAGTCACTTTACCCGGAATATTTTTTAAATCAAAGCTGTTTTAAATTCAAATAAGCCATTTTACTCCGATCAAAGTATGTTGGATTTAAAAAGAATCTAAAAGGGGAAACTGATTTATGTACTTATAACTATAAGCCATTCTAATTTGAGTTTTGAAAGCGTAAAAACTGTCGTTTGATAAAAGTGAAATAAGTATATATATTATTAAATCATTGTAAGAGTATTTAAGTGAAAGAATTTTGTATAACATATGTAAGAGTCTGCAAAAGAAAACATTTTAAAGAAAAAAAAGAAGCTTTAAACAAAAACAAAAAAAAAAACATTCGCAATAATTGTGTTCTATTTATTATTATAAACAAAAAGTTTTTTAACATCAAAATGAATAGAGCAATGCAAATGATTCTTCTTCCACGTTTGAAAGGCGTTAAGAATAAGAATCCTGAACCTAAAGGTATGTTTGTTCTCCTCTGTCTTTGTAGTTTAAGTGTCATATAACTATATGTACATTATGTGATTGGTCGTGTTTTATTTTTTAATTTTCATTTTATACAAAATACATATAAATAAACTACATACATTATATTAAGGATATTCATGTTTAACACTAAGGCCCAGTTTTTCAGTAGTGAGTTAAGCCAGGATTAGTTAACTCAAGAAAAAGATTTGTCTATATTTACGTCAAGAATCAGTTTTTAAGTGAAGGATGATTGCAAAAAGGCTTACAAAACAAGGAAGATAGAATATCAAAAGAATTGTGTGTGTTAATCCAGAATTCACTCACCAAATTTGGTGAGTTAACTCGAGTTTAACTCTAACCCTGCACTGAAAAACTGGCCCTAAAATAAGGATTTAGCTGCGGAAAATTATTAATAAAATTTCTTTGATAAACTTAACCAAACGTTGTGACTATTAAATTATACATCAACAATCACTCCTTTTTTCGGAATAGTTATTAAATTTTTAAATCATAAAAACCAAATTAAAGATAAAATTGAATTAATTTAAGTATTTTGCTTACCTGCATCTTTGAACTAATTTTTATAAATGTTTGTATAAGCTTATACCTATTATATTTGACATTCAATGCACAGAGATTCAATTTTTACACTTGGATGAATTGAATACCCTTATTATTATTGGTATACCAGTACTAAATTCTTAAGAAAACAAAGATATTTTTTTATATAATAATAAAATAATAAAAAGCAGATCATTCACGTTGAAAAGAAATATTATTTTCGATTTAAAGTTATATAAATGTAGTATCTTATGAGTTCGTTTTCCATAAAGATGAAATGGGTTTAATTCCAAGCTGCTCTGTGGAGAACTTAAGAACTTTAACTCGTCCTAGGGAGTTTGATGGTAAAATCTTATAGATATATTATCTAGGTGAATGAATCTAAGTCAACTTTCGCTTTATTTAATATAGAAACCGAGATATTTGTGCCAGTTGTGGCTAATGAAACAGCTTCAACCAGTGTCAATGCCCTGACAGATACAATCATCACAGATTTGAAATCTACATTCGCCACGGATATGATGTCAGATGAAGACGAAGATTATGATGATAGCGTTAAAGATCCAGACTTTCTTTTGCCAGAAAAATCACCACAAAGTTTCTTTTCGGGCTCAGACATTGATGACATAGCCACCCAATTAGAACAAAATTTAGGTTCAGAAGATCATATCCCAGAAAATAGTAATTTAAGCCCTGAGAATGTATCTATAAAAGAATCACGAAAGGGAAGACTTCAAAAACGAAATTTAGGTCAGAACTACTTAACTAGTACTGGAAAAAACGTTCCTGCAAAAAGGATGAGACTGTTGACAGATTGCAAAAGAAAATGTATGCATAAAATTTCACCATCAGAACAAAAAATGATTTTTAAACAATATTGGAGTCTGGGCAACTATCCGTTCAAAGAAGAGCGACAAACCTCGAAATCGTTACGTACTCATATTTCTTGAATCTGAAAGGCATCAAAACTCAAGTCAGTCAAAAATGCTTCAAAACCGTTTTGGATGAAACTGACCGCTTTTTGAAAACAGTTATTGCAGAAAAAATCGAATCTCCAGGTACGGTGGTTATACGGGACATGCGAGGAAAGGGAGTTCCGACTAATAAAATCTCAGATGCGAAAAAAAATGAAGTCTTGAAACATATTATGAGTATCCCTGCATACGAGAGCCATTATACTCGAAAATAGTCCAGTCAAAAGTATTTTCACACAAATCTCAATCTTTCAAAGCTGTACAATCTTTACACAGATATTTCTGATAGCCCAGTTTCTTTAACAAAATATGCAGAGATTTTTAAGACTTTTAATAAAAAATTCAAGAAGCCAAAAGCAGATACCTGCACAAAATGTGAATTGTTGGCTATACAAAAATCGTCAGTCACAGGAGGTGCCCTAACATCGGTTGAACTGGAGCTAAAGCAACACCATGAAGACGCAGATTCTGTATATGAATCGAAAAAAAAGTATATCGAGTCTGCAAAAAATCACCGAGGTAAGGAAGTTTTTACCTTCGATCTTCAGCAGTGCCTTCCCACTCCATTTTTACAATCTTCGGTAACTTTTTATAAACGTCAGTTAAATACATTTAATTTGACTGTACACTACTGCGTAAAAGGCACTCCCCACTGTTACATGTGGCATGAAGCTGTTGCCAATAGAGGTGGCAATGAGATAGCTTCATGCTTATTTGAACATATAAATTCGCCCTCTGCCCTACCACCAGACACCGAGCATGTCACTTTTTACAGTGACAACTGTTTCGGGCAAAATAAAAATAAGATGGTTGCAATAATGATGTTGATGTGCGTTTGTAATGAAACCAACAATTTAAAGTATATTGATCACAAATTTTTGATTCCGGGTCACACACACATGGAATATGATATAGACCACTCCATTATAGAAAGAAAGAAAAAAAGAACTAACTACAAAATTCACCAATCAAGAGATTGGTACCAGTTTGTACGGGGAGTCGGAACCAAAACAAAATTTGATGTAATTGAGATGTCTCGATCCAAATTTTACAACTTTGCGTCGATTGTTAAAAATAAATGCATTTTTCGCAAAGTTAATGACAATAACAACAAAACAGATTGGAGGAACATTAGATGGCTTCGTTTCACATCAGATGCTTCATTCAACATTTGTTATAAGATTTCTCTAAGCGAGCAAGAACCATTTCAAATACTCAATATTAAAAAACCAGGATGTAATGAACTAAGCACAGGCCCTCTTAAAATGATGTACGATGGACCAAACAAAATCAACGAAGCAAAAAAACAAGATCTTATGGAGCTGCTTCCTTTGATTGATGAGCAGTTTCATTATTTTTATAAGACTCTCTGCACTAAAGCAAAACCAGACTTTCATCCGGATCTTACAGAAGAAGTCGAGGATGGTACTTTTGACTAGGTGGTATTAAGCTATCTTTTTTTTATTACAGTCTAATTTTTGTATTAACTTATTTCTATGTTTTTTTTTCCTATAATAACTTTTATTTCAATAAAACTTAACAAAAATTTCCTAAGAGAAAAAAGTCTTAAGTAAAAATGAAGTTAAATTTAAAAAAAGGAAAAAACGGCTTATGTATAAGTAAGCTCACACAAGAATTGAAACGAAATTCGGAAAACCGGCTTAAGTAACATAAGCCAATTTAATATACAAATTAGAAACAGGTAAAAGGGCTTAAGTGACAAATTTTGCTTATAAAAACTTTAATTAAACTTGTTTTGTTAGTCCTTCGATGTAAAGATAAAGAGACGGAAATTATAATGTTTGTGTCAAATTTTCATGTTTCTACTCAAAACGGTTCTCCTTATATATTTTTTTAAAGTTTAAATTCGTTCTCCTGAAAAATGTTAAAAAACGACTTAAGCTTTACCTTGTGAGCAGAGTTGCATGTAGTAAGTGGTGTTCCTATGTTATGTTTTTGTCTAACATAAGGCAGAAGTGTTCCGTTTTTGGCGAGCTCATCGGCTTTGCAATTTCCCGGAATGTCTCTGTGGCCTCATTCATCTCATTCAAAGATAATTGACAATCGTGGACTGTTCGAGAGTTTGTGGAGACAGACGCGAGAGATTTACAAGCGGCTTGGCTGTCTGAGAAGATTCGTATATCCTTACAAGATATAACGTTTTATTTGAGCCAGGATAGTGCTTCTTTAATAGCCATTACTTCTGCCTGGAATACACTACATTGATTGGGAAGTCTATAGGATAGACTGAGATTCAGTTGTTCTGAAAAGATACCACTTCCAACTCCGTGATCGGTCTTTGAACCTTCAGTATAGAAGTGTACCGCATCGTCTTCCAGGGGTCCCTCTTCTTCCCAGGAGGATCTTGAAGGGATGGACACATGGAATCTTTTACCAAATACCATTTTTGGGGTGGTATAGTCTAAGCGATCTGGGATATATCTGAAATTGTCTAGAATAGTAGTATGTCCAGTATTATTACTGGTCCATTGAGAGGTGGCTCTAAGCCTTACACATGAGTTGGCAGCCACCTTTTTAGAGAAGATGTCAAGTGGTGTTAGGTTTAAAAGCACTTCCAGTGCTGCGGTTGGTGTTGTGCGAAGTGCTCCTGTGATGCACATACCTGCTGACCGCTGGACTTTAATGAGCTTATTAAGATTTACCATCTTGTCCAGTGCGGTCCACCATACGACGGCTCCATAAATGAGTATCGGCCTGATTACCGAAGTGTATAGCCAGTGGGTTATTTTTGGGGAGAAGCCCCATTTTGATCCTATGGCCTTTTTACAAGTAAAAAGCGCGACAGTAGCCTTTTTGACTCTTTCATCAATATTTGACTTCCAATTTAGTTTTTTTGTCTAAAATGAGGCTTAAATATTTAGCTTGATCGGAAAAGCTTAATGGTATTCCTCTAATCTTGGGTGGGCTAATCTGAGGAATTTTATATCTTCTCGAAAAGAGTATTAATTCTGTTTTGTGTGGGTTGACGTCCAATCCACATTGCTTAGCCCATTTAGTTAGCCTGTTTGGGGCATTTTGTAGGAGTTCCGAGAGAACTTGGGGGTGCTTCCCAGATACGGATATCGCAACGTCGTCAGCATAGGCAATCACCTTGAAACCCTCTGCTTCCAATGCTGTAAGTAGTTCGTTTACTAGCATGTTCCATAAAAGAGGCGAAAGGACTCCACCTTGGGGAGTACCTCGATTCACCGATCTGGTGGTAGTAAGACTTCTCATGTTAGAAATTATTGTCCTGCTTTTGAGCATGAGACTTTTAAGATCTATGAGTGACTTCTCTAATTTCAGCTTATCCATTGATGTTGTGATCGCCTGGTAACTGACGTTGTTGAAAGCTCCTTTAATATCTAAAAAACACTACGAGGTTATATTCTTTGTATTCGAGGGAATGTTCAATAGTACGTACCAGTGAGTGAAGTGCTGATTCTACTTATTTTCCCTTAGAGTAAGCATGTTGAGCTGTGGAAATGAGACATGGTTTTAAATTATGTCTGATATAAATTTCAATCAATCTTTCCAAGGTTTTAAGAAAGAAGGATGATAGGCTGATTGGTCGTAGATCGTTAGGGTTACCGTGTGAGGGTTTCCCTGCTTTGGGAATGAAGACTACTTTTGCCATTCTCCAGGCTTTGGGAATATATCTCAACCTTACACAGCTTGTCAGAATGATTTCCAATGGTGGAATAATCATGTCTGAGCATTTTTGTAGTTCGGCCGGAATGATTAGATCTGGTCCTGGATCAAAGCTGTCTATGGCCCATTGCAGTTTTTCCCGCGTTATTAGATCAACTAAATTGCTTGTATAAGCTAAAGACTCTGATGTTAAGTCATTGATTATGTTAGAGCTACCTGGAAAGTGGGTGTCTAATAACAGATTAAGAGATTCTTCATCTGTGATAGTCCATATGCCTGCTTCTGTCTTTAAAGCACTGGGTATTGTTGGACTTTTTGAGAGAATTTTAATGAGTCTTGAGGCTTCTGAAGTATTTTCTATTTTACCACAAAAATTTCTCCAAGAAGACCTCTTACTCTTTCTTAATTCTTTTTTATATTGCTTTAGAGCTTGTTTGTATAAGTCCCAGTCAGAAGGATATCTAGTGTACTTAGATCTGTTGAAGAGTTTGCGACAGCTCTTTCTGAATGGTTCTAGTTCTTTACGCCACCAATAAGGTTTCTTTTTAAGGCTTCGGTGAGATGATTTACAGAAAGGTCTTGTTCATCTTTACTGGAGGAGCTTTTAAGAAGGTTGTGATTAAGCAGTTGTGCTAGTACTTCCCTATAACGCTCGCAGTTAGTATTCCGGTGATTTCGAAATACCGTAGATGTATTTGTATTAGGTTAGTGCTTAGTAAATAATCAAATAAGTACTCACCTCTCTCATTTATATCAGAGCTACCCCATACCGTGTGATGGGCGTTAGCGTCTGAACCAATTAGGAGACCAACTTTTTTCGATTGCGCGTCCGCAATTGCCTTCCTCAAGGTGTTTCCTGGAATTGGGCTGTCGTGGCCAAGGTAGGAGGATATGAGCCAGTAGGTGGCTTAATCCGTTGTTAGGACAGCGGTGGTGGTGTCCTTGTCGCTGTAATTGGGGAGTAAAAATATGTTTAAGTCATTTTAAGTTTAAGTTTGAGACCCACGGCTCCTGTATTAAGACGATGTCTTCCTTGTTCATATGTCAGTTGGGCCGCCTATATTCGTGGACATATTCTTGCATTTGGCGTGGACTGCCTATGTATGATGATGTTAGAATGACAGAGTTACCGATTTGAGCGGCGCGCGTCGGCGTTGGTGATGATAGTGTCTTGTAGGTGAATATATTCTTCCGCACGCAGCTCTTTTTGATTAAATTTCAAGTATCGTAATCGTTCGCTTTCTGTCTGTATATATATGTCGACCATGAATTGCTTAAAAAGCTCACGACATTGTACAATAACGTTGTTCTGATCGCGTCTAATCATCAGCCGATACGGCACTAGTTGCGAATCTCGTTGTTTAATATTAATGCTATACCCGTCTTGTCCCTTCCAAAACATTAGTGGATATTGAAGAGCGTCATATGAACGGTGTGTATCAGCAATAAACTGTAGATTATTATTACTTCTAAGAATCTCGATTTCTCGCGTTGCTGTACGATCGCCAACCATGATTTCAGCAACATCGTCAAGAACAGGTGCATTAAATTTATGAATAGAATATGCTCTCCGGCAGGTATTTTATCATTAACAAAATTTATTTGAAGTTGATATCTCTTCTGGTTCTTGAGCTATAAACGACGAAAAAAACCTAGCGAAAGAAAAACCTTGTAAGTCCGTACGTACACACGCACGCACAAACATCTTTCTAAAAATCTATTTCGACTCCAGGGACCTTGAAACGTCAAAATTTTTAATTTGACAAATTGGGCCCATTACAATAACTTCCTATGGGAAGAAAATTAAAACGTGAAATGTAACGAATATTTTGTTCAGACTTGTACTTTCAAACTGGCAATACTTTTGTAGGAGTTGATCTATTTAACAGCTGTCACTTGATTTATACTAACTTAAGGTGGCGCTACAGTCCTGTTTGGACTAGAGCCTCACCCAACAAACTTCTCCATCTAGCTCGGTGCCTAGTGCTGGATGTATCCAGTTGCGCACTAATAGTTGGGTATGGTCACTTTCCACTTGTACTCGCCACCTGATCCTCAGTCTTCCTCTACTTCGCTGTCCTGTGAACATGGATTCGAGACTTTGCGTGCCGGAGCATAACGTACATCAGGACGAGGATTATATAGCGACTTTTAGTGCTATGCTGCTCAGTTGCTTTCTTAGCCCAAAGAAACGGCGACTAGCAAGAGTACAGAGTGAATTTTTGGCTATTATCTTTTTGGCAACACTGGTATAAACAACTGGTGCACGTTTCTTGTTTTGTTTCAATGTCAAACATCTTCAGTTTAGTCTATAATTTATTCATGAATCGTCTTACCAACGAACAACGCTTGCAAATTATTGAATTTTATTATCAAAATGCGTGCTCTGTTAAGAAAGTTCGTCGCGTGCTTCTTCCAGCGAGCAGAATAAGCAGAATTGTCGATTTTGGAGTGAATATCAGCCAGAAGCATTTCAAGACCTACTAATGCATCCAGAAAAAGTCACACTTTGGTGCGGTTTATGGGCTGGTGGCATCATTGGACCGTACTTCTTCAAACAGGATGCGAATCGTAACGTAACCGTGAGATGATATCCAACTTTTTTGCCCAGAATCCAAGAGCTTGACTTATATGACATAAGGTTTCAACAAGACGGTGCCACATGCCACACAGCACGCGCAGCAGTGGACGTATTGAGAGGCAAGTTCGGTGAATATTTTATTTCACGTTCGGGACCGGTCAATTGGCATCCTAGATCGTGCGATATAACGCCATAAGACTATTTGTGGGGCTATGTTAAAGCTCATGTCTATGCGTCTATACAGACAAGGCCGCTTCAATTAACGAATTGGAAGACAAAATTGAAGCATTTACTCGTGAGATACCGACCGAAATGTTGGAAGGAGTATGCCAAAATTGGAACAAGCGAATATACTATTTAAGGCGCAGTCAAGGTCAACATTTGAATGAAATAATCTTCAAAAAATAAATTATATGGACCGTACTATGGATTCAAATAAAGATTTCATTAATTTTTCTTAATTGTATGTGTTTTTTTAACGTTCCTATAGCTTTTAAAAAATCACCCTTTATTTCTTCGTTTAATCTCAACGCTGGTGTTGTTTTCTGTGTTCATAGCGGAATTTAGATAGACAAAGTCCTTAACTACCTCAAAGTTACGTCTGTCGATGGTGACGTTTTGACCGGGACGTTGGTATTGCAGGCCCTATCTTAATATATTGCACTCATTAACCGTTAAGCCCATTTTTGCCACCTCTGCTTCAATACTCACAAAAGCCCTATTGACATCATGCTGGGTTCTATCGATTATGCTAATGTCATCAGCATATGATCTTAATTGCACAGACATTTGAAAAACAGTGGCTCTAGTGTTGATGATGGTGATGAGGGAGCTCTGCACTATTTTTTCAAGAACGATGTTAAAGAAATCGCATGACAGCGCATCAGCTTGTCTAAAGCCTTTTTGACATCGAAAGGTTCTGTTAAGTTCTTTACAACCTTTATGGAGCAGCACGAAATCTCCATGGTCATTTTGCACAAACGGACGAGTTTAACAAAGATGCCCTGTAGGTGTCTTGAAATCGATGAAGAGATGGTGGGTATATAGATTTGATGTTGTTAGGTTTTTTCCAGGGTCTAAATAAATATTTGATCGACTGTGGACTTTTCTGGTCTAAAGCCACACTGATACGGAGATATCAGATTTTTGACAACAGGCTTTAGAGTTTCACATATAACGGCAGAGAAGATATTTTTAGCGATTTAAAGTACACTGATTCCTCTATAGTTGGTGCAGTGTAAAGAGACTCCTTTTTTTCATCGGCCTTGTTAGACTTCAGCTTGGATATGGCAATTTTTACTTCGTCTTATTCGGAAAGACTTGGCTTTCGTCATCTATGTTGAATAGATCATCCTGACTGACAGCAGAATTCGATTCATAGTTACCGTTATACAGTCTGCAGAAGTGGTCCTTCCATATCCTCAGCATTGAATGCGGTTCCACTATTTTATTTCCAATTTCGTCCTTCAGTTCGCCGTTTATGTAATTGTGAATTTCGTTTCACCTGCTTATAAGACTTTCGAACTTCATTTCTTCTTTAAAAACTCTCAACATATTCAACTGCATGCTTCTCATGCTCTCTCATTTCTGACAAGTCGGTGTTCCTCTTCTGCTCATAAAGCTCGTGAGCAGCTATCTTCCTTCTGTATGCAGGACTGCTTTTTGAGCCTGTTGTTTGGCTGCATTTGCCTGCCGATGTTGCTTATCAAACCAGGGGTTCCTTGTTCGTGGCTGCTTCAAACTCAGCATGTCGGAGGCGGCTTCTCTGATTGCATCTTGGTAATGTTGCCACTGGTTCTCGATAAATAGTCTTGGCGAAAGAGAACTTCGAGAGAAGTTTCTTGTGACTCGGTTGGAGAAGGATTGGCGATCTCTTGCGATTGTAGCCGTTCGACGTTGTCCCTGTTTTGCCTTAGGTCTGGAAACTCGAGGTAGTGGTCCGAATCGATGTTAGCTCCTCGGAAAATTGGAACATCCATGACGCTGGAAGCGTGTCTAGCGTCGATCGTAATTTGATCAATTTAGTTGAATGCAGATTGATCTGGAGAATTTTATGTTCCTTGGTGGATATTGACGTGTGGAAAACGTGTACTGGCTACAATGACGTTTCGTCCCGCAGAAAAATCGATGAACCTGAATCCGATATCGGAAGTGTTGTCGTGCAGGCGGTTTTTTCCAATTATTCCACTCATTGGGACGTGTTGCTTGTCTTTCGTGACCGGAAGAAATATATTTTGACAGGAAATAAAAGAAACAATATGGCTGTCACGAGCTGGCAAAATTAACCTTGCCATATGAGGAAACTCTTTATAAAACAAATAAATAATACAAAAATAGTACATAAAAGCGGAGCAAGTTCGTACGACCCATAAGTCCATTTTATTTTCTTTATTTTAGCAAGATAAAAGCTCATTCTTTAGAAATAAAAAGCATCAGATAAAATATAATCGAGCCCTCGACGACGACGTCGACAACGATGACTGACGCGACGAGAAGGAGGAATAGTGACGTCGCGTCATCATCGCGAATGCTTAGAGAAGTTCAAGAAAAAAAAGGTATAGGTACCTTCTTCGAAATTAATTCACTAAACTACAAAGGATTTTCAGCTACTTTTGCTCTTTTGTGTCCTTAAGAAAATCAATTCTCTGACGTGCTTTTTGGTTCTTCCACAATATTCTAAAGTATCAGACTATAAGAAGGTAGGTATTCGGTACATAGGTTACTGATCATCATCAGAATCCTAAAATTGCTTTTTTAAAGTTGAAATTAAATCGAACGAATATAAATGTTTAATAGGGATGAGTCGTCCTTTCTCAACAAAGTTTCATACACAAAATACAACGTTTAAGTATACTAAGTTACATTAAATACTTGCGAACGAACATCCTTTAAGAAGTTATACCTATAAATATAAAGCATATGGAAGATGGTTAGGTAACTAAAAGAAGGTATATGGTTTTTCCGGTAAAAGTTTTTAAAATTTTAATCACGTAAGCGAAAATCGTTTCAGAAGCTGTTGCGTGCAAATTGAGTTTTGATAAAGACATAATTCTATACAATTCTATGCCACCTTTAAGTAGGTATAAAGGGTACCTAAGTTAGGATGAGAATTGAGCTAAGAAAGAGAAAAGGTATTTATGCGTAGGGTATACAAGGTACTTTGAGGTTTTCAAGTTGAACGTTTTCTTTGGAAATTGAAACTTTTTTGATGTGCGTTAGATGATTAAATAAAATTATATCGTTAAATTTTAAGCTTTATATAAGTTCACAAAATGTATATACGGAACGTGTTCATATTTATGAGCGTTTAATTGAGAGAAAAAAAGAGTGTTCGAAAGAATTTATAGGCATGAATTAGTAATTCAAATTGGTACCTATAAAATTCTCCAAGAATTCTAAGAAGGGTTAGAAACTCTTACATAATGGAGCCATTTGTATCGATTTTTCGTAAGATTATAAATGTTAAAAAAAATCAATTTGAGCTAAGTTTGTACGACATCTTTTTAAAACCACAATATTACAAATTATTTAGGCGTGAAGTTGAACAAAACGGTGGATTTCAAAAATCATCTAATTGAAAGGGTGAAGTCTTCACAAAGCTTGCTGAATATGACATGCAGGAATATTTTCTCAAACCAAAATGTATTGTCAACTAAATTCAAAATAGTCGAATGCATTGTTGAAACACCTCTTTGTTACGCTGCACAAGTTTGGGGAACAGATACATTTGAAGCATTAAAAAGGCTCCAAGGAAATTTCATAAATTAAACTTTTTAATCTGCCAAATGGAACCCCTGACTATATACGAAATTTATCTAAAAATAGGAGTTGCGAATCTGTTTAAGAACACCCTTAAGATGCAGGCAGACTACATCCATAAAGTTACTTCACATTTAGATGCTCGTTTGACAAAGAAAGTGCTCCTTTTTTAACAAATGCGGAATAAGGGCTGGTGGTTTGCAAAATGGAAAAATATTCGCGATAAGTGCTGAGAAGTTATACTTTTTGATTAAAATACCTTCGCTCAACTAAAGGAGCAGTTTTACAATTTAATTCAAAAACACAAAGACTTTGTTCGAGAAAAATTAGTGGCAGAGGCTAAGCAGTCTAAGAGCAGAATAATTTACTCACTATATCATAACCTTAATAACTATCTTGAAAACAAATTCAGCTATAAAGAAATATCGCGTAATGTCAAAATCCAGATGTCAGATTCCAGAAATTCTGTACCCTCTGCAACATAAAAGCAAAAAAAGACTGCTTCCATTTTATAAGCATTTGCCCAGACACCAAAGACAAAGATTTTTCAGAAAAATCAGCTTTACAAAAGAAGAAACAAAAGAATTAAAAAAAAATTTAATTTAAAAGAAAAATTTATAAATAATTGATTAACTTAGCTACTTACTTACTTACTTACTATGCAATATTTTTTAATTTTAAGGTTTATTTCCTTTAAATGAATTTGGTGCTGTGTTAAAAGAATTTCCCCTATCGAATTTAATTCACATAAACCAAATATGAACGAAATCAAATGACTTGAAAATCGCAAAAAACGCTTTAAGTTCGAACAAAAAACTTAAATTGATATCGAAAAAACTGAATTTTTAGAACTCTAATTTATATTTTGGACCGATTTCAATTTCTTTTCGAGTAAAAGTAAAATGTAAAACTTAGTTGTATACGTATACGGCTTTTCTACGCTGTATAAATTCTTGAATTATTGGCTGCGTTCAATCTCAGAAAAATAGGATATCCCGGTACCTTTTAGTTAGTGTTTTACGTGTAAAAGAGACAACTGGGATGTTTAAAAAGGCATCCAAAGGTATCCAAGAATTTCTGGTATATGGGGTATCTGACAGAACAGCTGGTTGAATTTGAAGGAACATAAACATTGATATCAAATTTTTATGTTTTTCGGTAAAAATTATCAAATTAGTGCAATTATTGATTGAAAACATTATTTTAGAATAACTTTTTACATCGAGATCTAAAATTTTGTCTGCTGTTTGTGAACAGCTGATAGTTGTTTTTATTTTATGTCAGTTATCTCAATTAAGATATCGAACTCGTTTGTACGGTCACACTGGTTTCCTAAGACCCCAGTAACGATATCGACTTCATATTAATTTTGTTTTGCAGATAACAACATCGAAAATGCCAAATGGAAATTTAAACAAGTGTATTAAAAAAAGAAAAAATAAAATATTTTCAAATATCTTACGAACGAAGAGCGCTAGCGACCTTAATTCAATTTTGTGTCATATAATGTGACGTGATAAATATTATTTCTAAAAAGAGGCTGGGATGCGACCCACACTTATAACTTCCCATCCCGTCTGTCGATTTGCCTGGCTTAAAAGTTTGTCTATATGTACTCCTATCAATTTTTACCAAATTTGCGTACCATTTTTTGTAGATTTTATTTTTTATGAAAAAACGGACTGTTGGATTTTTATATAAAAATTACTGAATATCGAAATCAATATTTTTTGTGAAAAAAAATAAGTTTGAAGGTAATATTTTTAATTTTTGAAAAGCGATTTGAGTCGAAAGTAAATTTTTACCAAGTTTTGGTATTGTTTTTTTAGAGTTTTTTTTTGTAAAAAAACCATCAATTCGATTTTCTTCAAAATTCTATCGAATGTTGAAAACAATATTTTCTATAAGATAAAATTAGTTTGAAGCCAATATTTCAAATTTTTGAAAAGATATTAGAGTCGAAAATAAATTTTTACTAACTTTTGTTACTATTTTTCGGTTTTTAATTTTTTGCAAAAAAACTGTCAATTCGATTTTTCTCAAAATTTGTCCTAATGTTGAAAACAATATTTCTTATAAGATAAAATTAGTAAGAAGCTATTAAATCAATTTTTTAAAAAGATATTTGAGTCTAAGATCATTTTTAACAACTTTTGATAATTTTTTGTAAGAAAACTGTCAAATCGATTTTTTTCAAAATTGTACTGAATGTTGACAACAATATTTTTTGAAAGATAAAAGTAAATTAAAGCCAATATCTCAAAGTTTTGAAAAGATATTTGAGTCGAAAGTCAATTTTTACCAACTTTTATACATTTTTTTTAGGTTTTTATTTTTTGTAAAAAAAACTGTCAATTTGATTTTTATCAACATTTTTCAGAATGTTAACAACAATATTTTTTATAAGATAAAATAAGTTTGAAGCCTTAAGTTTAACTTTTACAAAAAATATTTGAATCGATATTCAATTTTTACCGACTTTTGTAAATTTATTTTCGGTTTTTAATTTTTTGTATAAAAACTGTCAATTCGATTTTGTTCAAAATTTTTCTGAATGAAAGCCAATATCTTAAAGTTTTGAAAGGATATTTTAGTCGAAAATCAATTTTTACCAACTTTTATTAATTTGTTTTTTGTAAGAAAAACTGTCAATTAGATTTTTCTCAACATTTACCAGAATATTGAAAACGATATTTCTTATAAGATAAAATAAGTTTAAAGCTTAAATTTCAACTTTTTGAATAGATATTTGAATCTATATTTAATTTTTAATAACTTTGAGTAATGTTTTTCTTTGATTTTTATTTTTTTTTAAAAAAACTGTCAATTTGATTTTTTTCAAAATTTTATCAGATTTCAAAAACATTATTCTTCATTGCTGATTTTGATTATAATAAAATAAATCACTAAATAGTGAAAAACACAACCAATCAATATTTCAAATTTTATTGTTCTTACCAAGATCTCTAGATATCTTACCAGCTTGGCGATCGAATTCAAAAAGGGACAATTCAAGTTTTCTTAGAATCATAATCGATTTACATAAATGCGAGAAACAAAGCTTTCATTATATACATTGTACATATGTACATACAATTTTGGCGCATTGCAGATGGCAAAACAGTTTTATGATATCATCTAGCATTGATTTCAAATATAATTTACAAACAATTGTAGAAAGGGATTATCTCTTAATCCGAGTAGCAAAAAACAATAAGAAACACTTCATAGGGTAAAGTTTACAATGTTTGGTAATTAGAGTAAGATGTTTAAATTCAATATAAATTAATTCAATATAATTAATTAAGTAAAAAGATTTAAGTTATCAATATAATAAAATAAAGCGATTTAAATCACAAACAATTGCTCAAAATTGTTCGACTCAAAGCTATTTGAGTCGAAAGTAAATTTTTACCAAGTTTTAGTATTGTATTTTTTAGATTTTTTTTTGTAAAAAAACCATCAATTCGATTTTCTTCAAAATTCTATCGAATGTTGAAAACAATATTTTCTATAAGATAAAATTAGTTTGAAGCCAATATTTTATAGTTTTGAAAAGATATTTGAGTCGAAAATCAATTTTTACCAACTTTTGTTAATTTTTTTTTTAGGTATTTAATTTTTTGTACAAAAACTATCAATTCGATTTTTTTCAAAATATTACTAAATGTTAACAACAATATTTTTTGAAAGATAAACGTAGTTAAAAGCCAATATATACATTTTTTGAAAAGATATTTGAGTCAAAAATCAATTTTTACCATCTTTTATAATTTTTTTTTAAGGTTTTTATTTTTTGTAAAAAAAACTGTCAATTCGATTTTTCTCAAAATTTTATCAGTTTTCATGGGAAGTTATTGTAATAGGTCCGATTTGTCAAATTAAAATTTTTGAAATTTCCCAACGTTTCAAGGTCCCTAGAGTCGAAATAAAAGATTTTTAGAAAGATGTCTGTGCGTGCGTCTGTACGTACGTTCGTACGTCCACGACGTTTTTTCGTCGTCCAAAGCTCAAGGACCAGAAGACATATCGACAGAAAGATGCAGAAAATGCTCTCAAGCAAATTGTGTTTTGGTTTTATTTTTACCATAGAAGTTTAAAAAAAGGTGAACATTTTATTTAACCCTAAATATCTTAACCAAAAACGCTAGAGACTTGAATTAAATTTTATACGAGTATGATATATTGTAACGTGATACCATGCAAGTGTATTTAAAATCCAATTAACGGTTTTTTTATAAATCAAAAAGACTGAAAAAAAGTTTGGTACCTCAAAGATTTTACGAATAAAAAACAAAACAATTTTGTGCAACGAAAAATAACGTTTTCGACTTTTGTTTAAATTTTTGAGAAAAACGGAATTGACCGTTTTTTTACAAAAAATAAAAACCTAAAAAAAAAACAATACTAAAACTAGGTAAGAATTTACTTTCGATTCAAATAGCTTTTTATAAATGAAAAATATGGTCTTCAAACTTTTATTATTTCACAAAAAATATTGTTTTCGATATTCAGTAATTTTTTTTATAAAAATCCAAAAGTCCGTTTTTTTCATTAAAAATTAGATCTACAAGATATAGTACGCAAATTTGGTAAAAATTGATGTTCGGTTCTTGATATCTGTCAAATTAATTTCATTTATCCAATTTGTAAAAATTTTAAAAATGCTACTAAAATTGGTAAAAATTTGCTTTCTAAATACCTATTTAACAAAACTAGATTTTCAAACTAAACTTTTTCTTTATATGAAAAATATTGTTGGTAATTTTAATTTTTTTAAGAATAATTCAACTAACAACTTTTTTAACCAAACACGAAAACCTACAAACTCTTAAGCAAGACAAATCGACAGACGGGATGGGAATCAGTGTGGGTTGCATCCCAGCCTCTTTTTTCTTATATAAACAAGTACTTACTGGAATTCTCAAAGATTTAGCACAGAATTCATTTTGAAGTCAAAACGTTCATTTATTCACATCATACCGAGAATAGAGCACCAAATTTTACCTAGTTCCAATAATGTTTCTTTTTGTTTTTGTTATTATTTTGTTGTAAGAAAACTTTCAATTCGATTTTATTCAAAATTTTACTGAATAAACTAGTGCTTATTTCGTGAAAGGTAACATTAAGCTCATGTCTGATTTGACAGATAATTAGTTTTATTCTTCCGCTGAACGAATATGGTGGGATATGAACACCCGCTCAATTTTTTGAAAGTCCTTTTTGCATCTTTCTGTATCACCAACTGCATTATAAAATTTATTGAAGTCGATAACGATAGTAGCTCTTAAGATGTGGACGATGAAAAAAGCTTCCCGAACGTACGAACGAACATACATACATAGACTTTAACTATCTTTTAGACTTTAACTATCTTTAATAGACGTAACGCAATATTTTTAAACGCTAAATCGGACCGATTACAATAACTTCCTATGGGAAGTTTATAACGGTTCTTGGTGGATTACCCTTTTTGAGCAATACAGAAATATTTTTTATATTTAAGAAGCCCAACTAAGAAAAAAATGTATGAAAATTAAAAATAAATCTATCAATTTGTTTTTGGAAAATTCTAATTTTCGATTTTGTGGCCTAAGGCGAATCTGGTTTAAATCTTAATTTCATAATTTGAAGTCAATCGACCCAATGTGTTGGGTTGTGGGGGGACAAGACAGACAGAGGGATGGAATCGAGGGACCCACTTTTTTCGATTGTTCTACCATCGTTATGTCATGTTTGATTAAAATCTCGATTTCGAAGTTTTGTGCGAATTTAAAACTTAACATCTTTGTGTCGCAAGTAAGAAGGGTAAATTCCTATTGACCCCAAATGTCCCACAAACCAATTACGCTAGTGAAGTTATTAAAATAATAAAAAAAAACTGAATACATCCAGAGTAACATTTTTTGTAATGTGGTAAAATTTTGAGTAAAATGGAAGTAACCTTGTTTTTTAATTTTTAATTTAAAAACACTGTCTATTGTTGGTAAAAATAGTTTTGGACCCGAATATCTCGACAAAAATTTAAAAAATCGGCTTTAAACTAATTTAATTTTATGAACAATATTGTTTTAAACATTTGGTACAATTTAAAAAAAATCAATTGTGATAAAAACAATGAGAAAAATTATGCTAAAATTTATTAAAAATTTTGTTCCACTAAAAATACCTTGAACGAAACAGGTTTTGAAATCAACCATATGAAAACTATTTTTTTTTTATTTTTAAATAAATTCCATAGAAAAATTTAATCGCAGCTTTTTTTACAAAACACGAAAATCTAAAAAAAAAACAAAGAAACTGATAAAAAACTGTTTTCGAATCAGATACTATTCAATTCAATGTATCTCACACAAAATATTGTTATTGATATTTTCTACAGACAGGCGCGGATACAAAGTTAATAAAATGGGTCGCACCCTAGCTTCTTTTATTTATTTATGTTTTTATTCTATAAATCGGATTGAAGAAATTGTTTAGTACTTAGTATGCGAGCATTAAAATGGCTACGAACAGTCTTATAATGCTTACATACTTACTCAAGGTAGGGCTATAGTCTAGAGTGGACCTTGGCCCCAACGAACATGCGTCTCCAGCCAGTTTGGTCCCTAGCTAGCTGTCTCCAGTTTCGCACGCCAAGTTGGTTTAGGTATTCACCCAGCTGCGGGAGCCACCTGAGTTACGGTTTTCCTCTCCCTCGGGATTGGAATTGAAGACCTTTCGGGCTAGAGCGTTGATGTCCATTCGCTCTACATGACCTAGCCATCTAAGCCGTTGGACTTTAATTCTGCTAACTAGGTCAGTGTCGCTGTACAGCACGTACAATTCGTCGTTATATCTTCTCTTCCATTCTCCATCTATGCGTACCGAACCAAAAATCACCCTTTGATCTTCTAATTATGTCAATATCATCTGCGTATCCGAGTAATTGGATGGACCTTTGGAAGATTGTGCCTCTAGTGTTGACGGTTGAGTTTTGCACAATTCTTTCCAGAACGATGTTGAAGAAGTCGCATCACAGTGCATCGCCTTGTCTAAAACCTTTTTTGACATCAAATACATCGGTAAGATCTTTTCCGACCACACAAGGTCGGTGAAATGTACAAACCTCATTTCTGTTGTGACATTTCTCTATCTCCTCTTTTTTCCATCTAAGAAGCCGGTGTTCCTCTCTCCTCTTCTGCTCGTCGGGGGCAGCTGTAGTCCTTCTGTGCAGCGCCGTTTTTTTTTTCGTCGTCAAACCAGGGGTTCCGCTGTTATGGCGTAGCACTTCAGAAGCTGCTGGCTGCAAGACAATGTTGCCACTGTCTTATAATGATTAAACTGAAATCACATTCGTGGAGTACGACTCAAAAAAGAATCTCTGAAATTTGCGTTTCGTACGTAAATGTACTTAAGGGTTTATTGATAGGCATTTATTAGAGTTGAATTTTTTGATGGAAGGCTATTTCACTAGATTTTATAGAAATAGCTATAAAATAATAACAGGCATGAAATTTATATTAAAAGTTTATAAACCTTCCTGAAAACCATACAATCCGTCCCCTGACAAATTGTCTTTTATGAAGTGAAGCAGTTTCTTAGTCTAAAAAATGACTATGACTTTCTTAGACCATAAACTTACCTTAACCGAAGTTAAATTTAGTAAGGGATATAATATTATTCATATATCATTAATAAAAATCAACTTCTTAATACCGAAGCAAAAGAGCCTCCTACACTGTTAAATCTTCATAAATCTGTACTTATTTACCTATCATAATATGAATATAGTAAAAAGATCAAACAAAAATACCTTTAATGACCTGTTTCAAAATAAAAGTCATTAAAAGCACTCATGATGTAAATCTTCATCTTAACCTCTTAGTTTCTTGATATCCTCTTTAATTTTATACCTACGTTACGTAAGTATTTATTATTGGCTAAAATTCCTTGAAATGTTTTCAAACCCTTGAATCTTCAAGAGATCTTAAGAAATTGTATATTGCTTGAGGGTTCTCTACACAGAATGTTTTAGAATTACATTCTCCTCTCCATTCCCAAATACTACAGTTTATCTTTAAACTATTACCTTTGGAAAATTATTCTCAATTGCCTTAATAGATTCTTGAATAATATTTTTCAAAAGAAGCGTTTCTGATATTTCCAATATTTTCTAAATGATAAAATATGCATAATCGATTTTATCACACTTGAAATGTTACCTCCTTTCCAATTTTCTTTAATGCAACAATTTACATAATATTTATCGTCTTTATAAATATATTAAATTTGATTTGTGATTTTTATTATACATTTTAAATGTAACCAACCAAACTAAACTTTGCTCCCCAATTCCCGCAGGATTCCTTATTACTATTTCCCTACGCTTCAAAACGAGCAACTTTGAATAACTCATATCACATGTCTTCCTTTGTCAATAAAATCATTTCCTCGATTCCTTAGTACCCACAATATATACAAACAGCTATGGCCAAAAAAATAGGAACAGATGAGTCACTCGAAGTTCAGCAATAAGGTTATTGAAAGTCATCAAAATGAACAATATCTGGACAATCCAGAAGATAACCCTTTAAAATGGCTTTAAAAGACAGCGAAACTTTGATTAGAAAACCTAAGCCTTATCTTTTTACTTACTTATTTATCAGGCGAGATATTTCATTCTTTCTTCGTTTGGAGCCCCTGTAAGTTCGCTCCAGTCGGTGAGAGCAGGCTTGTGCGTAGGTAACGCCTCGTTTTTGTAGCGGATTTTCGGTCTTCCTTTTCGTCTCAAACCTTTGGGCGTGATTTGAAAGAGTTTTTTCTCTAGAGCGTTGTTGTTAATTTACTCGATGTGGAGGAGCCAGTGAATTAATCGGTTTTTCGGACTACTTCCACTTTTTGACACAGTTCGTACAATACAGCATTTAGTCTTCTTTTCCGTAGAAAGGTTATTCTCTTGAAAATGCCCAGTATCAATTCCCCTTGTTTTACTCATCTTCCAGCACTCGGCACCGTAGAGTAGTGGAACTGGTAAAGGAGTTTTGAACCTTTTTTTTTGGCCAAACCGAAGTAACAACGGGTTGCTAGGGTATAATTTTTCGTCAGATTTCCAGTAAAGTGTCGTTCGAAGAATTGATATTTGTTCCATGAAAGTTGAACTGCTTGACTATTTGGAAATTACTTCTACCAAAATACCGTTTTGTCTTAGGCGGTGGACAGATGAGACTTCGTTTGTTAATAGTACTCGTATATACTCTATTTCGTAATCATTTACTTAAAGAAAAATGCGTTTTATCCGTTCATCCATAGCTGTAAATGCTTCAAGAACAGCTCGCTTAGTCCAGCCGATGATATCGATGTCGTCCACAGAGCAATTGTGAAGACCTATAAGGTAGAAACTACTCTTGTGTCATATCTGCTTCAGAATTATGTTGAAGAAAGCACATGATAGCGGCTTTTTTTCCCGAACCCTGCACATGTCTGGATTATCTCGGATAAGCTGTTTACCATTTGTCAACGTAGAACGTTACAAAATATGCACCGCTTATTTTGTAACGTTCTTTGGAATCCCAAATTCGGACATCGACAATAGAAGCTCCTGTCGACTTATGCTATCATATTCAGCTTTGAAGTCGAGAAAAGTTAGGATGTCTCAACTTGAAATTCGATGGTCCTTTCCAGGATTTGTCTTAATTTGAATATTTGGTTGAACTGTCTTGATTGACGAAACAATGGTACGTTCCCATCATAGTGTAGCAAACAGTTTTAAGAGGTTTAAGACGCTCATACAGTACGTTGGATAGGATCTGGTAGACAATATTTAGAGGGAACATCCTCTTTAATCGCCTTTTTTGTAGATTGAGTATACTGAGCTATTTGACCAGTCATCGGGCATACAACTCTTTCAGGACATAACCTTCATATGTGCAGTTTTCCGCAGTTAGGCCACCTGACCCGGGCGGATTTTTTTTTAAGCTTGTGGATGACATTCTTAACCACTATAATGCTCGGAGCTGGGACTAAGTCTCTATTGACTGATCTCATAGTTTTTCGGTCTTCAATTATTTTATCTACTTGATCCCCATTAAGCAGCTACTGAAAGTTCTTAAACACGTTTACAATTCCTGTGCTTCGGTGACTAGGCTTAATTCGCTGTTTCGAAAACCCTGCTTACCGGTTCTATAACCAAATCCCATTTACTTGGTAGTTTTGTAGAACTGGAATATTTTGGTGAATGCGCTAAGCTCCAAGAGATACCTGAGCTGGAGAAGCTGCGGATTTTCATTTCTTTCCTTCATTTTTCTTCCCTCTCAACGGTGCTCCTCTCTGGCTGCTATTTTTTTCCGTGACAATATATGCATTAGTGAATTTTCCGTCACCTGCTTCAGTACCGTGCATTCATTATAATACTAAGAATTCTTTTTCTTCTGATAGCCTATAAAATACCATAGGCTATTAATTAATGTTATTGCGGTTCTGGCTCCATTTGGTGTTGACACTTGTTGATGAGAGTACGGCTAAGAGCTTCCAGCTCAATTGCTCATTGTAATCTCTGGAATTCTCTGATATTCTGAGGCATGCAGTGTTGTTTGGGCGGTTCTTACTTTTCTTTCGTTAAACAATCGGGCTCTGAACAGCGGGCTAGTCACAGCAAAAAAGATGTCGAGTACATATTTCCACCCTTGAAGGTTGGATGTGTGCCTTGCTCCGATTAGAACGTGACCGATTTGGGTTTAAGTTTGGTGATCTAGATATCTCTAGGTTGATGTTTGTATGCTTCGTCTGGGAAACCTAGTGTTACAAGTTATAGTGGCCGTTGTCGTTTCGTGGTGAAAGGTGTGCATATCAACTAATATACCAAACACAGCGTTTAGTGTTGCAATTTTGTTCCCTTGATTAAACACCCGCGCTTACAAGTTTAACAAGTCATGACATAAAACCAGCGTGTTGCGGTTACCAATATGGAGATAATGTGAGCACTTGCCTCTAATTTCTACCACATGCAACTACTCAACCAAATAACGATTTTTTTTGATTTTTTTTATTACTCGAGAACATTAAGAGGATTTTGTACGCCTTGACTTTACTTGCCAAAGACACAGTGTGAGCATTAGGAAAAGAGGGATAGGGTAAGAGATGTCAATGTACATTGGTTTTTGAATTCATGAACATTGCAATGATAGGGAAAGATAGAGCGTGGCAAGGTATTTCACATTCTCGTAGTACGACTAAAAAATGCCGTACTTCATAGTACGGCCGAAGTTGGGATAAGGGTTAACTGATGGGCATTCCTAGAAGCACGTGTAAAACGGTTAAATTGGTTAAGGGGAGGAATGCAACTGGCTATTTCATTAGAGCATAGTCCATTAAAATAACGGGAAAAAGAGTGAGACAAGAAACTTTGTGTCGATGTTCGAGTGTTTTAATCGAGTTGATGATTTTAATGTCACCAATCATTTCAAAAGTTTTTTTTTTAATACTGTCCAAGAGGCTTATATAAGTTACTGGGGAACTAGCCCAGAGATGAGAGTTATATTCAAGTTTCGGACCTATATATGTTTTGTAGATTTTAGCCAGATCAGAGGAAGAGAATGATTTCTTGCAACGTCTCAAAAAACCATGAAATCTTGCGGCATTTTCGACGACATCGCCTATGTGATCGCTCCACAAACAGTAGTTGCTGAAGCACATTCCGAGGATATGGAGATTTTCCGTTTCGTTAATGCAAGTGCCACTCATAGATAGTGGCAAAGGTTTTCGAAGCATTAAATTCCAAGCGGTTTTTTATTGCCCATTATACAATGCTGTTTAGATCAGAATTTAATGAACTTATCATATTTTGTCGTTGCAGTTCCCTATTCGAAGATCAGGGATGTGATTCTGAAAACGAATATGAAAAGCTAAGAGTACTATCGTCAGCGAAACAATGTATTGGGTAAGAAGTTGCAGATAGGAGATCGTTAATAAAAATGAGAAAGAGTGTTGGAGACAAAACGGAGCCCTGGGGCACACCAGCATTTATTTTATGGGTTTCAGACTTGAATCCTTCCAAAACAATTTGTATTTATCGGTTCGAAGAAAGTTTCTTTTCCACAATTCCAATAATTTCCCACCTATATGCAAAACATATTTCACATAACCTACGAAATCAAGCTTTTATGTAGCCTGAATCAAATGGATTTCAAAATCTTGTCAATCAACTATTACTTTCTTAAAATAAAAAATTAAGCTTTGTTCTCATTATTTGGCCCATGGCTGTACATAGCTATAAAGAGTAAGGTATTTTTCATCCTTATCCTTCTTTTGAGATTTGTCGACTTGTCGTATGTATGCATATAGGAACGTAAATGTTCAGCCACTTAAACACCAATAGGTATGTTAGGTAGGTATAAACATCCTGTAACCCAATGTGTTGACATAAGTCAATATTTGTCCTACTTTATCGCCTCCTATACGCCTCCTGTCTTCATACACATGTGTATTGTACATTTATGTATATGTAAGTACACATAAGTAAGCTTATCCAAAATTGACGAGCCATTTGTTATACGAGTATTTTACGCAAAGAAAAGGAAAAAAAGAAAAAAGGAATTGCGACTTGATCCTTTTTTAATTAACCCGAATGTCATAACAAAATCAAACAATGATGATGATGGTAACATTTTTGTTTTGTTACCTCTAAGACACACACACACTCATGCCCATACAAATTGACACGCATTGCGGATTATATGCCGATAAATCCTTTTATCCATCGTCGTCGTCCTTTCAAATGGTTAACCTTTCTTTGTAACGTCGCTCGTTGTTCATATGTGCATAAACGTATTTATACGTCGTCGTAAGAAGAAAGGTGTACATGTACAAAATGTATATAGACGTACATATACTGACATCTAACAAAAGCTTATAAGAAAGTGATATAACGGTATAGTGGTAGTATAGGAGAAAAGCTAAACACACAACTCAAACTTGTGGATCTCCTTGGGTGTCCTTTACAGTACATAGTTCTTATGTCAGAGATGGAAGAGGGTCTGGGGGGTGTTCTTATACCCGCCGCCGCCGCTGGGGACATTATACGGCATTGCACAATGACAACACTAACAAGTGCAGGGATTCTTTGCATTAACGAAGACATATTGCAACAAATCCTCTTCAAACACACAACCAACGTGCAACTTAAAGAAGAAACAAACAAGAAAAACTTTGAAGAAACTTTATTGGCAAGACAGATTAGATGGATATACTTATACATACCTTTAAGCACTTTACACGCTACATTCTACACGATGCATCAATAGTGACGCATTTTTATATAGGGTGTTTTTTTAGTTCCTTTTGCTACATTTTTTCTTTTAATGTTGACACTTTTTTAGAACTGAATATCCAAGTCTCATGCATATTCACCTCGATTGTGTCAAAAGTTCGTAGGTTTTGTGAAATAGTCTTTGGATATCTATAGGAAATTATTGGAAATATGATTAAATGACGTTTGGTTAAATTGTTACACTAGTTTGGTGAATAAAATGTGTTAAGATTCATCATACTCTGAAGCAGGCTGAATTTTATCACCAGTGGTTGAATTTTGACGTCTCTAAAGATAAGCAGAAGATTATATAACTTTAAACCTCCCGTTTAATGATCGATATTTTGTGTGGTCAGTGTACAGGTCTACAGGTATGCTCCTTAAATGCTCAGAGCTTAGTTCCAAAAATTGATGAATTTAGGTATCTATTTGCAGCTTCTAAGGTGGATATCGTATGTGTGACGGAAACATGGTTTTACCCTGAATTAAATGGCTCATTGTGTGATGTAAAAGGATTTAAATTATTTAGACGGGATAGAGTGGGGCGTATTGGAGGTGGAGTGGCCATTTATGCACGTAGTGGGCTAAAGCCAAAATTTGTATGTGAATCCCTTTCTGGTAGTTACATTGATTTTATATTTGTTGAAATAAGATGCAAAGATAATAAGATTCTACTGGGTTCAGCATACAGAACAAATAAGCACATTGATACAACACCATTACTAACCAAATTGGATGAATTGGCCCATATTTCGCCTTATATTATTTTAAGTGGAGATTTTAACAGCAACCTTCTTTTAGAATCTACTTTTTCTGATGACATGAAAGCTCTAAACTTACATCCAGTAAACACATCCACTCCTACTCACTTTACTAAGGACACAAGTAGCCTTCTTGATGTATTAGTGAATTGAGCAAAGTTCTTCACTTTAACCAACTTTCTGCATCCAGTTTTTCACACCATGACTTAATGCACTTAACTTACCAGTGCGAACCTCTTGTTTCAAGCAGCAGTTATTGCTTTAGAGACTTTAAAAGCATTAATTATAACCAACTAGAAAATGACTTAAGATCGGTTGAATGGTCTCGAGTTTTCTTTATCTAGTCTGTCGACGACCAAGTTTCTTTTATTGAAGGAAACCTTAGCTCTCTTTTCAATATTCATGTTCCCTACAAAACAAAAACCTTTAAATGCAATGAATTATCTTGGTTCAACAACAAGATTAAAGTTTTAATGAATAAGCGCAATCTAGCTTACAAAGTTTGGAATCGTTTTAGACTCGACGAACTTCATAAGGTCTACACTGACTTAAGAAATAAAGTTGTTCTTGAGATTAGGGAAGCTAAGAGACGTTTCTATGCTCCTCGACTCAACCCTTCATTAGCCGGTCATAGACTTTGGAAAAATTTAAAAGAAATTGGTGTTGGTAAGCACATTAACAATGTTTCTACTACCATTGATTGTGATGAGTTGAATACCAATTTCATATCCCTATCATCATTTGAGTTTAATGATAGCGCAGACTTCTCTGGACATTTTGAAACCGACATCTGCTCTACAAGGGGCTTTAGCTTCTCTACAATTGATGATGAAGTTGTTCTAAAAACCTGTTTATCTATTAAATCAAACTTAATAGCATTTGTGAAGGCAACTCTACCGATTACATTGAGATACATAACACATCTTTTCAACACTATTATCATGACTGGGGTTTTTCCTATTATCTGGAAACGTGTTAAAATTGTTCCTGTTCCAAAAACCCGAAATGAGTATCGGCCAATAGCCATATTGCCATATTTATCGAAAGTTTTGGAAAAAATTATGAACACGCAAATGCGGCAATATCTAAAACGTAACGACATGCTATGTCCCATTCAATCCGGTTTCCGTCCCAAACACAGTTGCACTACTGCCCTTATAAATGTGGTCGAGGAAATTAGAGAAAGTATAGATACGAATTTTGTGTCTTTTCTCATTCTTTTGGATCTTTCCAAAAACTTTGATACTGTTAACCACCGTAATTTATGCATCAAATTAAGGGATGAGTTTCAATTTACGTCATCATCAGTGAGACTAATTTTCTCATATCTTAGTTCTAGACATCAAGCAGTAGTTGCTAACAACCAAACTTCGAATTTCCTTCCGCTAACACGAGGTGTTCCCCAAGGGTCTATTTTTGGCCCATTACTTTTCACCATGTATGTTAATGACCTCCCGTCTCTAAGCTTTAACTCATCCATACATATTTATGCCGATGATGTACAGCTTATGTACAGTTGTCCACTGGGGTTGGTTGAAAATGGTATTTGGGAGATAAACGAAGATCTAAATGAGATATTGCTCTGGTCGCGATCAAACGGACTTTGTTTAAATCCTACTAAGTCAAAATGCTTAGTCATTTCAAAAGACCCTATACAGACACATCTTGCTTTTCTTCAATATTACTCAATGATAACCCTATTCAGTTTGTTCACTGAGCCAATAATCTTGGAGTAGAATTCAATACGACACTCTCCTGGACAAATCATATACAACCTATCATAGGTAGAATTTACGGAGGCTTACGTATGTTATGGACCACCCAAAGAATCACTAAAATAAAAACAAGAATTATTCTTGCAAAGTCGATGCTTATTCCGCTTTTATTATTTGGGTGTGAACTATCAACCGTCAAACCGTCAATTTTTCGTTCACGCAGTTCGGTTGTGGAATTCCCTACCTCAAACTATAAGGAAATAGGCTGCACTACTCGGTTTAGAATAAGACTTAGACAGTATTTTGAGGCATTGCGATGATTTTAACTTTTTTACTTTAAAGGTGTTTTATAAGGTATTATAATAAAGTCCATGGCTCATATCTTTTTCATTGATTAAATGGTATAAAGTAGTTTTGTTTATATAAATTTTCTTTTCAAGTCATCTTGTTTAAAATTTAGTATTCATTCATTTCATGTAAACCAATTGTAAAACTGAAGCTTGTACTACCTTAAAAGATATTGTATCTTACTGTGCAAGACTAAATAATATGTAATAAATACAAATATATGATGAAAATTTGTCATTGGTGAATATTGCAAGTTTCAGTTTGCAATATCTGTTCATTGATCTTTTGGGAAGCGATAGTAGTCAACTTTTAGAGGGCATTTATAGACTCTCTAGACCTCTTTTTTTAATTATAGAAGAAATCTCTTTGGGAGCCCCTAATACAGTTTTATGTTGGAGACTTCAATTCCAACTCATTGAATACCAATATTTTGTCTGATACCATAAGTTCGCTCAGCTTAAGTCCAGTTATCATCAGGAATCCTACTCGTTTTGCTTGAATCGTCATTTGTGACAAAGACGATGCAGCCTTGTATGATCAACTTTCCAAACCTGCTTTTTCATAACATGACTTAATTTTTTTGACGATCAAATTTAATTTTTAATATTCTGAAAAAAAAATATATTATACCTGGACTTCAAAAATATGAATGGTCAGCTTCTTAAAGGGCATACTAGAGCCATTAATTGGGAATTCCTAACGAATACTATATAAATCCTTTACGATAATCATGTTTCTTTGAAAACTGAAATTCTAAAACAAAATAATAAACCATAGTTTACACCAAAACTATTAATGCAACAAAGGGATAATGCATATAGTAACTGAAAGCTTAATTGCGACGCTTGTTTTGTTCGTTGCGAAACAAAGTCACTGCTGAAATCCATTTAGCCAAATCCCAAATATTGTATAATCAACTAAGTTCTTCATTGAATAAACTTAAACTCTGGAAGAACCTGCGTAACTTTGGTATTGGTATTACAAGAAATATGCCTGTTAACTTAATTAATAAACCATTTATTTCAGTCCCATCAACCACGCCTTTGAGTTCATCGTTTAGGGAACATTTAGATCACTCAAGTTTCTGTGTACATCATGTGGATGCTGCTGATGTTATTGAAAGTCTGCTTTCTGTGAAATCAAGTGCTGTCGGCCTGGACAATATTAATCAAAAATTTTTCAAAATGATTTTTCCAATTTTGCGGTTATACATCAGATATGCATTTAATACTATATTGATGTCTGGAGTTTTTCCGGACCTTTGGAACAAAGCAAAAATCATACCACTTCTTAAAAATCCTAAAGGAACTGAATATAGACCTTTCTCAATCCCACTATATTTTTCTAAAGTCTTTGAGAGAATTTTGCAGATACAAATTAATGCCTATCTCACATCAAACTCTTTGCTAACTCCAAAACTCCGGAAAAAGTACAGCTGTTTAACAGCACTCCTTTAAGTGACTGAAGAAATAAGACAAGCCCGGGATATGGACAATGTAACTTTGTTAAAGTTGAGACTGTCAACCATGTCATTCATTGTAAAAAAAACATATACAGAAGTTTAATTTTTCTGCAAGTTCCGCTAAGCTGTGTTCTCTTATTTGACTAACAGGAAACAAACAGTTCATATTGGTGACTGTTTTTCCAGTTTTCTACCTACATTATCCGGTGTTCCTCAAGAGTCTATATTGGATTATACATTAGATATGCATATACTATTCCTTATCTATGTCCATGAGCTTCCAAGTCTAACCCTCTTCAACATGGGACAACCATATCAATGGAGTGATAGTTAAAGTTTATATGGTAACCCTAGGTACTTTATGGGTAACCCATTATTTTACACCAGTAAACGCACGCGTAGTACCCGCGGCATTGTGGTTAGTACGTTGAACTGTCATCCCAGATGTCTTGGGTTCGATACCTGCCAAAGCCTATGCCATATACAAATTTTTTCACTGGTACTGCCTCTTGCGAGGAATTGACAAATTCTCCAAGAGTAATTCTCGTCATGAAAAGTGTTCTCAAAAAATTTGCCCTTTGTATTCGGCTTAAAACTGTAGGTCCATTACATCCCTGTCAATATAACTCGCACACAGGAATGGTTGAGAGTTGTAAGTTAATAGGCCCTAGTTCTCAACGAACTTTTGCAACCCCAATTTATGTTTTTATTTATTATAAAAACACGCATGTTACTTGCCATGACTTTGTTAATACCAATCTTAATAAAAGAGGCTGGGATGCGGCTAACACTGATAACTTCCCATCCCGTCTTTCGATTTGTCTTGCATAAAAGTTTGTCTATATGCACTCCTATCAATTTTTACCAAATTTGCGTACTATTTTTGTAGATTTTATTTTTTATGAAAAAA
Organism: Eupeodes corollae; assembly: GCF_945859685.1. NCBI lineage: Eukaryota > Metazoa > Arthropoda > Insecta > Diptera > Syrphidae > Eupeodes > Eupeodes corollae. The sequence continues at coordinate 300,316,760 of NC_079147.1, read as the reverse complement.
CGGACTGTTGGATTTTTATATAAAAATTACTGAATATCAAAAACAATATTTTCTGTGTAAATAAAATAAGTTTGAAGCCAATATTTTTAATTTTTAAAAAGCTATTTGAGTCGAAAGTAAATTTTTACCAAGTTTTCGTATTGTTTTTTTTTTAGAGTTTTATTTTTTATAAAAAAAAACTGTCAATTTGATTTTTCTCAAAATTTTATCAGATGTCAAAAACATTATTCTTCGTTGCACAAAATTGTTTTGGAGATGAAATCTTATTTTAGTCGTAAAATTTTGGAGGTTACACATTTTTTCAGTTTTTTTGATTTATAAAAAAAAACCGTTTAATGGATTTTTTTTTTAAATAATATACTTCTTTGATATCACGTTACAATATATTATATAATATATACAATTAAATTCAAGTCTCTTGTGTTTTTGGTTCGTAAGATATTTAGGGTTAACCAAAATTTTCACCTTCTTTCAAACTGCTATGGTAAAAAAACCACCCACGCAATTTTCTTGAGAGCCCCTTCTGCATCTTTCTGCCTTATTATCTGTACGGACATACGGACATACGAGCGTAAAGACTTACGGACTTACGGACTTACGAACGTACGTACACACGCACGCACAGACATCTATCTAAAAATCTTTTATTTCGACTCAAGAGACCTTGAAACTTCGAGAAATGTCAAAATATTCTATTTGACAAATCGGACCCATTACAATAACTTCCCATGGGAAGTTAAAAATGTATACAGAAGTTCAATTTTTCTGCAAGTTCCGTTAAGCTGTGTTCTCTTATTTGAATAACAGGAAACAAGTAGTTCATATAGGTGACTTTTTGTCCAGTTTTGTACATACTTTATCCGGTGTTCCTCAAGAGTCTATATTAGGTTCTCTACTATTCTGTATCTATGTCAATGAGCTTCCAAGTTTGATAAAAAAAAACTTTTCCTGTCATCTATATGCCGACGACTTTCAACTTTACTTCAGTTGTCCTTTTGGACTCATTGAGAATATTCTCTCTAATATCAATGAAGACTCTGGCAAAATTTCAAACTGGTCTAACTTGATTGGTCTTTTCTTGAACCCTTAAAAATCAAAATGCGTAGTGATTTCGAAAAAGATTCTTTATCTCTCTTAAATAAACAGTAAATAAATAAATTAGGTGTCGTACTGCCTCTTGCGAGGAATTGATGAATTCTCCAAAAGTAATTCTTGTCATTAAAAGTGCTTTCTCAAATTTCCTGTTCGGATTCAGTTTAAAACTGTAGGTCCCCTCCATCCCTATCAACATTACTCCCAAACAGTAATAGTTAGTTGAGAGGAGTAAGACACTAGGACATAGAAGATTAAACTCAAGACCACTCTCAAGGCAGTCAAACGCAAGGATTCTGTTCAAAATTTAAACAGTTATATTTGGCGTTTAAGGCATGTCAGATGTCATACAGGCCAAGGAACATAGATTCCAACTAATAACTAAGTAGTTGGTGCTAAACTGCGCGTTCAAATGTCCATAGAAGCTCTTAGAGGAACAACAACCACGAGGAGAAGATTCAACGTTGGAAGACTGCAGCAGGAGAATACTGCTAATACATTTGCCGACCGAGTATTCTTAGAGATTTTCGAGAAACCCTACAACGGACGAGATGTGCCCAGGGACCCACTGGCAGCTTTGCATCAGAAATGCTGCAGAGGAGGTGCTAGGTTTCTCACAGCCACCACCAAGGAACCCTTGGGTTGACTCCGAAAATGCTCAGGCAAAAAAAGCCAAAACGGAAGCATACAGATTATGGCAGCAAAGGAGGACAGGATCTTCCCGCCACCTCTACGTCCACAAGAGAAGGGATGAGAATCGCTTACTCGGAAGAAAGAAAAAAGATACATGAGCAGCGTGAAGTCAAGGAGATTCAGGGATGTTTTAACAGTAAACAGGTGCGGATGTTTTAACAGTAAACAGAAGAGTCAAAAAGAAAACAGCGAGATTCACTAGCCGCCCTGGAGCCTGCAAAGATAAGGAGGGGAATACCGTAGTCGAAATTCAGTCAATGCTAAAAATCTGGAAAGATCATTTCAACCAGCTGCTTAATGGTGATGAAGTCAACGATTCCGCCAGAGTGCAGCCACGTCAAATCCATTTGGTTGACGATCTAGAGTTCCACTCACCCGACCAGAATGACATCAAACTAGACATCACCAGGCTGAAGTCGAACAAAGCGGCCGGTGATGAATGTCTGCAGGTGAAGCTTTCTAAGTACGCTGGAGCGGATCTAGTAAGGAGTATGCACCAGCTAGTTACTAAAATTTGGTCGGGAAAAAGCATGCCCGACGAGTGAAACTTAAGCACCATCTGTCCGATCCATAAAAAAGATGACCGCCTTCTCTGCGCTAACTATAGAGGCATTAGCCTTTAAAAGATCGCGTATAATATCCTGTCCAGCGTATTATGTGAACACCTGTAGCTATTTACTGACGAACTAATTAGCCTTTACCAGTGTGGCTTCAGGCCTGGAAAATCTAGCAATCGATTATGACAGTGTAGACAGGAACGAACTATACCGTGCCATGTTGAGTTTTGGTATCCCTACCAAACTGATACGACTTATCAGGATGTAGTTGGAAAATGCTCGTTGCTGCGTCAAAATTGGAAGAGACTCAGATTACTTCAACAAGGTTAGGCGTTGTCATGTAGCTGCTTCAATATTGTTCTTGGAAGAGTGGTGCGCAACACCAACGCCAATACAAGTGCAATTAAAAACCCACACAATATCTTGGATATGCAGATGACATCGACATTATGGGAAGAACCAAACGAGCAGTGACGGGTGCCTTCTCTAATATCGAGTCTAAAGCGAATGAAATGGGTCTTGACACTAAGGAGAACAAAACAAAGTATTTCTGTCGTCAAATAGAGTCGATCCACACTGTAAGCTTGGTCAAAAAGTGACAATTGACAGGTATAACTTCTCCGAAAGAAGGTTCTGCGTACGATGTATGATCCGTTTTGTGTCCACAGGCAAAATGACATCTGGCGAAGAAGATATAATCGTGAGTTATACGAGCTGTACAGCGATTCGCCACTGGTCAAAAAACTGCGTGTTCAACGCTAAAGATAGCAAGGGCATGTCGAGCGAATGAACATCGAAGATCCAGCCCGAAAGGTATTCAACGCCAAGCCTGAGGGAACAAGAAATAGAGGCTGGCCTCATGCCCGGTACAGTGATCAAGTTGAGGCCGACGCACGTCAATTTGGTATTCGAAACTGGAGGCAGCAAGCTAGAGATCGAGTAAGCTGACGAAAGTTATTACTTAAGACCCAGAAGCACAACGCGCCAACTAAAGTAAAGTATATGCCATGATTTCAGAGCATAGATCATCTTAATATCTTTTTTATCTCTTATTTAAAATCAAAGGTCAAAGTTGATGCAAAAAGGGTCGTAGACTAGAAAACAAAATGTAAGCTCTTGAGTAACGGTGATAGGCTGGCTTGCAAAGACTAAACAATTTTAGAATTGTGTATTTTTATTTTGAAACACCCTTTTAAAGAAATACCTTCTATGTACGTCGATATTCCTCCCTAAACCACGTGTAAAGAAAAAAAGGAAACAAAAATAACGCAAGTTGTCTGCTTCTACTGCACTTTATAAGATGATGATCGTCGTCGTCTTTGGTCGTACTAAGGTAAAAACGCTTGTTTATCTATGTCTATCGTCAATTCAAACTTTTCTTTATCCATGCTTCCTGCAGTATCGACCACAAGGATATGGTAAAGGAAGGCAAAGCTCCTATACCTACCTCATTTTTCCTTTTTATTCTTCTTCTTCTTCTGCAGAAATCGATTTATGGATCCCTGGCCAGGCTAGGCCATGTGCCGTAAGGTATTAAGGAGTATTTCCAAAGTAGTACGTAGGTACATACCTTTACCTAACCTACCGATGATGGAGATTACGTGAATTAAATTGGATATTGTTTGGAATGTCGACTTCATTCTGGTCGAAACGTCGTCCTCGTCGTCTTCTTTGGTCGGAACACAACACAAGAAGACTGAAAGAATAGTTTAGTCCTTATAGTGTCCTGCCGTAGAATTAAACCTAAGGTAATGTCACAGTGGCTTGCATATAGGTACATATGTATATCCATGTCCTGTCCATATATACGTTGGACCTATTCTATAATAATGCACATCACCAGAAGGGATTGAAGAATTTCTATTTTGTCAACTTAGAGATACATAGTTGTTGAAATGTTGAATTCAGGACATTATAGTTAGGTTAGTTGGGTATGTATGTAGTTTTATTTATGTCATCTGACTGTATGAGGATATGGATTTTGGTAATTTGAGGTTAAGGGAAATATAGGTTAGAGATAATGCCAGTATCAATGAATTAGAAAGAAATTGTTCAATCTGTTTACCAATTGGAAAAATAAGTTTAAGATTTGTATCGAAAGTAAATTGGCTTGAGGTAGAATGAATTTGTGTATCAGGTAACCCAATTGTACGTTTTAAAGTCATGTAGAAATTGAGATAATCTGAATATAGACAATTTGGAAACTCCTTGGAAACAAAAAATAGGAATTTTGAAATATTTTAGAAGTTCAAAGTTCAGTTTACCCAAATAAATTATTGGATTAATAGACGCAATATTGTTGACTTAAATTGCTTTTAAAACATTAATTGGTTTTAAAACATCTGACATTTAACATTTTTAATTTAATTTTAATTCATAGAAAGCATAATTTGATTTTACTTGCGAAATATAAGGCCCTTACATATATAGGGCAAGTATAGGGTGATTTTTTTTTTGTTTTGATAACACTGTTTTTGACAGCTCACTCACGTTTAGTGCTTTGTGTCATTGTCAAACATCTTACGTTTGGTCTAACCATCGTCTTACAAACGAGCAACGCTTGCTAAATTACTAAATTTTACTATCAAAATTCGTGCTCTGAGTTCAGCTCATTTCAGGTTGAGTGAGGGGCGTAAAACATTGAAAGTGCTACCAATGCATTCGAAAAAAGTAGCATTTGGCCGTAATTCTTCAAAGATTATACGAATCATAACGTTATTGTGAATGGTGAGCGATGCCGTCTTATAATAACATACTTTTTTGTGGAAAATAGAAGCGCTTGTATCTGGATTGTGGAACAATTTTGTGAGTGACTTCAGAGTAGGAACTCAGAATTTCTCTGATCACATGCCGCTTGAAGTAAGGTTAGGTTAGGTTATAGTGGCTGTCCAAGATGGAAACGGACACACTTAGGCCAGTTTAATGACTTATTGTGATACCACATGAATCTTGAGGCTTCCTCCTAAGCTCAAGGGAACCGGCTTGAGTCCCTTACGAAACGTGAGAGGCTGATTATACCGATATGATTTAGATCGTTTAGATCGTTAAAGAAGGATTCTTCTAGGTAATTCTTGCGTTTTCGAGATAGAGCAGGGCATGTGCAGAGAAGATGAAGAACCGTTTCTTCCTCTTCCTCGTCCATACAGCTTCTGCAAAAGTCATTTGAGAATACGCCTAGTCTCGTGGTGTACTATCCTATTAGACAGTGTTCGGTTATGTCACCTATTATCGAGATCTGCTTAGAGAGAGCAAGCACCTTGAACGTTTTAAATCCAGTGTTGGCCAGATGTTTTTTGTGGCTTGACAAGTGGTGATGTTGGTCCACCTGGTGCCTGGCCTCCTCGCAGCGTCTTGCATTAGTAGCAGTTTACAAGTAGCGATTGGTATGTCAGTACTTGCCATACGTGGTAGGATGGGCTGTACTGTACCGTTCCTGGCGAGTTCATCTGCCTTACAGTTACCGGGAATGTCTCTATGGCCCGGCACCCAGCAAAGGTGAATATTAAACTGTTGCGCCATCTCCATCAGAGATGCTCGACAGTTATGGACTGTTATAGAGTTTGTAGAGACAGAGTCCAGAGATTTGATAGCGGCCTGGCTGTCGGCGAAAATACGGATATCAGATGTTGATATCACGTTTTCTTTGAGCCAAGACAAGACTTCCTTAATCGCCAAAAGTTCCGCCTGGAACACGCTACAATGATTGGGAAGGCGGAATGAGAGACTTAAAAATGGATTGACTCATCCTCCAAGAATGTCCTATCCTCCCAAAAAAAACTGGTAGGCATAGAAATCTGTAAATCCTTTCGAATTGCAGTTGGGAGATGATAAAGTCTGTGTGCTTTGGAATTGATTCTAAGTACCTTAGAATTACGGAGTGGCCAATGTTGTTGTTAGTACACTGCGACGAAGCATTGAGGCGAATAGCAGATCTTGCAGCTATTTGTTTGCTAAATATGTCAAGAGGTGTAAGGTAGAGCAAGGTGTCCAATGCCGCAGTGCAGTGCAGCTTATACATAGGCAGGCTGAACGTTGGACTTTATTTAACTTATCCCTGTTTATACCTTTCTCTAAAGCAGTCCACCATACTGCCACACCGTACGTTAAAATCGGTCTGATTACCTATGTGTATAGCCAATGCGTGATTCTGGGTTGTAAACCCCATTTATTACCAATAGCTTTTTTGCAAGAAAAGAGAGCTACAGTAGCTTTTTTGACTCTTTCCTGTACGTTGCGTTTCCAATTTAGTTTTTTGTCTAAGACAAGACCTAAGTATTAAGCCTCGTCTGAGAATTTTAATTGGATTCCTTTAACATAGGGAGAGTTGACAATTGGAATTTTGTATCTCCTCGAAAATAAGACCAAATCGGTTTTGTGTGGGTAAGCACCCAGTCCACACCATTCAGCCCAAAGTACTAGTCTGTCGAAGGCATTTTGTTAGAGTTCCTTAAGGGTGTTAAGATGCTTTCCTTAAACTGCTATAGCAATGTCGTCCGCATAGGCGATCAATCTGAAGCCCTCCGCATCCAGACTAGTTAGGATTTCATTCACCACTAGGTTCCAGAGGAGAGGGGATAGAACACCACCTAGCGGTGTCCCTCTACTAACGAATCGTCTGCCAGAAGAGTTGCTTGTTTTGAGTTAATTATTCTGCTAGTAAGCATTAAATGAATTAACTCCCAACTTCAGAGCCGTCTGCATTTTTCAAGTAGCTTAGCATCGCTAGATTCGTTGAAAGAATTTTCCTTAACCTAGAGGCTTCAGAAGTTTTAGATTTCCTTAGTGCCTTTTTGTAAGCTGTTAGGGATTCTTTGTAAGAGTCCCAGTGAGAGGCTAGTATTGCTTTTTTGGCTCGGTTGAAAAGTTTCCTGCATTCTTTCCTGAGCGAGTCAAGCTCTGAGACCCACCATTGTGGATTCCTCTTTCCTCTTATGTGTATAAGTGAACAAGCAATTTCCAGCGATCTGTTTATAGTTGAGGTGTGATCATTGACTTTGTTGTCAAGTTCAAAAGCATTTGAGGAACGAAGGTCCAGGTTTTAGTAAACTTTGTAACGAGTTAATGTATGAAGCCCATTAATTTTTCCGATAATTTCGAAAAGTCAATGGACTGGGGTTTTCATTCACATTGATTGGACTGTATATACATATCTATGATGAGAGAACAAGTGTCCTCTGGATACTTTCCAGTCCAAGATCATATGGTGTATAGTATTTGAGACAAGAGTTATGTCTAAGACTTCTTGTCGAGTTTTAGTTATGAAGGTTGGTTCATTTTCAACATTATTTACTAAGAGTTTAGTATTAAGAATATAATAAAAAAGAGACTCACGACTTTCTTCAGGGTTTTTTTAGGGAGAGGGCCAAGGTGGTCATGGCCAAGATACGCCGACTCTAGCCAGAAACTTCCTTTGGTTGTTTCCAGCCTAGCTACAGTGGTATCTTTGCCACTGAAATGATGGAGTAAAAATACATTAAATCTACGTTTCACTAATATGCAATATCTAGTTTCACCTTTATCTGTCACACACAGTTTGTACGCAGGAGTCCTGAGTCCTCGAACAACGGATCCCACAATCCATGGCTCTTGGATTAGGACAATGTCTTTCCCGTTTCTTGCCAGACGGAGAAGAAGTAAGGCCGAGGCCTTCAAATTAATATTACTAATCATCATTTAATGTAGTTGCAATTTTACTGTAGTAAAAGAAAAGTAAACTATCAAATTAATCTTTAAAATAATTCTCAAGATGTCTGCCAAATGTTTTATTTCCCTTATCTTACTTTTACTTATTTTTCCACAACAAAAATGTATGTTTTCCAACCGAAACATTTGTTTTCTTTGAAAATATATACATATATATACAACCATTTAGGTACACATCTTCTACATCAGAATAGGCAATATTTTGTATCTTTAATCTTAACGTAATCGATACAACTTCAAGAGGTAGGTAAATAAAATATATACGTACACAAGGTAGGGAACAATAATAATAATTATTCGATCACTAGGCCTGTGCTTTAGCTGATTTAATGATTAATCCATCACGAGCATCACGTAATTTGTTTCGAATTAAGTGGAACAATCGAAAAAAAAATATTCGTAGATAAAATATAGAATGCCATTAAAAGGATCCCAACAGCAACACGCAGAGTTCTTTGGATATTCAAGTAGTGTCTTCTTTCATGGAGCCCTCTTAAATTCTTCCTTTTGTCAATTTATCTTCAATGAATATAACTGGATTATTTTATTGAAGAAGAAAAAACAATAACGAAAAGAATACGAAAATACAGGATATCATATTGAAACGAAGATTCCAGCTTCAAGGTTGCCTTCCGCTGAATAAATTGGTAAACAACACAAACCTAGGGTACATTATGTTCCTGGTCCTGTCCAAACCGACAAAACCTCAAAAATTCCTATGGAAAATTATCCCATCATCGCAAAGTGTATTTTCATTATCCTCAACCATGAAATGAAAATCGTTATAAGGAATTTAAATTTCAACCAAAATAAGGACGATGGGTCGAACACAATAGCTTTTTGAAAAACGAATCACTTTTCTATAGTACTTAAGCAAAAATGTTGTGCAATAATATTATATGTCATAGAAGACAAATGTCATGCATTCTATACTAATACTATAAGGATGAAGAATTTGTTTGTTTGTTTGATCGTTTGTTTGTGTGTTTGAACTCGTTTATCCCAGGAACTGCTGGTCCGATCTTAAAAATTCTTTCAATGTCACATATTCCATTTATTGAAGAAGGCTTTAGGCTATAAAGCATCACACTAAAAATAATACGAGGGCACTAATTGTTAAACAGTTAAGGTTTTGCTAAAATAATGTATGATAAAATTTGTTCCCTTAAAAAGTTCTAAGAAGAAGGGCGTCACAGCAATAAGTCAGCTCACTACCACCGTTTTAATGGTAACAAAATTTGAAAATAAAGCATGCGAGTAATATCCGGGAGTAATCTTTCAAAAATTCAAGCATTGAATTAAATTTTTTATGAAACCTAAACTTACCCTTGACAACATTCTTTTGTGATGTTTCCCAAGGGAAAACTGGAAAAATATGTGTGCAATTTTTACAAAATAAACGTATCGTGTATCACTCAACTGGTTGATGTGTAAACGCAGAAGAATTTCCGTCTCCGTACTTTGTAGAAAATCAAATAATCCATCGCATCGCTTCTGCAATGCAATTCCCTTCCGCTTTGTTGAGCGAGACGGACCGTACCGGACGCATCACGGCAGCAAAATATTATATCCCTCCGATGCAACCATAACGCAATGACTTATTTCAATGTAATAAATTTTATCAGAGCACAGACGAGGACGACAGTTGAGTCGTGAATCGTGCGATGCTATTATTTGCTCCTGATCCTGGCGATGATGATGGCAATGGCGATGCGAATGCAATGGATTTTCTTTTGCCGACCAGGGTGCTATTTATTTCTAGAAAAATAAAAACACTGAAATAAAATATCATTCTTCACTGCTAACACCATTGCCATGCCCTGCCCAATGCCCAGGACTTCTGGAAATGGTCTTTTACAACGACTGTTGTTGGTGTAGTGTGCGTCCTGGTCCTGTGACTGTGCGATATCCGGATGGCACATCATCGCCAATGAAGCCAACAAATACAATTTTTCTGAGATGTGATTTTTTCAGCACGATTCCTTTGTAATTTTATAATGTTGTCGTGAGCCTTGATCATAAAGGGAGATGGATTTTCAAAATCACATAAATCGCTAGAAGCTGGCGTGGTCTTAAGTGGAATCTTATTCAATTTAAAAAACAAAAATTGAATGAACTGCGATATGTATTTATTTCAAGCTGAAAGGATTTGCAATGTTGCAATGTGCAATGATATAGTAATATAATGAAAGCTGTTTTTGCTTAAGTCATTGGATCAACTGCTTTAAGTTTCCAGCTTAACAAATAAAATGGAGTCGGAAGCAATTGCTACAACTTATGGTCTCTTGAATTTGTTTACAGTAGTTATTTTTTTGACAACCAAGTAATTTCAAATGGTAGACATGTGCGTTCAAGAGGACCCAAGCGTCCACAGGTTTTTCTCGAAACCCACCTCTGTCTATCAACTCCCCGCGGTGAACATGGGGTGCCTAGTACCTCAACTGGAGATTGGGTTCCAACCCCAGTGGAAAGTTGTTGGGGGCAGCAAACGAGAGAGGAGGGGAGAGGTGTTTCCACTAAGGCACCTCTCCTTATCCTGGCGGCAGTGGACGTATTCTCGAGATGGAATCAATGGTTCCAGTAAATTTCAACTACTTAGTGAACACCTTATAGGACTTCTTCGACAAATTCGGAGCCCAGGCCTGTAAAGAGCGGTTTATCCGGCTCCTCTTCCTTGGAGTTATACTAAGGATCTGGCCCTCCAGGTTGGGGGTTGTACCGTCGGGGTGACTTCCTGGCCACGTAAACAATACCTTTAGTTGCGAAGCACCAACAAGCCTCGGATACGGACGGATTCACTGTTGACAACCCACGCAAACGAAATAAGGACAACGAACTTCGGATATGCACGTTTAATGTTAGGTCCCTTAACAGACCACGTGCAGGCGAACAATTAAGGGAAGCCCTAAACTGCTGCAAGGCACATATTACCGCCATCCAAGAAGTGCGATGGGATGGACCGGCCAAACGCAAACTAAAAGACTGCGATATATACTACGGCGACTGCTACCGAGAACAAGGCAGCGTCTATTTGGGTGTGGATTTGTTGTTGGAACTAGACTCAGGCAAAAAGTCTTGAGCGAGCGCATCACGACAATCCGCATTAAGGATAAATTCGAAAACATAAGTGCGAGCATGCCCCAACAGAGGAGAAAGATGAAGACACCAAAGACATATTCTTCGAGCTCTTGGACAAGACATATGAGCAGTGCCCTAGCTATGACATTAAAATTGTCTTATTAGATTTTAATGCCAAGCTAGGAAGAAAAGACATCTTTGGATGCACAATCAGGAGATATAGCCTGCACGACATTCAGGTTGGTCGATTTCGCAGCGGGGCGACACGTTCTGGTAGCTAGTACGCAGTTCACGCATCTTAATATCCACAAGGGGACATGGAAATCTCCTGATCAATCAACCGTCAACCAGATTAACCACATTGCGATCGACGCACGACACTTCTCCAGTATCCAGGATATCTGGACATTCCGAGACCCCAACATTGACTCGGACCACTACCTCGTTGTAGCCAAGGTACGGCTACTGATATCCCGATCCAAGCCAAAACAAGGAAGTACTGTGAGAAGATTCGACGTTCGATGGCTATAATCGCCAGCGACTGCCATGTCCTTTTCCGATCGAGTCTCTAATAACCTCTTAAGGAGTCCTATGCTTCCTGCATTAAGCATTGAAAACCACTGGCAACATTGCCTTGCAGCCATCAGAGATGCCACCTCCGAAGTGCTACGTTTCACACGGCCACCACAGCGAAACATTTGGTTTGGCGACGAATGCCGACAAGCGCACGCAGCGAAACAAGAGGCATACAAAACGGCGCTGGACAAAAGGACTAGAGCTGCTCGCGAGCTCTACGAGCAGAAGAGGAGAGAGGAACAACGGCTTCTTAGATGGAAAAAAATGAGGAGATACAGGGATGTCACAACAGGAATGAGGTTCGTAAATTTTACCAAAAGGTAAAAAAAAACATCCCAAGGGTACCAGCCACGAACAGAAGCCTGTAAAGACGATCAGGGGAACATCGTAGTAGAACCGCAGTCGATGCTGACAATATGGAAAGATCACTTCTCCAAATTATATAACGGCGATGATAAACCGAATTCCGCTGTAAGGGAGATAGAACCACTCAACCTCGGCGACGCAGATCAACAATTCCACCTACCCGACCTTGACGAAGTGCAGATAGCTATATCTAAACTTAAGTCAAAAAAAGCTGCTGGAGCTGACGGCATCGCTGCCGAACTGTTCAAAGCAGCAGGCGATGACTTGGTACAGAACATTCACCAACTCATCTGCAAAATATGGTCGGAAGAAAGCATGTCCGATGAGTGGAATCTCAGCATAGTGTGCCCGATACATAAGAAAGGAGACCCTCTAAACTGCGCCAACTACAGAGGCATCAGTCTCCTTAACATTGCGTATAAGATCCTCTCTGCCGTATTATGTAAACGTCTGAAGCCATTCGTCAACAACCTGATTGGTCCTTATCAGTGTGGCTTCAGACCGGGAAAGTCCACTATCGACCAAATATTCACACTACGGCAGATCTTGAAAAAAAACCCAGGAGCTTTAAATCGGTATCCATCATCTCTTTATCGACTTAAAGCCGCGTATGACAGCATCTATAGGGAAGAGCTCTACAGAGCAATATCTAGTTTTGGCATCCTTGTCAAACTTATCCGTTTGTGCAGAATGACGATGGAGAATGCTCGCTGCTCTATCAAGGTCGGGAAAGATCTTACTATGTCAAAAAAGTTTTTAGACAAGGCGATGCACTGTCCTGTCATGTGACTTCTTCAACATCGTTCTGGAAAGAATTGTGCAAAACTCAACCGTCAACACTAGAGGCACAATCTTCCAAAGGTCCATCCAATTTCTTGGATATGCAGAATATTGACATAATTGGAAGATCAAAGCTTGATGTCAGTGGAGCGTTTTTGAGCATTCCGACGGAAGCGAAGAAGATGGGTTTAGTGGTCAATAAGGGCAAGACCAAGTATATACTGTCATCAAAAAGGACACTGAACGACGACGTCTTGGACAAAACGTCAACATGGACAGCTATAACTTTGAGGTAGTTAAGGACTTTGTCTACCTAGGCACCGCTACTAATACAGACAACGACACCAGCGCTGAAATCAAACGAAGAATAACTCTTGCAAATCGCTGCTTCTTTGGACTTAGAAGGCAATTGAGAAGTAAAGTCCTCTCTCGAGCATCTAAAATCACCATCTATAAGACACTCAACACCCCGGTTCTCATTTATGGCGCTGAGGCCTGGACCGTGTCAAATAAAGAGAAAAATCTTTCGGGTGATTTTTGATCCCGTACGCATACATAGATGGAGAATGGAGGAGAAGATATAACGACAAACTGTACGGGCTGTACAGCGACACTGACCTAGTTAGCAAAATTAAAGACCAATGGCTTAGATGGCTAGGTCATGTAGAGCGAATGGACATCAACGCTCCAGCCCGGAAGGTCATCGAATCCAATCCCGAGGGACGGTGCAGTAGAGGAAGACCGCGACTCAGGTGGCGCACCCAGGTCGGAGAGGACCTCAACCAACTTGGCGTGCGAAACTGGAGACAGCTAGCTAAGGACCGAGCTGGCTCGAAACGCATATTGGTTAATGCCAAGGTCCGCCCCGAACTCTAGCGCCACCTTATGTAAGTAAGTAATATGTGGGTTTCTACTGAGGTTTTGCAGAATCCACATTTGGTGATGTTCATTTCAGATTCTTGGACGTCCAGGATTGGGCTTAAAATCTATCCTATTTCAATTTTTTGACCTCCGGATGATATTATTTACATTTTTATTTTTTTATTTAATATAAAAACATTGTTCAAAATTCTCAAAACGTTCTCAACTGTTTCCGATTTTGCGGTTGTTTGCTTTTGTATCTGTCATTAATATGACAATTCAGAATTGACCACTTTTGTATTGCAATTTTGACTATGTACGTAGAGACTACATTAGTGAAAGTGCCCAATGCCTTGAATACGTAGCCGCTGGCTTAGTGAATGCTCTCATCATCAATCAACGGATGGAATCTTCTTTAAGGGCCTTCCACATGGGTAGTGCATCTCGATTGTCGATCCCAGTACTAAGTCGGTGTAGCGCGGACTTGTGCAACCAGATGCCAGACAATCACAATGCCCATGAACAATAGGTATTTGTCTTTTTATTAAGTTCTTCATTTAATAAATGTCTATAGAAATATTTAGTAGCTACCTAAATATTGTTTTTTTAAATCTTTAGCTATTAATTTATGGGCCCTTTATTTGATCTTTTTTCCAATAAGGTTTACTTTCTTTAAATTTAAACAAACATCTAAATCCTCTGCCTGATAAATGACTAAACAACCTTGAAAAGTTGAAGATTGAGACGATGACATTTATCTTATCAAAAAAGAAATCTTCAAATAACCATCAATCGTTTTGTTGTCTTTATGGCGGTGTCGATATGGGTGTCGGTGGCGGCTGCGGTAGAGTCCAATCATTCTCCAATATTTATTTTATTTTGTAAACAATTGCTTAAGTTTATAAAAATGAGTGAGTGTGTGTATCTAAATAAAAAAGGAATTCAAACAAAAGATTATAGCTATACCACCACCTGATGCCGGCCATAATTTTCTGAGACTCTTCCTATAAACTATACGACTACACATCTCTTAACCCGAAAATAAAACCCTTACAATTTACGGCCATACGTCTTTTAGGTGTCACAACAATATGATACGAATCAGGAAATCTTCCATATTGTCAAACCTCATAAAACCCAAATGGCACCTTATTCCTGCTTCTTTTGTGTACTTGCTATAAGAAAAATCTTCCATCAAATTCTCATAAACTGAAGGAAGAAGAAATTCATCCGTTTGCTAGTGATTTGAAAAATATCTCTTTTACCAGAAGCAGAACAAAATTGGAAGCTAAATTCTTTGTCAAGAACAAAGGACAAACAAAAAGAAAAGGTGTTTTTTTTGGGGGGGAGACTTAACCTTTGAAACGTCACTTCACACATAAGTGATTTGTAACAATAGTCGAAATAGCTATAACAACGACAATGACGCCAACGACGACGAAGAGTTTCTTTATTCCTCAATCAAATCAAATTGCCACTAACCATCAGCCATCATCAGCCACCCCACTTATGACCCACCATCCAAGGATCAAGGATCAACCATCAATTCTTTTATATCATACGAATACGAGTTAGGTTGTACAAGGACGCACAAAACAAACCGACAAACGATATGACGACGACGGTTTCCATTACGACCAAAATGTCTCCGACAAACAAACAATGTTTCATCAAAAACAAAGGCGCGTGTGGCATGTGGAATCGGGAATCACGCGACAATGATGCATGTCCTATATGTTCGTCAAGTATCACGTTTTGAGATTTAGTGATTGAGTCGAGTCGTCATCGTCGTTGTCGTCGATACGTCGTCGTCGCGTCGGCTATGTAGTTCTATATTGACGTAGTGGCACAATAGACAGATGGGGTTATATTCATATGGAATTGCACGGTTCGGTGTGTAAGAGAGCTATAGGCTAAAGGGCTTACAAGGCAAAAATCCCTGACACGTTTCAATTCACCAAATTTAGATAAATATCTTTACAAATTGAGATGCGTGATTGTGAATATTTATTTTTTCTTCTGTCTCAATTTGATTGTCATCTCCCGACAAACAGAAACAAAATACAAAATAAAAGTGTTATGGTGGTGTTTCCGACCCTAATGACCACACAATTTGATTGAGTTCAAAGAACGTTCCGCAGTTATCACAGTTCACGCTTCAATTATTATGGAAGCGCATAGAGAATAATATATTATCTACAGTCCAATTTACACAAACAAGTAACATAGTTTCGGAAACGGAATCAAGCTAGGATTAAGATTCATTCAAATAGGAAAGAGTATTATTCAGATGCTTCGTTTTATTGTTTCAGAACTAAATTTATTTAATTTTTGTTTCATTTTACACAAACTTACAGATAACGAAATTTGGCATGCAACATTTGTGGTAGTATTTATTTCTTATCATTAACAAAGTTATTACATCAAATTTGTTCAATTGTAATTGTATCTAAGAACATTAATCATTTATCCGTATTGTTTTCGCTATCAAAATTTAATTAAATTTCGTTTAAATTTACCGACTCTATGCGACTCTATTCAGAGAATTGTATCCCATTTTCCGCAAAGTGAAATCTTTGTTACGAGCGCTTTAAATGTTTACAATTCTTCGTGGCTACGCTATTGTGGCCAGACAATACCCAAAGGAAGGAGTTAAACCGCCTGACTCAGTTAGTTGACGAGCCAACTCGGATTCCTGACGGTGAGTCTGCTAAACCTTCTTGACTTGTTTTTTGCCTCTGATTCTAATAAATATGAGATCAGTGTATTATCGGCTCTAGGATAATCGGACCCACAGTGGGACCGAAGTAGGTCATAGGGTAAAACTTTGATGTTGTTATTACTGGCTCATATTTCCATATAGTATTTACAAATAGCCATGCCTCCTGATTACACAAAAAAAAAATTTGCTTTTTTGTCCTTTTTTTCTCCAATTCAACGAGACTTTTAATAACAAAGTCAAGAAGAGTCATGCATGAATCATATAGCAAAATAATCGTATATATATGTTGTTCCAAAAACAACTGCATCTAGGTGCGTCTAGCTGCGATGGGCTGCGATTGACTCTGCATTCTCCTTCTAACTGCATCATATTTCATATATATTTTTTTTTTAAAAGTGCTTATCTGAAGTGTTTTTTTAAACGTCTGGGGGTTCTGGATATGTGGCTTTCTTTGAACAATATTAAAAATGAGACTGAGAGGAATCGTAAGGTGTATGAAGCCTTGACGTTGTCCTTACCGGACGCTAAAAACATTCAAATTGATCACTTGCAAAAGCGGATGTTTTTACTGGCAAGCGGTTTAAAATATATATTGGAAGCAAGTAACTCGGTCGAAAACAAGACTGTACTAAAAATACTCAGGCAAGTGCAGATCAACCATCTATGAAGCGAAAGCTGTTCAGAAAGAACTTCGAAGACTGCGGGAAGAGGTCAAAACGTCGCAGGCTATCAATATTATCTCACAGACTTTAGGTTTTCAAAATGGTATATCACTTTTCTGTAGATATTACCGTTATATATTCATATTTTTTTTTCATTTGAAGTAATTTAAACAGATGAGTTATACCCCCACGTTTATAAAAAATAATGGGATTTTCCTAACTTCACGAATTTTTATTATTTGAAGATTTAAAAAAGTGGGCTTGTTAGAGGGCGGATATTTTGCATGATGATTTTTTATAGAATTGTTATAAGAATAGAATATAGAATTGTTGTAGAAAGTTTCATTGAAATTGGTGCAGTGGTTCAGATTCAATCAATCTATGACCGCCTCTTCATACAACTGGAACCACTGTGCATTGTGTCATATCTTCCAATTTCTCATGCCAAAAACCCCCAGTTAAAGTGAAAACCCCTACGAGAACCGTATGGCAAAAATAAAAAAATAAGGAGCCCTATGGTAGGTACTGTTCATGGAGAAAGCTTGCTCTCCCGGTCTCGGGCTTTAATCCTCATCAAATCAAAGATACTAGCCATTTCGAGTGAGGAAATGGCCAAACACTTGGCTGACATTAAAAAATCAGTTTGAGGTTATTTCATTTATTTTACTTTTTACTGTATTAATGTGATATTTTATTTACTGAATTGATATTAAAAATTCATCTTCATGAGAAGGATTTGAGTGTCCTCTTGCATTCTGCAAAAGATTGTTCAGCACGCAGCAGTAAAGAATCGTAAGTTGTGACCAATCCATTTGAATTTCAAGAGTTTTTATCAGCATCGATGATTTACTATAAAAATTATATATTTTTTGTGTATAGGAAAACAGATTCGCCAAAATATAGGACGACTCTGAAAAGTCTGATTAAACCAGAACTCTCTGATCAGCCCTTGTATGCTCTTGAACTCGATCAAAAAGTCGATGAGCTTACAGTAGCCCTCAATAAAGACATGAAAACTGCCTGCCCCCTCACTAGTGTGGGGAAAGAAGAAACCATATTGGTGGGCTGCTGAACAAGAAATACTCAGAAAAGGTTGTAGACGGCTTTGCAATCGTGCAAAAAAAGACTTAACATTCATAAGATTTTGACTCCTATAAGGAATCCCTCAAAAAGTATAAACAGGAATTGAGAATAGCCAAAAGATTCTCATGGGGATCCTTCTGTAGGTCAATAGAAAAATTCTGAGTCTTAAAAACTCAGATGGTACATGGACTCACTCTTACGACGAAACGCTAAACCTGCTACTAGACACTTAATTCCCAGATAGCTTAAAATCCATCCTGGGTCGGGTATTAACTTAACTTTTCCTCAAGGTCTTGTTACAAAAGAAAAATTGACATGGTCTCTAAATAGTTTCGAACCTTATAAATCTACAGGTCCAGATCAAATCGTACCAGCTGAGCTACATCTTACCATTTATGTAGGCAAAATGTGCCTAGCAATGGGCCCTTAAGTCCGTCCTTTCAAGGAATGACAGCAACAACAGCAACACTAACCAAATAATTCGAACTTGAACGACCAACAGCAATAACCAACAAGAACACAATTCAATTGAACGGTGACGACGAGAAGCTACGAAAGACGAAACGAATACGCCACGAATTTAAATTTTTATCCTAATCTTCTTTCATTAAACTAAATCTATTTTTACTAAACTAAATATCGCTATTACTAAACTTAAAACTATTATTATTTAAAAATAAAGTGAATTAAAACTATATACTATTATTGAACTATTAAAACAAGTGTTTCTTTTGATTTAAGAAAACCTTTATTCCTCTACTTAGCCCCCCCCCCCACATTCATATAACTTTGCCCATCATTGAGATGATCTTCAATAGTTGCATAAATCTGGTCTTTCAGCGATGGGGAGATGTAAAGGTAGTTTTTATTCAAAGGGTGGGCAAATGCTCGAATGTCAACCCTAAAGATCTAAGACCTATTAGCCTATCATCATTCATTCTCAAAACTCTGAAACGATTGATTGATATCCATGTACGTAATAGCATTGATAAAAGACTATCGATGTCTCAGCATGCTTACTGCAAAGGGAAATCCCTAGAGCAAAAGGAATATACTATTTTGGCCTTCCTGGATGTTGAGGGCGCTTTCAACGTTCACACATCCGCTTTCACTTTTGCTATGACGAACTTAAACGTCGGATACTCAAGCTGTGAGTTGATTAATCTAATGATAAAAAGCAGGATCATCAACTCTAAGTTGGGGGATTTTTGCACAAAAAGGTCTGTCAGTAGAGGCACTCCGCAAGGTGGTGTTCTGTAACCTCTTCTTTGGAACATAGTGGTTAACGAACTACTAAAATTCCTTCGAGAGGGAAGGCTACAGAGTGGTTGCATATGCAGATGATGTTGCTATCGCCGTCACAGGGGAACATCCTAATACACTGAGAGACCTCCTCCAAAACGAACTCAATATGCTCACTAGATGGGCTGATCAATGCGGACTTAGTATTACTCCTCAAAAAACAGACCTCGTCCTTTTCACACGGAAATACAAGATCCCAGTAATTGTACCTCCTTCAATAAAAGGTGTACCACTAATTTTTACCAATGAAGCCAAATATCTTGGTCTGAAACTGGACAAAAAATTAAGTTGGAAACCTAATCTTCAGGAGAGAGTTAAAAAAGCTACAGCGCAGCTCTTTTCCTTTGCAAGAAAGCCAAAAGAAGCATATGGTGTTTTCAACCTCGCATATTGGCTATCGGTCATCCGAGCAATACTTATGTACGGGGTAGCAGTATGGTGGACTGCACTGGAGAAAGTCACATACTACGACAAACTCAGCAGAGTCCAACGCACTGCATGTCTCTGCATAAGCGGGGCATTGAGAACCACAACCTCAGCAGTAAACAAGTAGCAGCGAGTACAGCTATAAGACTCAACGCCTCATCTCAATGGACCAACAACAATATGGGGCACTCCATCATTTTGAACCTCTTTGGTTCTTTACCAAAGTACATAGACTATACTATTCCCAAACTCCAATTTGGAAAAAAACTTCCATAGATGAATGGGAAGACAAAAAACTCCTGGATGACAAAAGCATTAATTTTTTTACAGATGGATCCAAGAAAAATGAGGAAGTTGGTATTGGTACTCAGAAAAGCTTAATCTAAGCATCTCATTCCGCCTCCCTAATCATTGTAGTGTCTTCCAAGCGGAAATTTTAGCGTTCAAAGAGGTTCTCTCCTTGCTAAGAGAAAACGTGATATCAACTTCTGAAATCCGCATCTTCTCTGACAGTCAGGCTGCTTTAAATCTCTTGACGGTGTCTCAACCAAATCTCAAACGGCCCTCGATTGTCGATTGTCTTTTATGGAAATGGCGCACCAATTTAACATTCACCTCTGTTGGGTGCCGGGCCACAGAGACATCATAGGAAATTGTAGATCCAATTAACTCGCTAAAAATGGAACCGTCATACCTATTTCACCTGAAAGGGAGAAGATAGGTATACCAATAACTGCATGTAAACTTCTGCTAGAAGAAACAGCTTCTGCGATAAAATACTCTAAATAAATAAAAATAAATTGGGTGGCGCAACAGTCCGTTTGAGAACTAGGGCCTAGTGACTGACAACTCTCAACCATTCCTGTGTGCGAGTACCGTTGTCAGGGATGGAAGGGACCTACAGTTTTAATCCGAATCCGAACGACAAATTTGGAAAGCACTTTTCATGACAAGAGTTACTCTTGGAGAATTTGTCAATTGCTCGCAAGAGGCAGTACCCGTGGAAAAAAAACTTTAGGTGGCATAGGCATGGATCGAACCCAAGACCTCTTGCATGACAGTCCATAGCACTTTTTTTTCAATTCATTTTTATTAATTCATTCTTAAACCTATGTTAAAGCTAGACAAAAATTCATAAAACTAGCCTAGTTTTCCATAACTTACAACTAACTTAATGGTCCCATACGGACACTCTAAGCTAAACTATAACACTTAATACTAATGCCTTTCGGCCTTAGGATCTATTTTACTTCAATTTAAATTTTATTTATTTTTGTATTTATTAGAAAAGTTTGAGAAAAAAAAACTAATATCAATATCCTTTTTTACCATCGCACTAACCATCATGCCACGGGTACTACAAATAACAAACTCTAGGTGGTACAATTTACCAACATGCCCAGCAACAAAACTCATATGGCCTTTACTGGACCTTAAGCGCTCTAAAGACTTGCTATCTCAAACCAGACTAATAGGTGTACTTACGGAACACTATCTCATAGGCAGACACGCAGTACGACTTGGTGTAGCCTCAAGTGACTTCTGCAGGAGCTGTATCTTTCACCTTCTCTGCACTTGCTCTGCTCTTTCACTCAGACGCAAACTTTATCTGGGAGAATAATCTTTTGATAATCCCAGTGAACTAGCTAAAAAGGATATCAAATATCTTCTTCGCTTTATAAAAGGTCAAAATGGTTCGACTAGTAAAAAGTTATTCTCTATATTCATGTGGTATCAAAATGGGCCTTTTCTTTTGGCCTAGGTGCTTGGATTCTGAATCCGCAGATACTTTAACCTAACCTTACCTAACCTTGTACCTGTAGTCAAAAACCTTTGCTTTGAGAGTATGCGAAAGGGATCATAAAATTATATATTGAAGGCCAAATGTTCCATCTTCGACAAAAACGAAAGGTAGACCAATTTCTTTAGTCAGCAGAAACAGAAAATGTACCCTGTGTTGTTTAGCCAACCCGGGTCTGTAACAAGGGCTTTCAGGGACTGACATAACCAAATCTTTAAAATGATTGCTTCATTGCCTGAATCGTCTGCATGATACACCATCTAATCATTGTTTTTCCCATCAAAAATTGAAAAGATAAGTTCGCGAAACTAGCTCTCGTCACGAAGAATCTGAAACTTACTTAAGTCAAACTAAGTTTTTCCTTGGCACTTGTGGTACCATTTCGAAATAAATTACGTTCAGGCTGGATATCACTACGGTTTTGTAAAAGGATGAATTGAAACTGCTGACGGCTCATCCGAAATTACGCAAAAAACTTAACGGGTAGCACCTCGAGTCTCTCTATCATCTATCTTCCAAGCATGATAACGCGAGTATACTTGATACCTTCGTATTGTAGGTATTTTTCCTTAATTATTATTTGAGGTTGTCTTTAACCACTTTTTTAATTCTTTCTTTAACTGGATGCAGTGTCAGAGCTGATATTGCTATATTCTCAGAAATATGTACACAATTTTTTGCAAAAATGTGTCACTTTTTATGTCAATTATCTGAGAATAGAAATCACTGAACACTTATTTTGGAATAATCACATGTTCGACATTTCCAAAAATGATGCTTGATGTTTAGTTTTTTCCAAAGATTTTATTAAACTTTTCATTGCTTTGAGACTGCCGCGAGGGTTCATATCCTTCATTCTTTTACACCAATATTTATGTACATATGTAAACTATATATTTTAATGATAAACATTAACCATCTTCTTGAACAATTCAGCCACAATATTCGCACTTCCAAGAATGCATCATCTTGCTTTTGATTGTAATTATGGACTCGCTGTCAAATATAGATTTTCTTCTTAAACAGCACATCAAGAATGTTGGAACAATTTACTCAATCCCCCCATTTTGATATCCTAAAGCCACCTCTTAAATCCTTCCCTATTTTTCTAAAACTCAAAGTGTGTTTAATTTCTATAGTAAACAAAATAAAAACCCTGTTAATAAATAATTATGATTATTCCCTGAAATAGCTAAAGTCAGATTGGAACCAAAAGAGTTAAATTGGTATTAATATTTGATGGACTTCCTTTACAGTCTCATTCTCATTTTGTCTCCCTAACAAATACAGAATTGTGTTAAAACATCTCCTTTAACACATACTCAAAGATTTTGAGTATTTTTCAAAATCAAAAAGATTTTCAAAAATAATCCCAACCTTAAAACAAACAAACATCTACATACATAAGTCCACATTCCCTTCATATTCGTCTTCATTTTAATTTAAACAAGGATTATTTTCATTTTTAGAAAATTCAACTCCTTTCTCCTAAAAGAAAAAGGACATACATGCAAGTACACATGTACAGTACGTATCTGGAGATATTCTGAAAATTCTTTTCGAGACATATCCTGCTATAAATAACAGACAGTCAGTCGTTTTATTTTCTGGTTATACGAGTATTTAGGTATTTATTATTCTCTGGAGTTAAATTAAATACTTTTGTTAAATAACTCACAGTTTTCTTAGACTAAGGGGAAGATATTGCTGTGTTTCTTAAACAAAAATCAATATTATTTTTTATGTTGTCTTTGAATAAAATAACAACAATTTGCAAATGAAAAGGATAAGGAAAAGGAAAAGCCAGTAGACAATATTTTACTTTTGTTAAAATTTAATATTTTGACTCACTGCTCCTTGGAGACTTCTTCTTATTTTATTGAATGGAATTTTCCAATGACATGAAAATAACTTAACTAAAGTTTTAGTGGAAAGTGGTGGTAAATTTGAAGATGAAAGAATGTCAAATGGATTATGATTCACGAAATATACACAAAATGTTAAGTTGAAACTTTAAATGAAATTAAGTTAAAGGACATTTATTGAGGCTTCAATTTCTTCACAGTAGAAATATATTTTTGTGAGATATTAAAATTTAAGGTCTAGTGGCAAAATCAAAGAAACTGCATGGTCCCTAGAATCTTAATTTGTGTTTTTGAAGAGCTGTTTGCTGATATTCTCGTAACACCATTTTTAATAATCCTCATCTCAAGAACGAGAACGAGCACTTTAAATCAGCTTCATTTTATAGATCAAGATGTACATATTCAAAAACTAAGTCGTCCCTTGTTTAGTTTTGATGATGTCTTGATTCTTCAAAATACACTAAACCTAAGCAACAACTCTAGCTAGATCAATGACTTCGAAAAAGTATTTCATAGAGTTGACCTCAAAATTCTACTTTTACTTTTCTCTGCTTTCAGACTAGTTCACTCAAATGGGTAGATGATGTAACCGGAAAAGTTGAAATAGATAAGGTAGACAATTGCCTATTGCCATTAACTTTCCTTTTGGTGTACCTCAAGGTAGTCATACAAGACCTTTACTATTTCTTTTATTCATCAATGATTTTTCTCTTCAATTTTCTGTCATTCTGATTGTCTTGTTATAAAGGGTGATTTTTTTGAGGTTAGGATTTTCATGCATTAGTATTTGACAGATCACGCGGCATTTCAGACATGGTGTCAAAGAGAAAGATGCTCAGTATGCTTTGACATTTTATCATGAATAGACTTACTAACGAGCAACGCTTGCAAATCATTGAATTTTATTACCAAAATCAGTGTTCGGTTCGAAATGTGTTTCGAGCTTTACGTCCGATTTATGGTCCACATAATCGACCAAGTGAGCAAACAATTAATGCGATTGTGACCAAGTTTCGCACTCAGTTTACTTTATTGGACATTTAACCAACCACACGAATGCGTACAGTGCGTACAGAAGAGAATATTGCGTCTGTTTCTGAGAGTGTTGCTGAAGACCGTGAAATGTCGATTCGTCGCCGTTCGCACCAATTGGGTTTGTGTTATTCGACCACATGGAAGATTTTACGCAAAGATCTTGGTGTAAGACCGTATAAAATACAGCTCGTGCAAGAACTGAAGCCGAACGATCTGCCACAACGTCGAATTTTCAGTGAATGGGCCCTAGAAAAGTTGGCAGAAAATCCGCTTTTTTATCGACAAATTTTGTTCAGCGATGAGGCTCATTTCTGGTTGAATGGCTACGTAAATAAACAAAATTGCAGCATTTGGAGTGAAGAGCAACCAGAAGCCGTTCAAGAACTGCCCATGCATCCCGAAAAATGCACTGTTTGGTGTGGTTTGTACGCTGGTGGAATCATTGGACCGTATTTTTTCAAATATGCTGTTGGACGCAACGTTACGGTGAATGGCGATCGCTATCGTTCAATCCTAACAAACTTTTTGTTGCCAAAAATGGAAGAACTGAACTTGGTTGACATGTGGTTTCAACAAGATGGCGCTACATGCCACACAGCTCGCGATTCTATGGCCATTTTGAGGGAAAACTTCGGAGAACAATTCATCTCAAGGAATGGACCGGTAAGTTGGCCACAAAGATCATGCGATTTGACGCCTTTAGACTATTTTTTGTGGGGCTACGTCAAGTCTAAAGTCTAAAGTCTACACAAATAAGCCAGCAACTATTCCAGCTTTGGAAGACAACATTTCCGAAGAAATTCGGGCTATTCCCGCCGAAATGCTCGAAAAAGTTACCCAATATTGGACTTTCCGAATGGACCACCTAAGACGCAGCCGCGGTCAACATTTAAATGAAATTATCTTCAAAAAGTAAATGTCATGGACCAATCTAACGTTTCAAATAAAGAATCGATGAGATTTTGCAAATTTTATGCGTTTTTTTTTTTAAAGTTCTCAAGCTCTTAAAAAATCACCGTTTATTATATTTTTTTGTGACATTCTCTTCCTAAAAGAAATATTTATGTATTAGCATTATTATTTGAGCATTTTTATCTTAGGGCTTCTCTGATTGATAGATAGATAGATAGTTTCTTTATTTAAGGTATAAACTATTAACAAATGTTTTTCTTTAAGAATATGAACATGACAATTCTGCCATCTGCCTGATCGACATTTCATAACAAGAACACAATTTAAATGTAAAGAAGTTAAAATTCAAATAATAAACATAAAGAAATAATAGTTTGTTAAAGCATCAAGTGCAAATTGAACAATTTTGAGATGATTTTAAAATAAAAAAAATTATATATCAATTTTTACATGATTTAAACACAAAATATTAAGGAAACTTTCAATTGCAATAACTGGGTGTAGAGTTATGGAAAACTATTGCGGTAATTTAGAGCATGTTTCCAGTATCTATAGAGACAGTTGACCATCTAAAGTCTCCATTAAGGATTTCATAGAGCCGAGTTGGAGGATAAAAACTGAGTTCGAAATACAACCGTCGAATCTCTTGGAGTTCTCTGGTGTCACAAAGGCTACAGATTTGTGGAAGATATGTAACTTAAAGCCTCAGAAGAAAACTCATTACTGAAATAATTAGCCTGTAATTTTATTTGGTGATTGAGGTTTCTATGCACATTTATTGATAATGTTGTTGAAGCTCTTGAAAGATGTTCACTGACGAAATGTTCATCAGTTCTGGCGATCAGATCATTGAACAGGGTGTGCCATTGATTCAAATTGGACTCCAAAAAGAACAGATTACTGCCATTTGAAGAAGCTATCTGGTTCCATTCCTTAAACGGGGAGGCTTTTGTTTGCATATTCCTTGTCATAATGGATTTGTGAAGCCTTCTTTCATCCATCCTTATCACTTTCAATAGATGGTCTGAGTTGGTTTTAAGGTTTGTAATGTAAAGAAGTGTTATGCCAGACTCTACATATACAGCATAATTGGGCGTTCAAGAAGGCAATCTGAACAAACACGCCTTCTAACTCCTCCAGTTGTAAATAACCAAAAAACTCAGGTACCGCATAGCACATGCAGTAGTTCACAGTTGCTTGAAAAACACGATATTTTAATTTAAGATCGATTTTTGGTTAGAGTAAAACTTAGGCCACATCAGTTAAGAGCTACTTTGGCTTCGTTGCTATTGTTCTTTCACGTGTTTCGAAACATTAAGATTGTAAGACAGCAAATCTCCAAGATATTTGAAATAATGAACGACCTCAATAGGCGCGTTGTTTAGGACCAGTTTTCGTCTGCGAGTCTTCTTCTCTAACGTTGTTCAAAACATTATTTTTATCTTGTTAGTATTGAGGCAGAGAGTCCAGGATTCACAAAATATATTAAGTCTGTTGATTTGCAGCTGAAGGGTAGATGGATTGTCAGCCAGTAAAACTAAATCGTGGGTGTGGAGCAAAACTTTGATTTGTATACCGGCAAAGAGTATTCCACCCGGAAGTTCATCACAAACGTCATCAATAAACAAGTCGAATTATTATTATTATTATTATTATTATTATTATTATTATTATTATTATTATTATTATTATTATTATTATTATTATTATTATTATTATTATTATTATTATTATTATTATTATTATTATTATTATTATTATTATTATTATTATTATTATTATTATTATTATTATTATTATTATTATTATTATTATTATTATTATTATTGTTATTATTATTATTATTATTATTATTATTATTATTATTATTATTATTATTATTATTATTATCATCTTTATTTTTTTCATTTCAACCGGCCGTCTGCCGGTATATTTTTATAAACTAAACATTTTGTGAGAGAAAGTACAAAGATTTGGTTACATAAAGAAAATAGCAATTGAAAAAAGAAAAAGAATAATGCTAGAGGGAAGAAAAAAAAAATATTAGTTTTTTTGTAGCTAATTTAATAGATAAATACCTTTATAAAAAAAAAATATATAAACAAAATCTGATTCGGGCTTTTAGTTTAGCTAAAACAAAATTATTAAGTTTTTCAAAAACAGCAATCATTTAATTATGGCAATATGTGTTAAACAATACATAGATCATAAAGAATTTGCAATTTCAAATGCGGTCTGGGCTTTTAGTTTGGCGAAAACGAAAAAGAAAGAAATATATCTCAAGGAATTTAATGATTAGCAATTTTTTAATTGTGATTTAGGCTTTTAGTTTAGCTAAAACAAAATTGTAATAGAATTATTATTCTAGTATATATTAATGTACATGTTTCTATATGAAATTGCATCTAATAAGAACTGAATGAGTAGACGCCAACCGTTATCTCCATTCAGAACTCCTAGACATTCTTCAAGTGACAGAAAACTCTTGTTAAAATAAAGCCGACGAATTTCCTGCAAGATTGGGCACAATGCAACAAAGTGGAAAATGTTTTCAACTTGCAGTTTGGGTTGTTACCAGTTCTGTGCGGTTTGTGATTAAGCTCTAACATCTCCGTGCGTGCTTTAAATATGATGCTCATTTCCATTACAGTAAATTTATCACTAAAGTAATTAGAAGACCCCAGTCTAAGGTTAAGTTTACTGTAAACTCCCTCTCCCTATCTAGATAGCTTTGGAATGAGTGATCACCAATGGTAGATATACAGTCGTAGAGAGCACTTCTCCACGTATCTAAACTATCAATAGATAGAGACAGAGGAAAGTTGTGTGCCGAGGCCAAATCATACCAGTCTTTAAATGGAGTATACCGGCATCTAAAACACACTGATAGGACCCTCTTTTGCAAATTGTTGGCCGGCCTTTGCATTACCCTCAATATATAATCAGCGTTTGCTTTTAAATTCATAGTAAATATTGGAGCAAGTCCCGATTCGATATGTATAGCATAATTGGGCGTGTTCCTGGAAACTGCTCCTCCTCAAACATTTTGTTGAAAAGCACTAAAATAAATTCTAAAAACTGCATAGTGGCGTTCTTGTAGAACTCAGCTGGTATGCCGTCCAGCCCTGCAGCCTTGTTGTTCTTAATTTTTTTTAGCGCAACAACCAGTTCTAACATTGAGAATGGAGCATCTAACTCTTCAATATACATAAAAGGCGGTGCAAAGCTTATAGATTTCTGGCATGGATCAGCTATGAAAAGTTGTTCAAAGTGCAATGCCAGTATATCCACTCCAATGGGATTTATAACTGCCCAATTACGGTCACTCAAAATGCGCACATTGGCCCAGAAAGCTTTGGAGTCATGACTAACAACCAAATTTGATGCAGTTTTTTTTAAAAAAAAGTTCTTTTTTTTGCTTACATAATTTTTATAAGCGTTGTTATATAATGTAGATATAAAGTCTTATAAAAAACATCATTTGAGTCTCTAAAGAGTTTTAAGAACTTAAACGATCTCTCTCTACTTTTTTTGCATTCGTTGTCATACCAGCTAGATTTAAAAATTGTTCTATTATTGTTTGAATAGCTGACCGAAGGCAGTCTTATAGTTTGAAAAACAAAATTTGTAGCTTCATCTATTGTAGACGTTATTTGATTTTGCAAATAAGTTGAATACTGATTTAAGTTACTTTTGTAAACTTCACTTTTTTTTTCGTTCCAACGAAGCCTTGTATTAAAAATTTCTTCGCGAGTTCTAATAAAACTTTCATGAGGTTTAAACTCACAGGAGACATAGATAGGCAGGTGCATTGAGTAGTTAGCAGGCAGTACTAAAAAATCTTTTACTATATTCAGCCATTCACCTTTTACAAGGCAGTAGTCAAAGACAGAGCAACCCTGTGACGATATAAACGTGAAATTCCCATTAATATCCCCTCTAGAAATACCATTTATTATAAAAAAAACCAAAATCCTCAATCAAATCCATCAAACGGTTTCCGTTTGTATTTATAGTTTCGTCTAAATAGTTTCTTTCAAAAGAAAAATATCCAATATCCATCTTAAATTAAAATTTTCAAAAAACTTAGAATATTGCAACTCTTTACCATCTTCTACAAAAGTTTCTAATAATATAAATATATCATAGTTTGATATTGATTTGAAAAAATCTGGCATTAATAATTTATTTTTGAGTCCTGTAATATTATATCAGAAGATTTTTAAATTATACTTAGTTAAAAGGCAGACGGCATCTCTATCCTATGTTGAATGATGTTGCTTAAAGTTCGTACCCAAACCATGACGACTGTTTGCGAACGCACTCACAGATGGAGCTTCAGTGACATGAGGGTTTTTCTGGTTTACGATGACGTTGTCAAAAAAGCACATTGCATCTTCACCAAAATTCCTCTTGACAAATGACAGCTCGTCATTTGTTGATATTTTCAATCCTCGAAGCGAGTCGTGTGAAAATGAAAAATCGTCGATTTTAAGTTTTGCGCCTTTGACTTGAATATTTACATTCAGTCGAATAATATCGGGTTTAATATACACCCATGGGGGACACCTGATGTAATTTCAAACCATTCAGACAGTTAAGTTCCGTCCCACACTGATGCAGTAGATGAGGCAAGAAAGTTGAAATAAAAGTAAAATGAATTTAAGTGAAATTCTTAATTCTATTTAACTTGTCAAAGGCTGCTTTAAAATCCACAAAACAGGCATATCATTTCTTTTTCTGCTCAATAGATCTCCTGGCAATACTCGTCAGAGCGAATATATGGTCTTGTGTTGAGAAACCCTCCCGAAATCCTTCCTGAAAAATTTTCTTAGCGAGTTGAGAATCGAGAATCCTCTATAGTTCTCTGGCTGATTGGTATCTCCTTTTTTGAATATTGCGAATATAACCGCTTTGTTGAAATTGTTTGGAACAAAAGAATTTTCATAAAGTTTGTTGAAATATGCCAGAAGATGATTTTTAAACGGTTCCGTACTATTCTTGAGAATTCGATCGGAATCATTCTACTCAGAGTTGTTTCAAGCTCAGGTCGAGTAATAGGATTATCCAGTTCGCAGATAGTGACATTGGGTTGTGCATTAAAGAAAGCTTGGTGATTTTCATCAGCCGACAAAATAGTTTTAAAATGAGCTGCTAGTGTTTCAACTTCGAGCGCAGTTAACATTCTTCTATCACGACCACCAACTCACGAATACTGTTTCAGAAAGCCTTCGACTTCTTAGAATTTGTCAGTTCTATTGCAACATTGTTGACGCAGTCAACTTTTTTTTGGAAAAAAGTCTTTTGAAATCCTTGTTAATATGAAGATAAATGTTTTTAAAAATTAGAGCATTTGAAGATCTGAACAACTTATGATAAACAAATAAAAGTTTACGGAGTTTCACACAATTATTATCAAAGCATTTGTTTTTGGTCTACAACCATGATTTCGGTTGTTGTTACTGTGGGAAAATGGTGCTGAAGCCTTGATAACTCTTATAATATGTTCATCATAACTTTCTAGACTGTTCTATTGACACGAGGGAATAGATCTGATGTTACGGCTTAGTAATGATTTGTATAGATCGGCACAATACTCTTTCCATCTCAATTTTTAAAAGTAAGTTGATTGTCTCAGTACAATTTCATCAACAACCTGAACCTTAACTTTAATCGGAAAGTAAGATGAGAAATTCGCCCCTATTACTTCAAAATCTAATGATAGATTAAGCCACTCAAGAGATATATCTGTAATATCAATAACAGATTGCCCTTGGTCACTTACGAATGTGAATTCTCCCGAAGTGTCTTGTTAAGAGGTTCCATTCATCGCGGATAGTACGAAGTTTTCAAGGCATTCAGTAAGTAGTCTTCTATTTTTGTTAAAGGTGTCATCTTTGAATGAAATTAAAAAAATCAGGTAATAATATTTTGCTTTTGAGGCCAGTAATATTATAGGATAAGATAGATAATTTTTTAAGATTTTTAAATTTAAGTTACTTATACTATGGCAGACGTCCATTTGTGATTTCCCCCTTAAAGAGGGGCATCAGCAGCAGAAAATGAAGGAGAAGATGATAGATCGCTGTCATCGAAGAACTCAGACGATCTGTCACCAAAAGTTTGGGTGGTTAAAGACAAGTCTGTTTTTGTGTTAACAACCAAACTTCGAGAATATTTGTAAACAAACGATTTACCATTAATTTGCAATTTAATCTCCAGCAACTTGAGTCTTATTTCGACAAGAACTTGTCTTCCCTTTCGATACGTAAGAGATTGTTTGCGGAATACAATAATCCCTGAACCTTTTAGTTAGTGAGCCGCGGCAATGATCTTATCAGCAATTTCTGAGGAGTGAAGCTCAATGATGACAGTGCTGCGCTTCGCGTTTGTTGTTCAAAAATTCCCTGGGAACTTTTGATGGTAATTTTCTCATCTTCCCTTATCTTGAGCAGCCCTTCGCAAGTCTGTAATGCGACTTGAGTTGCATCGGTTTCTTCATTTAAGGGAGGGGAACGACAACGAATGGCTCTGATAGCATCTTGGTAGTGTTGCCACTGGTTCTCGATACATTGTTTTGGCGTCAGAGAATTTCAAAATAGGTTTCTTGTGACTCGGTCGGAGAAGGCTTTGGCGATCACTTGTGATTGTAGCCGTTATACGTTGTATCTTCTTAAAACATCTCCCTTTTTTGCCTTGGGTCTTTAACCCCATAGTGCTAAGTTGGCTACAACGAGATGGTGGTCCGAATCGATGTTAGCTCCTTGGAAAATTTGAACACCCATGGTGCTGGAACCGTGTCTACCGTCGATCGCAATATGGTCAATCTGATTGACGGTAGATTGATCTGGAGAACTCCAAGTCCTTTGTGGATGTTGAGGTGTAGATAGCGGGTACTGGCTAGGATGAAGTTTCTCCCCGCATCAAAATTAATGAGCCTGAATCGGGTATCGCAAGTGTTGTCATGTAGCGTGATTTTCCTGATTGTTCCACCAAAGATGTGTTTTTTTCTAGCTTGGTATTATATAATCCACCAGTACAATTTTAATGTCGTAACTAGGACGCTGCTCATTTGCTTTGTCCTAGAGCTCTATTAATAAATCGTTGGTGTTGTCATCCTTCTCTTCTGTGGGGACATGAGCGGCTAACGTTGCCGAATTAAGTCTTGATGTGGATGGTCATGAGGCCTCGTTGATGCACATATAGTTCAATACTTGTTGTCTAAGTGTGCCTCCAATGATAAACGTCGTTGGTTTTCTCGGGTAGCAGTCACCATAGTAAATATCGCAGTTTTTCATTCTCTTTTTTTGCCCGTTCATCCCATCACATTTCCTGGATGACAGTGATATCTGCTTTAGCAGGGTCTCCGCTAGTTCTTCGACTGCAGGTTCTACTGAGGAACCTAATATTCCACGGGAATATCTGAAGTTCGTTATCCTTAATTCATTTACGTAGACTGTCAACAGTACGTATTCGTAGACCTCCCCAACAACTTTCCACTGGGGTTGAAACCCATTCTCCAGTTGAGGTACTAGGCACCCGATGTTCACACGCGTGCGTCCTCTTTAATGGTTAAGACCTGTGGATTTTTCAAAAAGCTATCATTTTTAATTCATTGAACGACCAAATTCAATTGCTTAATTTAAACCTTCGTTTGTTTTATTGAATAACTAAATAACTTCCTTTTTTGAAAATAAAATAGTCCGTCATTCTAAGTTTATTGGAAAATCTAGGGAACATCGTAAAAATAAACACCGATAGCAAAACCCCCTTCAAGGAAACAATTTTACATTTCAACTCACCTCAACTTTAAGGTATTATGTATTCCAATGTAATTTAAAATAAAAACAAGGAAAAACTATCCTTTTTTCCTTGGTGTATAATTCACACCACAAGTTCAAGGACTTAATAAATGCGATTTTTTTTATAAACTTAAAAGTTATACAGAACCTAGTGAATTCCAGTGTTAAACAATTTGCTTCAAACTTTTATTTATTTTATTTTATTTTCACTGAGAACAGGAAAATAAAAATACTGTAATTCTGTTGAAAAGAAAAATTCTCTATTTTTTGAATCTTTTAAAAAATCCTTAACCTCCTTATAGAAAAAGTAAAGTATAGCACACGGCTGGGCTGCTGGCTTGATCATTACTTTTTTATATCTCTTTGTTTGTTGTTGTCGTTTGGTGTTGTTTTGTTGATGTTTAGTTTGACGAAGTACTTATAGTCTGGCATTGCATTATTAACGGTCTATTCCAGGTGAAGGACATTGCAAAAGTTTATAAAATATACCTAACAACAAAAAAAGAAGAAAAATCTATAGGCTCGTATATTTTGAAGAAGCGCAACATTCATTTTTGTATACCTATGTACATACATCTCGTCGCATCCTCATCTCGCTGGTGATGCTGGTTGGAAAATGGAAAAGATAAAAGCTATAAATAGACGGGCTATGGTTTTGGTTTGCACTTGAGGCTGAGGGGGAAATTATTTTTGGATTCATTTCGCTCTAAATTCAACGATGATAAACTGAAATAAACATGAAGTAGTGATTTTTGTTAAGCTTTTCCTCCTCATATATACATACATACATAGATGATGATAGTTAAATAAGGAAAGGAAAGGCCAGGAGAGGAGAGGTTGGTTGTGGTGTCGCTGGGTTGGATGAGGCTTGCTTCATGAAAAAAGAATGATGATGACGGTAATTCAGTAGAAATCCGTCAGTTCATCTTCTTTAAAACTCGTACAACGAATCTTCCTTTTAAATTCTAAGGATACGACCTACTTTCTAGCTTTTCCTTTTTTGTTTGTTTTCTTTGAGAGAAAAATTCATGAGAAGTAATTTCCCCAAAACCCCATTGAAATTTAAAATCTCACCACCATCTCACCAACTCACCGTCTCACCATCGAACCTCTTGCGAACTTGCAGCTTATAAACCATGAAAAGAAGATAATTTTGTGCTACTTGCGATAAACTTTATCCGAAGAAGTCATTAGTGAAACGTGTACCCCGAAGTCATATTTGATTAATGTTATTTCTCTCATCTTGTTTCATTATTATTTAACTAAAGGAAATGACAAACTCCCACATTATGGGTTCTCAAACTCTAACATAACCTAACTAATCTTTACCCTTTTTCGAGAAAATCCAGAAGATTTGGTTTTTGTATACTTTGGTGAGAATTATCTTTAAGCAAATAATTCGTTGAGAGAGTGTAATTTCTTATAGATGAGCTCTAAGTTAGGTACCTTTACAATATTATGTATATTATAAGGAAGAAGAAAGAGTATAATGGCCTAAAATCCATAGGTTTTGGTCTAGACATCTTATGTTGATAAACACTCGGGATACTTTCACACTTTTGGGATTCCTTTTATCAGAAATCTTTGACCTTTCACCTTACAAAGCAAAGTCGAGTCATCAAAGACGCTGATGGCATATTGATGAAAATATTATAAATATGGAGAAAGAAGAAATTGTGAAGTTTATTGTTTCCATTAATTTTATAAAGGGTGAAAAAGTAATGCTTTTTGAAAAGTTTGTGGCTGAAAATAATTTGTTTTTATTGAAAGGAATGATGGTTTATGATTGCTCATAATATTGGTATGAAAAATCCGCAATAAAAACAATAAAATCTAAAAAGAATAAGGTTGTCCTCAATTTGAATATCGCCATATAATTTTTACATCACGTCAGGAAAATATATCTCTGTAAACATTAATTTTAAAGACATTCAAAAACGGTGTTTGTAACAATAAATTAAATAATTTTTCCTAAAGTAGAAATCTGTATCTTCTAATTTCTGGAAATTGTCATGAAAAGTAGGAGCCTTCATCTGTATGAAGTTTTGAGAAACCTCAAATGTTAATGCTTTCATGGTTTTAAAAAAATGAGTGTATTTTTATATTTTTCCAAATACATATTTCACAAACTTATTGTTTGAACGCAGAAAACAGTTTTTGAGACTGTTGTAAACATCACCATAACTTTGTCCAAATTGCATTCTGATTCAAATATCGATTAAGCATTAATTCAAAATTATGTAGTAAAGTATGAAAAACAAATCTGCCAAACACGAACCATCCGAAACAGATGCAGCAGTATCCTGATGAAAAGACTTTAAAGAAGTCAATATATTCGAAGATATTCCTAGACCCGATATCTCATTAACTAGAGCATATCTTATTTGTGCTATCACAAGCAGACTTAAGATCGATAAAAAAGCTCAGAGTTTCTTAAAAGCAACCAAACAAGTTGACATTCTATTCAAGAGAACTGCAGTCGTAATGTAAAGGAGGGTTAATAGATAAGGTACAGGTAAAAACCCAGAATAATATTCTGACTACCCCGAGTTCAGCAGTTGACCGAGTCTTGACCCAATTCCGGTTAAGAATAAGACTAGTCTCATTGCCATCTATAACATTAATTTAGAACACAGTGACAATTAAAATTTAAGGTTTTATGTTAGTAACATTTGTGCATGTACCTTTTTTAAATCAACCTTTTCATAGAACGGAATTCAGCCCGAATTTGTATCCAGTCTTAAAATAGCAATTGACCCCTCGTTGAGACAATTGAACTGTGAAAGTTAAAAGTTGTCATTAACAATGTCAGTGGTGTTCGATTCTATTAAGGATCCTATAAATGAGTTTGAATGAGAGATTTTGCGCTTTATCTTTTTCAAAAATAGGTCTGATTGGTACTGCATGATGGCATTTACTTGTGTTGAATCGTAGATTGTTTTGTTGGAATACCATTTTTTATTTGGTTTTCTAAAAAGTCCGCAGAAGGATCTCAGGATCTGTCGTTAAAAATTCTTTGTCAACTATTGGTGATATGGTAAAACAAGTGCAGAATCCGTACGTAGAATGGGTCTTATTAATGTCTTATACATTAGAATTTTGGTGTTCTTTTGCAGGAATTTCGATTTTAGTATTTTCAATGAACCAGCTGTCATTTTTGCCTTTTTTATAATTATCCTACCATATTAATTAAAGAGGATTTGGTTTTGAAAATTGACGCCAAGATACTTAGTTTCTGACCGTAACGGTATTTTAAAATTATTTATTGTAAGGTTAAATGATTTAGTCTCTTTAAGTGCAAGGTAATGTCCTTTTCCGTTCGCATTTCTAAAGCAAGTCAATGCACATTATCTAGGATTAATTTATAGTCTCCATTTCTTGAAATATTTTCCACAAGTGGTTAGGTTAGGTTAGGTTAACGTGGCTGCGGATTAAAAATCCACACACTTAGGCCAAGAGAAAGGCCCATTGTGATACCACATGAATCTAGAGAATAACTTCTTACTAGTCGAACCATTTTGAGCTTTTTATAAAGCGAAGAAGATATTTGATATCCGTTTTAACTAGTTCACTGGGATTATCAAAAGAGTAGTCCCCCAGATGAAGTTTGCGTCTGATTTGATTGCAGCCTGACTGTCAGAGAAGATGCGGATATCAGAAGTTGATATCACGTTTTCTCTTAGCCAGGAGAGAACCTCTTTGATCGCAAAAATTTCCGCTTGAAAGACGCTACAATGATTAGGGAGGCGGAATGAGATGTTTAGATTAAGCTTTTCTGAGTACACACCACTACCAACTCCCTCATTTGTCTTGGATCCATCTGTATAAAAATGAATACTTTTGTTATCCAGGAGTTTTTTGTCTTCCCATTCATCTCTGGATGGAATGGATACCTGGAAGTTTTTTCAAAATACGGGCTTAGGAATAGTGTATAGTCTATGTACTTTGGTATAGAACCAAGGTTTACTACCTACATTACTTACTACCAGATTACTTGTTAGAATATAATCAAAAAGAGACTCACCTCTATTATTTATATCGGTACTACCCCACGTAGTGTGGTGAGCCACAACCGATAATTAGGTTTGTTTATGTCTTGTTGATTCAGCGACCACCTTCTCCAGAATGGTATCAGGCAGTGGGCTCTGGTGGTCGTGGCTCAAATACGCTGATACCAGCCAGTAGGTATGGTTGTCAATTATCATACTGGCTGTGGTGACATCTTTATCACTGAAATTAGGGAGTAAAAACACATTTAGATTACGTTTTACTAGTATGTAGGACCTTGGGTTTCCTTTTTCTGTTACATATAGCACGTAGTAGCCAGGAGTTCTCAATCCAAGGATTTCATAATCCAAGGTTCTTGGATGAAAACGACATCTTCTCCAATTTTTGTCAGGCGGAGAAGAAGGGAGGCCGAAGCCGTTTTAGAGTGTTGGAGGTTAATATGTAGTATTTGTAGAATTTTGGCTACAAATAGGCAGATCAACCTCCACCACTGTTAAATCCAGCTTATCCAGATCAGACGAAGAGGAACCTAATAGTTCATCTTCTTCCTCACTGGGAAGAAGAAGATGAGTCATCGGTCTCCATTAGGGATAAACTTTTGACGTTTTTAGGAGAAGACTGTGCTGCGACAGAAGAAAGCACCGCCACATTCTCATCCACATCCAAGGATGGGAGGGTGATGGTAGCACAGGGACCCCCTACGTCTTGCTACACAGCTTTGGAAGAAGATTGTACTGGGACAGAAGAGGGCCCAGGTAGATCATCAACAACATCCAAGGATGGGAAGGTGATAGCAGCAATAGGACTCCCTACGTCTTCCGACACAGCCTTCGAAGGAGGTTTTGGAGGCTCACATGAAGCGTCTGCTTATCTTTTTTATATACGCGGAGCGTGACTGACTCGAAGCCGTATCTTATCACGCCCTTTTCTCGCGCCAGAGAAGCCACAGAGTCTGTATTGATTACGATAATCGCTCCTCCAGTTTCGCGATTTTCCAGTAGTGACAAGGGAGGTTCGGGTTGCTGATCCTGATCATTGCACTAATGTCATCTGGACAAGAGAGTTCTATCGGGATACATGCGCGAGCTCTCGGCCTGCAAGGAATATCTTCCTTTGCAACGAACTCGAGTTTTGCGCCTGGCCAGACTTCGCCCAGTATGCCGACAGCAAGCGTATAGAGATCGCGCGACCTCTGATCGTTACAAGCGATGAGTTTGACATGACCTTGATGTCAACCCCAATCGCTTGTTACTGGTGGTGGACCCGGATGCTCTCTCATGACTTGGAGAAAGCCAGCCGAGAGCCCCAGTTTCACCATCTGCCAACGGTCAGAGGTAATCGTGCCATCAATATTGCTTCTATCAATGACCGCGACTATGATCTTTTTAGGCTCTTTAAATACATCACTAAATGGTTTAGTGAGAGGTACTCTGGCCATGTTGGGAGTGCTGGTATTCTGCACTTTGGACCTTTTAGAGACGGTAGTGGGCTCCTCCAAAGACCTTTGTTGTTTTGACGTGGAGTCATAGCAACGACGTTGCCGCCGAACTGCCGCCCGGTGTATATAGAACCTGTACCGCACACGAAGAAGGGCATTGACTTGGCACAATCCCTTCTCCGATGTTTGGCACAGATTCAACGACAGCCAACGTTGCCACCGAACTGCCGCCCGGTGTAGCTGATGGAGTACCGGTACCGGTTTGACGTTTTTGCTTCTGGTTTTGTTTTTGTTTTTGTTCATACAATTAGATTCCCACGAGTAGGCGAAGTAAAAGGGGGGGGTTCATCTGTGCAGAGATTCGCTTGCACAGATAACGCTATCTAATCCGGAGATCGCCTGGTATCCGGATACTCCGTTAACGACTGAGCTATTTTTAGAAATTTTGCCCTCAGCCTGGCTGATCATCGGCACGGGTCGTATAACACCTTAGATCCAGCCCAATTGGGAAGTTGAAGGGAGGGATATGTATTGGAAAAGGAGAGACGAACAGCAATTAAGCCATAAGCGTACAGGTAGGAAACAGGGTATTGACAGACAGTGATGCACTATACAGTCAGGGAATAAGGAGCCATTAGCCAGCATAGTAGCACAAAGCCGACATAGTAGGTGGTAAGGATTGGGAAGGGGAGGGGGGAGCGACCTTTAGTTTCAGGGCTCTTCTGGAGAAATAATTCATGGGAATCATTGATCAAGTTCGACGTTTAGGTAGACTACCACAAGTGGTAGTCTTTGCTTTATTTTGCTAAGGGCTAAGGTTGGTCGAACATCACTTGCAAAAACAATTGAGTCATCAGTACAGTGAATAAAACCCGGTTCATCAGGTGTGGGATATAAAAGAGGGAAATCATCATGGAAATCATAATATCAACTTAATGAGCCCATTCGCAACATTCGCAAAATTCAGTCGGATGAGTTTAAAAATAAGACCAAAAGGCCAAAGCGAATCGA
This sequence comes from Eupeodes corollae, assembly GCF_945859685.1. NCBI lineage: Eukaryota > Metazoa > Arthropoda > Insecta > Diptera > Syrphidae > Eupeodes > Eupeodes corollae. The sequence goes on along the minus strand of NC_079147.1, from coordinate 300,276,987 downwards.
ACGCTTTTTCAAAGTCAATATCCAAGCACACTGCACACGTTTTATTCCTAAGATTGTAAACTACTTGATCTTGAAAAAAAAAGCAATGCATATTCAGTGGAGTTACCAAATTGGTTTCTGGGAATGATCTTTGCATCTTCACAGAACGTGTTTAAGGGATTAGCCAGCACCCGTTCAAAAAGCTTACCGATGTTTGAGAGGAGCGAGATCGTTCGAAAGCTGTCGACCTATGACTTCTTCTTGGATATTGGTAAGATCTTTGCTTGTTTTCATGATTTCGGAAAGTAACCATTATTATTGCACTGGTTAAAAACAATTGATAACAAAGTTTCCAGAAAGAACGGGCATTTTTTAAATAAAATTTGAAATGTTATCAATGCCTGATGACTTTTTTATATTAAGCGATGATTTATAGACATTGACAATGTTTGGAGAAGTGAACGGTTATGTTTCTGGAGAACAGGCAATGTTATTTGATGAAAATGTTGTCAAAGTTTCAGAATTGGTTTCTCTAAACAAGAAATCACTTCATTTTCAAAATTAGGGTCATCTGCTGCTATTACGGAAAAAAAAGTCCTTAATTCCACTTAACTTGGACTGTTTGTCGACAAGTTCTTCCCCGTTGTATAGAAGATTCTGATAAGGAATATCTATCCCGAAAAATTTGCGACCCGTGACCCTATCAGTTTCTTTAAAAGCATAAGGTGAAGGCGTAATTTTACTCACTCTGGATTTAAAGGAATTATTAAGATCGATTTTCCTTTATAATATTACGTATGCACTGAATTTTTGACTGGAGTTCATAACATTTAGTTTTCACTCTTTTGAGATAACGATGGTAAAATTTGTTGAGTTCTCTAAGCCATAATTTTTGTAGATCATTAACTTTCATTGTAAGTTCCGAAATACATTTAAATTTATGGTTATTCGTCGACTATGCTCTAGTGAAATAGCCAGTTGCATCCCTCCCCTTAAACAATTTAACCGTAATACCCGCGCTTCTAGGAATGCCCATCAGTTTACCTTTGAGCCCAACTTCGGCCGTACTATGAAGTACAGAGGTTATTTTTTTAGCCGTACTACGTGAATGTGGAACGCCTTGCCACGCTCTATCTTTCCCTGTCATTGCATTGTTCAGAAATTTAAAACCAATCTACACCGACACCTCCTATCCAACCCTTCCCTCTTTTCCTAATGCTCACAAAGTGTCTTTGGCATATTAAAGGTATAAAAAACCCTTTTAGTGTTTGCTTAGTATAAAAAAAATATGATGATACAATAAATAAATGTCCGGTTGCCATTTTAATTTTCAAGCATAGTATTCTGTCTGTTGGTCAAAAGCCGTCAATCAGGTAACCAGTTAAAGTATTGTTGATAACGACAAGAATTCCGACGGTGTTTGAATCATCTGAGTTATTACGATCACATCTAAAGACATGATAAGAGGAGTCAAAAAGCTCCGAGTCTGAGATAGAGTTGTTGAGCCATGTTTCCGTCAATATTATGATATCGTGAGAAAGATTGTTAATGTTTTTGTAAACCATGTTGGTCTTTGTCCGAAGTCCATTTACGTTTTGGTAGTAGATTAATAACTTTTTAAGCTGCTTTGACGGTGGTATAGCGTTGTCCGATACTGACGAAAAGGGTTGTTCGACTTATTCATAAATTCATGAACTATTACTCCTTTAGGCCAAATCGATGTTGAATTTAAAACATGGAAAATTGAGTCAGTAGCACGTTTGGTTAGGTTAGGTTATAGTGGCTGTCCAAGATGGAAACGGACACACTTAGGCCAGTTTAATGGCCCATTGTGATACCACATGAATCTTGAGGCTTACTCCTAAGCTTAATGGAACCAGCTTGAGTCCCTTACGAAACGTGAGAGGCTGATTATACCGATATGATTTAGATCGTTTAGATCGTTAAAGAAGAATTCTTCTAGGTAATTCTTGCGTTTTCGAGCTAGAGCAGGGCATGTGCAGAGAAGATGAAGAACCGTTTCTTCTTCTTCCTCGTCCATACAGCTTCTGCAAAAGTCATTTGAGAATACGCCTAGTCTCGTGGCGTGCTTTCCTATTAGACAGTGTCCGGTTATGACACCTATTATCGAGCTTATATGCGATCTGCTTAGAGAGAGCAAGCACCTTTAACGTTTTAAATCCAGTGTTGGCCAGATGCTTTTTGTGACTTGACACATGGTGATGTTGTTCCACCTGGTGCCTGCCCTCCTCACAGCGTCTTGCATTAGCAGCAGTTTACAAGTAGCGATTGGTATGCCAGTACTTGCCAAACGTGGTAGCATGGGCTGTACTGTACCGTTCCTGGCGAGTTCATCTGCTCTACAGTTACTTGGAATGTCTCTATGGCCCGGCACCCAGCAAAGGTGAATATTAAACTGTTGCGCCATCTCCATTAGAGATGATCGACAGTTACGGACTGTTATAGAGTTTGTAGAGACAGAGTCCAGAGATTTGATAGCGACCTGGCTATCAGAGAAAATACGGATATCAGATGTTGATATCACGTTTTCTTTGAGCTTAGACAAGAGTTCTTTTATAGCCAAAAGTTTCGCCTGGAACACTCTACAATGATTGGGAAGGCGGAATGAGAGACTTAATTTCAGTCGTTCAGAGTACACACCTCCACCAACCTCTTCTTTTGTTTTTGACCCATCTGTGTAAAAATGGATGGACTCATCCTCCAAGAATGTCCTCCCAAAAAGATCTGGTAGGTATAGAAATCTGGAAGTTTCTGTCAAATTGTAGTTGGAGTATAATGTAGTCTGTAGAATTGATTCTAAGTACCTTAGAATTACGGAGTGTTGTTGTTAGTCCACTGCGACGAAGCATTGAGGCGAATAGCAGAGCTTGCAGCTATTTGTTTGCTTAATATGTCAAGAGGTGTAAAGTAGAGCAAGGTGTCCAGTGCCGCAGACGGGGTCGTGCGAAGCGATCCGCTTATACATATGCAGGCTGAACGTTGGATTTTATTTAGCTTATAACACGTTTGGTTACGATGTAAAATTTTCTCAACATTTAACATAAATGGGGAACCCAGCTTTTAGAACAAGTGATTTTGTACCTCTCCTTATCCAGGCGGCAGTGGACGAATTCTCGAGATGGAATCAACGGTGGCGTCTACAGTTCCAGTAAGGTTAGCAAACACCTTTTAGGGCTTCTTCGACTTATTCGGTGCCCAGGCCTATAAGGAGCGGTTTTATCCGGCTCCTCATCCTTGGAGTTATACTAAGGATCTGGCCCTCCAGGTTGGGGGTTGTGCCGTCGGGGTGACTTCCTGGCCACGTAAAAAATACCTTAAGTTTCGAAGCACCAACAAGCCTCGGATACGGACGGATTCACTGTTGACAACCCACGCAAACGAAATAAGGACAACGAACTTCGGATCTGTACGTGGAATGTTGGGTCCCTTAACAGACCATGTGCAGCCGAACAATTATCGGAAGCCCTAAACTGCTGCAAAGCAGATATTACCGCCATTCAAAAAGTGCAATGGGATGGATCGGGCAAACGCAAACTAAAAGACATCTACTACGGCGACTGCTACCGAGAATAAGCCAGCGTCTATTTGGGTGTGGATTTGTTGTTGGAACTAGACTCAGGCAAAAAGTCTTGAGCGAGCGCATCACGACAATCCGCATCAAGGCTAAATTCGCCAACATAAGCCTAATATGCGCGCATGCCCCAACAGAGGAGAAAGATGAAGACACCAAAGATATGTTCTTCGAGCTCTTGGACAAGACATATGAGCAGTGCCCTGGCTATGACATTAAAATTGTCTTAGGAGATTTTAATGCCAAGCTAGGAAGAGAAGACATCTTTGGTGGCATAATCGGGAGATACAGCCTGCACGACACCACCTCCGACAACGGATTCAGGCTGGTCGATTTCGCTGCGGGGCGAGACGTTCTGGTAGCTAGTACGCAGTTCACGCATCTTAATATCCACAAGGGGACATGGAAATCTCCTGATCAATCAACCGTCAACCAGATTGACCACATTGCGATCGACGCACGACACTTCTCCAGTATCCAGGATATCCGAACATTCCGAGAGGCCAACATTGACTCGGACCACTACCTCGTTGTAGCCAAGGTACGGCTACGGATATCCCGATCCAAGCCAAAACAAGGAAGTACTGTGAGAAGATTCGACGTTAGACGGCTACAATCGCAAGAGACTGCCATGTCCTTTTCCGATCGTGTCTCTAATAACCTCCTAAGGAGTCCTATGCTTCCTGCATTAAGCATTGAAAACCAGTGGCAACATTGCCTTGCAGCCATCAGAGATGCCGCCTCTGAAGTGCTAGGTTTCACACGGCCACCACAGCGAAACCCCTGGTTTGACGACGAATGCCGGCAAGCTCACGCAGCGAAACAAGAGGCATACAAAACGGCGCTGCACAAAAGTACTAGAGCTGCTCGCGAGCTCTACGAGCAGAAGAGGAGAGAGGAACAACGGCTTCTTAGATGGAAAAAAATGAGGAGATAGAGGGATGTCACAACAGGAATGAGGTTCGTAAATTTTACCAAAAGGTAAAAAAAAACCTCCCAAGGGTACCAGCCACGAACAGAAGCCTGTAAAGACGATCAGAAGAACATCGTAGTAGAACCGAAGTCCATGCTGAGAATATGGAAAGATCACTTCTCTAAATTATATAACGGCGATGACGAACCGAATTCCGCTGTAAGGGAGATAGAACCACTCAACCTCGGCGACGCAGATCAACAATTCCGCCTACCCTTGACGAAGTTAAGATAGCTATATCTAAACTTAAGTCAAACAAAGCTGCTGGAGCGGACGGCATCGCTGCCGAACTATTCAAAGCAGCAGGCGATGACTTGGTACGGAGCATGCACCAACTCATCTGCAAAATTTGGTCGGAAGAAAGCATGCCCGATGAGTGGAATCTCAGCATAGTATGCCCGATACATAAGAAAGGAGACCCTCTAAACTGCGCCAACTACAGAGCCATCAGTCTCCTTAACATTGCATATAAGATCCTCTCTGCCATATTATGTGAAACGTCTGAAGCCATTCGTCAACAACCTGATTGGTCCTTATCAGTGTGGCTTCAGACCAGGAAAGTCCACTATCGACCAAATATTCACACTACGGCAGATCTTGGAAAAAACCCAGGAGCTTCAAATCAATACCCACCATCTCCTTAGCGATTTTAAAGCCGCGTATGACAGCATCTATAGGGAAGAGCTCTACCGAGCAATGTCTAGTTTTGGCATCTCTGTCAAACTTATCCGTTTGTGCAGAATGACGATGGAGAATTTACGCCGCTCCATCAAGGTCGGAAAAGATCTCACCGATGCATTTGATGTCAAAAAAGGTTTTAGACAAGTCGATGCACTGTCATGCGACTTCTTCAACATCGTTCTTGAAAGAATTGTGCAAAACTCAATCGTCAACACTAGGGGCACAATCTTCCAAAGGTCCATCTAATTACCCGGATACGCAGATGATATTGAGCGTTTTTGATCATTGCGACGGAAGCGAAGAAGATGGGTTTAGTGGTCAATGAGGGCAAGACCAAGTATATGCTGTCATCAAAAAAGGACGCTGAACGACGACGTCTAGGACAAAACGTCACCATGGACACCTATAACTTTGAGGTAGTTAAGGACTTTATGTACCTAGGCACCGCTATTAATGCAGACAACGACACCAGGGCTGAAATGAAACGAAGAATAACTCTTGCAAATCGCTGCTTCTTTGGACTTAGAAGTCAATTGAGAAGCAAAGTCCTCTCTCGAGCATCTAAAATCACCATCTAAAGGGTGATTTTTTTGAGGTTAGGATTTTCATGCATTAGTATTTGACAGATCACGCGGGATTTCAGACATGGTGTCAAAGAGAAAGATGCTCAGTATGCTTTGACATTTCATCATGAATAGACTTACTAACGAGCAACGCTTGCAAATCATTGAATTTTATTACCAAAATCAGTGTTCAGTTCGAAATGTGTTTCGCGCTTTACGTCCGATTTATGGTCTACATAATCGACCAAGTGGGCAAACAATTAATGCGATTGTGACCAAGTTTCGCACTCAGTTTACTTTATTGGACATTAAACCAACCACACGAATGCGTACAGTGCGTACAGAAAAGAATATTGCGTCTGTTTCTGGGAGTGTTGCTGAAGACCGTGAAATGTCGTTTCGTCGCCGTTCGTAGCAATTGGGTTTGTGTTATTCGACCACATGGAAGATTTTACGCAAAGATCTTGGTGTAAAACCGTATCAAATACAGCTCGTGCAAGAACTGAAGCCGAACGATCTGCCACAACGTCGAATTTTCAGTGAATGGGCCCTAGAAAAGTTGGCAGAAAATCCGCTTTTTTATCGACAAATTTTGTTCAGCGATGAGGCTCATTTCTGGTTGAATGGCTACGTAAATAAGCAAAATTGCCGCATTTGGAGTGAAGAGCAACCAGAAGCCGTTCAAGAACTGCCCATGCATCCCGAAAAATGCACTGTTTGGTGTGGTTTGTACGCTGGTGGAATCATTGGACCGTATTTTTTCAAAGATTCTGTTGGACGCAACGTTACGGTGAATGGCGATCACTATCGTTCAATGCTAACAAACTTTTTGTTGCCAAAAATGGAAGAACTGAACTTGGTTGACATGTGGTTTCAACAAGATGGCGCTACATGCCACACAGCTCGCGATTCTATGGCCATTTTGAGGGAAAACTTCGGAGAACAATTCATCTCAAGGAATGGACCGGTAAGTTGGCCACCAAGATCATGCGATTTGACGCCTTTAGACTATTTTTTGTGGGGCTACGTTAAGTCTAAAGTCTACACAAATAAGCCAACAACTATTCCAGCTTTGGAAGACAACATTTCCGAAGAAATTCGGGCTATTCGGGTCGAAATGCTCGAAAAAGTTACCCAAAATTGGACTTTCCGAATGGACCACCTAAGACGCAGCCGCGGTCAACATTTAAAAGAAATTATCTTCAAAAAGTAAATGTCATGGACCAATCTAACGTTTCAAATAAAGAATCGATGAGATTTTGCAAATTGTATGCGTTTTTTTTTTAAAGTTCCCAAGCTCTTAAAAAATCACCGTTTATAAGACACTCATCATCTCGGTTCTCATTTATGGTGCTGAGGCCTGGACCCTGTCAAAGAAAGATGAGAGCGTCTTAGGATGCTTCGAGAGAAAAATTCTTCGGGTGATTTTTAGTCCCGTACGCATAGATGGAGAATGAAGTAGAAGATATAACGACGAACTGTACGGGTGGTACATGGACATCAACGCTCCAGCCGCAGTAGAGGAAGACTGCGACTCAGGTATCCCACCCAGGTGGGAGAGGACCTCAACCAACTTGGCGTGCGAAACTGGAGACAGCTAGCTAGGGACCGAACTGGCTGAAGACGCTTGTTGGTTGAGGCCCAGGTCCGCACCGGACTGTAGCGCCACTTTAAGTAAGTAAGTAAGAAAAATGTTTGTTTTACAATAATTTTGTACAAAGACAACAACATTTTAGACAAATCCTATTCTTATTTTTTTTACAAACAATAAAAACCTACCAAATATTCTGCTTGTTATGGTTAACGTCTCATATAAATATTTAAATGATTAAAATTATTGAATTTAATTTTTTATGAATTTGCCTTATTACAAAAAATACATTTGAACATTTATTAAGGGAAAATTTAAGGTTTTGGTCCTAATAATACCTAGAAAGATATAAGAACTTTAAATCTCATTCTTAAATTTGTACATATATAAATCCACAAAGTTGAAGTGTAATATATTTTTACTTTAGAAAAAAACGCAACACAAACTTACCTTTTAACCCTCAACATTCTAAATATATTGCTCCTATTTATTTGCGAAAATAAATTTAAAAAAAAACAGATTCTTCTTTATTTTATTGTTTCATAGAAATATAAATACAAAGAAAAATGACATCCGCATCCCCTTAAGTTATATTTCTACGACGCACGCACTACGAAGACGTTTATAGAAATTGAAAATGAAAAACTTTTATAATCATAATCGCTTATTTTGAAAGAATTTCCGCTCTTTCTTTAGATCTTCGTAAATTCGACGGTTTTATGCGTGACAATAAATCACAGTGAAGTTCATTTCACTAAAAAAGTTATCATACTTAAACAAACAAAAGTTTTTGTTTACATTTTCTCTTCACTCTTCTCACTTCAAACGTGCAACACAGGGCGAATACGTAACCTTTTTTTAAGTTTAATATTTGTTTGTTTGTAAGCAAAGTAAGTAAGAATATTGTGCCTTGAAGCAAGATTCAGGAACTTTAAGTAGATTTAAGGATACATTTTAATTAAAATCCATTTTGAAGCAAACTTGCTCTGTGTACATATTTTGGCTTTAGTGCGAGATGTTGTAAACATTTATAAATATTTAACTCAATTACATTCAATCAGTGGAGGAATTTTCGTTTACGTTTCATCATCATCCTTTACGGTGTGGACTGTCCGTTGGGTCCAACAAAATTGAATTACTTTACGCACAGTTCCATTGTCGACAAAGAAGAACACACTTCCAACGACCACGTGCTGCACGCCGCTGGCCGCCGCCAGCCGTCGCCCGCAAAACCGAAACACTTCATGATGATTACTTTCGCTTGCTTTGTTTTTAACCCCTTTTACATCAATTTCCAGTCTTTTTGTGCTTCCCACAACTCGAAAACTTTTTCCAAATAGAATTTAGCCTCTAACCAAGTGATACATGAGGAAAAAAGGACTTTCAACTTCCTCGTCTTTGGAATATATTCTTCAGGTTGTTCTCGCATCTCGTTGCACGACTTGAGTCGAGTCCTGGATCTTCTGATGGGAGATTGGTGATGCTTGTTCTTGTAAGTTTGCAAAGCTTTTGAAATATTCATGTGAGTTTTTCAAATTAATGCGACTCCTCTGAACATGTACTGTGTTTCGCTCTGTTTTACTTGTAACCGTCCATGTCCTCGGCAACATCATAGCAACAGTAAGACAAGGGAATCAGGGATAACAAATTGTGGGTGGCAAAATGAGCTAGGTCTGGGTTTGGGTTTGGGTGGTGCTAAGTTGGATGATAGGAAATGTACAACAAGGATTTTACAGTCTAAACAAATGCAACACATGTTTTATGGACGGAGGGCCCACTCTGAAGCGATATGGGGTTGGGAGGATTTATGATGGTGAATGTTAAAAAGTGTGGAAGAAAGGGTTAAAAGATATGCCAGACAACATGCACAGCACAATGATAAAGTGCGTAAAGGGGTTAGGATTATTTATTTAAGGGATAAGTAAACTTCTACGTTACCCGGAGATAGCATAGATCTATGATGGGAACAGGCAGTACTACGATAGGTAGGTCTATGTGAAGGGAAGAAGCAGATTATGTAGAAGCGGGTAATTGTGTAGGGCAAATTGAAATAGCTTTCCGGATTTACAAACTGTGTTTGGGATGAATTGTGGCGTAGGGTGATTATTTAGTTCAGTGAAAATTAAATTTTTGTTCAAATAAACAATACAACATTAATTCAGATTGAAATTTTTGAGAAAATTTAATATAAACGATAATAAATGACCTTGAATATGGTTCTAGTGTTAAATTAGTCGGAAATCATTTGGAGTAATTTAATTTAAAAAAAACAAATGTTTAAATGACTTGAATTACGTATGTAGGTGGGGGCTGTTCTGCAGAAATCTATCCAATAGAAATTTAATGGTTGTAACATTTTATTTAGCAGAAGTCGAAACAAGTCGAGTGGAATTTATTTCTTTACTTCCGAATGTCTTCAGTGTCCCTAGTAACTTCTCATTTGTCTTAGAACTATTCACTTGAAAACAAGCCTCAGTCTGACAGTGCATAGAGAATCCAGCTAATGGGGAGACATTAGGTTTTAGAAGAATGCAAAAAATGTCGTTTAATTTGTCTTAGAACTATTCGCTTGAAATCTAGCCTCAGTTTGACAGTGGGTGTAGAATGCAGCTAATAGTAGACACTAGGTTTTTAAAGAATGCAAGAACTGTCATTTAAAGCTTTTTTACAATGTTCAGTCTATCAAAAATGTTTACAAACAAAATTCCAACATTTTCTAAATTGGCAATAACCTGTATTCTTCTGATTCAGTATAAATTACAGTTCAACTTTCAATACAAATTCTTGTATTTCAAAGTTCATACCATTGAACATTAGTCAAAATAACTTAAACAAATTCAAAAATTTAAAGGCCGTTAAAATTTCTAAGATTGGAAGTTCAGAATTTTCTGGAGTATGAAGATCTGTGGGTAAGCGTTATGAGAAAGCGAATGGGAAAATAATTTTATTAATAGAGCTAATAAATTTCGTTCATGTCAAGGCAGCAACAAATTCGAAATAGGTGTGGAATCGGTTAGAAGCTGCTTTTGCTGTTAAAGGAAGAATTGATATGTTGAAGACGTTATTCAATACGTGATTCTGTAGATTCGTATTTGAACAAAGTCATTACTACAGAACATAGTTGGAAAGATTGTATCAGAGGAATGGATTGGATTATTGTTGTAAGCAATGACGGATCCACGGGGGGGTCGTAAGGGTCATGACCCCCCCCTGGGAGATAATTTGTTTGCTTTTTCATAGGAATTCCCTTCAATTTAAAACTAATCGTATTGCGTTAATGGAAATTACCCCCATTATATTTTGAATTATTTATTTTTTGTATATGAAAACAACATTTGTATTTTACTTCCTTAAACTTTGTTGCTAAAAGTACTACTTTTGACTGAAGAGATTGGACTAAGAACATAATATGAATCGGATATTCAGCCCTATTTCTAAAACACAGCACAAATTCATCAACTTTTGACCAATTGACGATCCAGGGGGGTCATATGAGCCAAAAAGCTTATACAGTTAAGTTGTATAAGTAAAGATTTGATTTAAAGATTTATTAGTAATTTAACGACATTCATCCAAAAGTGGTTTGCTGTCAAAAACAACTCAAATTTAGATTTTCGCTCAATTTAGTACTTGAAAAAACGTTAGTCATGCTTAAAGTTATTTTCATAAAAATGGTTTCTAAGAAAAAGAGCAAATATTCAGGTTCTTAAGAAGAAAATTTGAATAAGAGATCATCAATTTTATATTAAGTTGCCTTTGAATTCCTTAAACTAGCCTTCAATTTTATTATTACATTTTTTTGACACACATAAATAGTGATTATTGACGTGATTTTTACTGCGACATATAGGAACTATATAGCAAGTGTTGCATTAGTAAACAATTTCAAACAAGAGTTTTTAATCATATATGGCATTACGAAGAAGTCGAACAAAGTCTTTCCTGGCCCGTGCAGTCCAAACAATTGTGTTGATTGAAATTAAGATTTTCAGTTTATTAATGTAAGGAGTTTTTATCATGTTATTAATAAAAAAATAACAGCAGTCCCCACACAAATTTTTTGGTTCAAACATGTGATTTTTCTAAAACTTTCTCAAAATTTTCTGTTCTTAATTTGGCTTCTTTCTACAAGAAAAACATATTTTCGTATTGTTCTAGAAGGGTACCCCTCAAAAAAATCTTTATTTTGTTTTTAAGTTTTCTCAAGAACTAATGGAACGATTTCAAAATTCTTCTTTTTCTGTGCAAGCTCTTGTCAATGATCGAATTGAAGATGATTTTTTATGATCAAAAATGTATTTTTTTATTTTTAATAAAATACTAATTTTGTTTACAAAACTCGATATCTCAGAAAAGGGGACAACATTTTTTTACAAAATTTAAATGATCATATATTTATAAGCACTTTATTAAGTGCTTATACCAAAAATATTTTTAAGACAAAATTTAAAATGATCTTCGAAAAAAATAAGTTAATCTAGATTTTTGACAAATAAAATGGCATTTAAATTTTTGAGAAGAACTTATTTTGGAGGTACATTTTTAAATCTTAAAATACAGTCAATATTTTTAAAAAGACTTTTTGGAAGAAATTATCAAGTTCTCGCGACCCAGTCGTGCATTTTATTTCTTTCAAAATTGGTTTTCTGTTGAATATTAAAGATCTTAAAAAAATAAATAAATCTACTTTTGAAGTCAATTTGCTTGGATGCTCTAAAACCGAGATTCAAACACGAATTTCAATAATACAAATGCCCCAAAAAATCAAGCGACACTTTTGTGAAACTAATGGCTAAGTGAAAAACACAATAAACGTTTCATATCTATTGATATAAAACGTGAAAATCTTTGAAACGTGTAATTTGTGAGTACTACAAAAGTTTTCTTCCCAACTTATTTGTTTACTTACCTTACTTTGTTTTAGTATAGTTTTTTTTAGAAAAATTATGTTCTTAAATACAACTATTTCCCTAAATTCAAGAACCAAACCTTTTTGTCTCTACAATTTTTAAGTTTTGTTGACGCCTTTATAAGATCCAAATACGAGTAAGCAGATTGATAGCGATAGTAATAAGAGACTCCGGGAAATTGAGTTCAAAAAAACTACGTCAAAAAGAGCCCGACATTTTAACATATCAGATCCTCTCTCATTTTTTGGATTTTTAAATTTTTTCAGCGTTTTACGCATTAATAGAAATGAAAACAAGAAAAGTGTGTTTTGTTTTTGGAAAAAAGCAACGTTTCAAAACAATTTCCTACATTTCTGCGCGAAATGCACCAAAAACACTCTAAGCTATTGTATTTTAGCTCTTAAATATGGTATAGTTAGACCATAACTTGCTGGACAACAGTGCTCTAAATAATTTGATAACTAAGCAGATCTAAAATTTTGTTACCATCCTTTACAAAACATTAAAAAACATTTTAAAGCGGTGTGTAAAAACTCATTTAAGTGTGTGACCCCCCCCTGATGAAAAGTCTGGATCCGGCCATGGTTGTAAGCCGGGCTAGGTTATGAGTACAAATACAAACCAATGATCATGGGCTTGAAAGGCTCTGGAGTCCAAATTACTGAAGATTCAATTAAAACAAATCGTCTTGTGCACCTGGTCGTTTTCTTTGGGAAGAAGTCAAGAAGAGAACCGTTCCATAAGAATCATGAACTTCGAACTGCTGACCTCAAATGTTTCCAATGTTAACAAAAAGAAAATTACTCAAAAAATGTGTCCAAATAAAGGTCAAACTAATTATAATCATGGAAGTCAATTCAATTCTTCTCATATCTTTTATGGCAAGTTTAAACCATAAGAACAGCCATGAATGATTCATTGGCTGGAGAGCTTCGGAACATATAACAAACCGAAAAGATTGTTTAAAAAATTTAACCACGCAAATTTATAACTTGGACGTAGAAGCAAAGCAAGACGTCAATTTGGAAATTTTGGGCAAATGCAAATTTAAGGCTGTTACCGTTGAAGACGCTCTATACATACCAAAGTTATGCGTAAATCTTTTATCCGTGAGCTAAATGAAAAAAATGGTCTCAGCGAAAAAAACTTTCTTATGAGTTATGGCATCGAAGGCTGGGGCATATTAGTCATGAAACTATGAACAAGATTGAATGAATGGCTTGAATTTCATAGACGTAAGAAATGACAAATGTGTCAAATTCATCGAAGGTAAGCACTCAAGAAAGTCTTTTACCATATCAGAATCGAGAACAAGCGAAGTTTCAAAACCTATTCATTCTGATATCTGGGGACCTATGGAACAAAAGTCACTTGGGGGAGCCTCTTACCTTCTGAGATTTTTGTATATTTTGAATTCCAATTCTGATGTGTTGAAAACGTTTATTTCATTCAAGAATTTGGTTGAAAACAATTAAGTAACAAGAAGATCAACATTTTTCGAACTGACAATTGAGCAGAATTTTGAAATAACGCATTTTCCAGTTTTTTATACAAATGTGGGATAAGGCCTTAAAAGAATGGCAAAGTCGAAACGCTGAATCGTACTCTTAAAAGGGGCGGGGCGTGATGACTGATGCTGGTGTTGAAGACATTTTTGTGTTTTTTTATGTGGCTTACTTGATAAATCGAATACCAAGTAGAGTGATTGGAGATTTTAAAACACCTGAGGAGATCTAGTCAGGCAAAAACCCTGATGTATCTCATTTGCAAGTATTTGGATCAACAGTGATGGTGCGCGTTCCTTAAGGAAAGAGGAAGAAGCTTGACGTTAAATCGATGAAATTTTTGTTAACTGGTTACTGCGAAGACTCGAAAGCTTACCGAGTGTATGATCCAAAGAAGAGGAAGCTTATGAAATGTTGTGATTTCATTTTTTTTTTGAAGATTAAACATTTGGACTGGTAGGTTCTGAAAATAAAATTAATAATTTGTTGTCTTTTGAAGATTGTTCTGTGGGGGTAATTGAAGAAAATCGAAATCAAAATAGACTTGACCAGGAATATTTTAAATGTAAGTTTGAGGTTTGTCCATACTTTCAAAGCCTTATATCTATCAGATTTGGGAAACCTATAAAATTTGATGATAATGTTACATCCCTAGCAAGTGATGAAAACAAAACCGATCTTTCAACCTACAAAGATGTTTTTTCGAGCAAAGAAGTATAAAATTGATAACATGCAGTCAGTAGTGAATTTGCTTCCTTGCTGACTAATAAAATTTTTAGTTAGCTGATTTACCTCCGGAAAAGAAGATAGTGAGTACCAAATGGGTTTTCAAAACGAAGTCAGATTTCGATTGGAAAGTCATTCATTACAAAACTTGACTTGTGGCAAGAGGTTTAACGTTACGCCAAGTTGTAAGATATGAGTCCAACCGATTACTACTGGCCTTAGCAGCGGTTAAAGATTTGGAAATAGATGGTTGCGATAAATGCATTCTTACAAGGTGACTTAAGGGACGAAATATACATATATAAAATAACCAGAAGGTTTCGAAAAGGGAGAGAAAGTGCTTCTATTTAAAAAATCAATTCAATCTCCTCGAACATGGAATTTAAAGTTCAAAAAAGCTTTGAAAGATTTTGGAATGAATCAGAATCTTCCATCCATGTGTTTATTTCCAAAACACGGAAGGAAAAATATTAATTGATGCCGTTTATGTCGATGATTTTCTTGTTTTAAATAATCATCCCAAACAAAAAACTAATTCAAACGATCGTCCGAACAAATTTACGGGGTTATCGATTTTGCGGTTTCAAAAGTAAAACTAAATAAAACACATATAAAATATTTTTTTGAATGATATTTCTTTTTTTTTTCCTCCAGGTTGGGGGTTGTGCCGTCGGAGTGACTTCCTGGCCACGTAAAAACATCATAGTTTCGAAGCAACAACAAGCCTCGGATACGGACGGATTCACTGTTGACAACCCACGCAAACGAAATAAGGACAACGAACTTCGGATATGTACGTGGAATGTTAGGTCCCTTAACAGACCACGTGCAGCCGAACAATTAGCGGAAGCCCTAAACTGCTGCAAGGCAGATATTACAGCCATCCAAGAAGTGCGATGGGATGGACCGGGCAAACGCAAACTAAAAGACTGCGATATCTACTACGGCGGCTGCTACCGAGAACAAAGACAGCGTCTATTTGGGTGTGGATTTGTTGTTGGAACTAGGCTCAGGCAAAAAGTCTTGAGTTTCAACAGTGTGAGCGAGCGCATCACGACAATCCGCATCAAAGCTAAATTCGCCAACATAAGCCTAATATGCGCGCATGCCCCAACAGAGGAGAAAGATGAAGAACCCAAAGATATATTCTTCGAGCTCTTGGACAAGACATATGAGCAGTGCCCTGGCTATGACATTAAAATTGTCTTAGGAGATTTTAATGCCAAGCTAGGAAGAGAAGACATCTTTGGTGGCATAATCGGTAGATACAGCCTGCACGGCACTACCTCCGACAACGGATTCAGGCTGGTAGATTTCGCTGCAGGGCGAGACCTTCTGGCAGCTAGTACGCAGTTCACGCATCTTAATATCCACAAGGGGACATGGAAATCTCCTGATCAATCAACCGTCAACCAGATTAACCACATTGCGATCGACGCACGACACTTCTCCAGTATCCAGGATATCCGAACATACCGAGAGGCCAACATTGACTCGGACCACTACCTCGTTGTAGCCAAAGTACGGCTACGGATATCCCGATCCAAGCCAAAACAAGGAAGTACTGTGAGAAGATTCGACGTTAGACGGCTACAATCGCAAGAGACTGCCATGTCCTTTTCCGATCGAGTCTCTAATAACCTCCTAAGGAGTCCTATGCTTCCTGCATTAAGCATTGAAAACCAGTGGCAACATTGCCTTGCAGCCATCAGAGATGATGCCTCCGAAGTGCTACGTTTCACACGGCCACCACAGTGAAACCCTTGGTTTGACTACGAATGCCGGCAAGCGCACGCAGCGAAACAAGAGGCAGACAAAACGGCGCTGGACAAAAGGACTAGAGCTGCTCGCGAGCTCTACGAGCAGAAGAGGAGAGAGGAACAACGGCTTCTTAGACGGAAAAAAAGAGAGCATGAGAAGCGCGCGATCGAGGAGATAGAGGGATGTCACAACAGGAATGAGGTTCGTAAATTTTACCAAAAGGTAAAAAAAAACCTCCCAAGGGTACCAGCCACGAACCGAAGCCTGTAAAGACGATCAAGGGAACATCGTAGTAGAACCACAGTCGATGCTGAGAATATGGAAAGATCACTTCTCCAAATTATATAACGGCGATGACGAACCGAATTCCGCTGTAAGGGAGATAGAACCACTCAACCTCACTACCCGACCTAGACGAAGTGAAGATAGTTATGTCTAAACTTAAGTCAAACAAAACTGCTGGAGCTGACGGCATCACTGCCCAACTATTCAAAGCAGCAGGCGATGACTTGGTACAGAGCATTCACCAACTCATCTGCAAAATATGGTCGGAAGAAAGCATGCCCGATGAGTGGAATCTCAGCATAGTATGCCCGATACATAAGAAAGGAGACCCTCTAAACTGCGCCAACTACAGAGGCATTAGTCTCCTTAACATTGCGTATAAGATCCTCTCTGCCGTATTATGTGAACGTCTGAAGCCATTCGTCAACAACCTGATTGGTCCTTATCAGTGTGGCTTCAGACCAGGAAAGTCCACTATCGACCAAATATTCACACTACGGCAGATCTTGGAAAAAACCCAGGAGCTTCAAATCGATACCATCTGTTTATCGATTTTAAAGCCGCGTATGACAGCATCCATAAGAAAGAGCTCCACAGAGCAATGTCTAGATTTGGCGACGGAAGCGAAGAAGATGGGTTTAGTGGTCAATGAGGGCAAGACCAAGTATATGTTGTCATCAAAAAAGGACACTGAACGACGACGTCTTGGACAAAACGTCACCTCACCATGGACAGCTATTACTTTGAGGTAGTTAAGGACTTTGTCTACCTAGGCACCGCTATTAATGCAGACAACGACATCAGCGCTGAAATCAAACGAAGAATAACTCTTGCAAATCGCTGCTTCTTTGGACTTAGAAGGCAATTGAGAGTAAAGTCCTCTCTCGAGCATGTAAAATCACCATCTATAAGACACTCATCATCCCGGTTCTCATTTATGGCGCTGAGGCCTGGACCCTGTCAAAGAAAGATGAGAGCGTCTTAGGATGCTTCGAGAGAAAAATTCTTCGGGCGATTTTTGGTCCCCTACGCATAGATGGAGAATGGAGGAGATGATATAACGACGAGCTGTACGGGCTGTACAGCGACACTGACCTAGTTAGCAGAATCAAAGTCCAACGGCTTAGATGGCTAGGTCATGTAGAGCGGATGGACATCAACGCTCCAGCCCGGAAGGTCTTCGAATCCAATCCCGAGGGACGGCGCAGTAGAGGAAGACCGCGACTCAGGTGGCGCACCCAGGTGGGAGAGGACCTCAACCAACTTGGCGTGCGAAACTGGAGACAGCTAGCTAGGGACCGAGCTGGCTGGAGACGCTTGTTGGTTGAGGCCCAGGTCCCCCCCGGACTGTAGCGCCACCTTAAGTAAGTAAATAAGTTAAGATCTAACTGAAAAGGGTAAAGTAATATATTTTTTTTTTTAATATAAAACAAGCATTGTAAATATTTTAAAACGAGCTCAAAAAAGAATGTTTGTAATTGTATGCACTAGCCGTTTCCAAGCATAACATTCTTCCGTTTAAAAGAAGCTTTTATCAAAATTGAGTCTACGAATTTCTTCTGAAATAGGACATGTATGAGAAAACAGGTCAGGAATGCATTGAAACTATTATACGAATTGGAATCAAGACATTTTTGTAATCCTTATTATGACCAAGACACAGTACGAGTAGCAGCAAAGGGACATTGGGTTTATTTATTTAATTTCGACTTTATGGAGACTTCAGTTAAATCAAATAATAAGATTTATAACATATGAGTTCAATATAGTTAACTTAAAATAATACAGTTTATAAGAAACTTAATAAATTTCTCTTAATATTTAACCTACTATTATTAAAATCAATTAAAAAATCAAAGTCAATAATTTGTACTATTAAAAGGAACATGTACAAAATTTCCATCTCTAGGTCGCAAACTATGAGAGGGTACGTAAATATTAAACATTGATAGCAAAGTAGAACAATCTATGTTAGAATTCAAAACATCGAAAGCAAAGAGTATCGAATATAGCGTTTTTCTTTGTACCAAAGATTTTAAATTAATATAGTTTGAATTTTATTGACATCTAATGGAGAAATTACCCAGCTTAAAATCTTGAGATCATCGGCGTTTAGGAGACATTTTGAATATTTATTATTTTATTTGATAAAACATCCAACTCAATAACTTTTAAGGAGAGCAGAGTGAAACCCTTGCAGCACAAGTTTCTTTCAAAAGAATATTGTGTTGCACACGATCAAATGCCTTTGAAAAATCAAAAGGATGTCGGTGCACATTGGTTTAGAATACCTAATTGACTGAGAAAATGTGGCAAAATGTTTCACATTCCTGTACCATGGCTGAAGAAACCGATCTGTGAATGATACGACCGAAATTGGTTAAGAGTGTACATTGATGAACATTCCTGGAAGCATGAGTATTAGAGTTGAATTTTTAAGGGGATTAATGCAAATCACTATTTCAAAATAACAGTAAAAAAGGATGCGATAAGATATTTTACGACAGTGTTCAAGTAATGTAAATGAATCACCGATGTTGTTATCTGAAGACCTAGGTAATTAAGTATATATTTTAGCAAACAAAATACCATTTAAAAGCTCCTACATTCAATATTGCATATAATAGCTAATGTCTTTCCTTTGGTGCTTACTGCAATATACCTTTCAAGTCTTTGTTGGCCATAACCATTGCTTCTGAAATAGTTATTATTATTTTACTGTGGGGCATTTCGAAACATATACTCGTATATGTAAATTATGATCAATAAATCCATTTAAACAAACGTAACATTATTCAAGTTCAAACAGTCGTTATAGTTAAATCCCCAGAGCCCAAGAGTTCCTATTCTTGATGCGTGCATAATATTATTATTATTGTTATTATTATTTACGAAACAAAGCTTTTAAATGTCCTTAAAGCACGCACTCGTTACAATAATTAACACTCACGTGAATTACTAATTAGAGAATTTCTATTTATTGAAGCGCAATGCAAGCGGACAACTTTAATGTATGCAAATACCCTCCCGGGCATGCATAAAATGCTTAATCAAATCAAAACCATTAAGAAATAATAATAAAAAAGAAAAAACAGCTAAAACAAATTCAAATACATAAGGTATTTAAATTAACTTAGAAGGATGGCTGAGGGCATATGTAGGTGTTTCAGTTTTATTTATATTTACCAAGGTTGAGTATGGCTTTTTATAGGATATAAAGCTGTCATAATTAGGTAGTCAGTGTAAGAATAAACATTAAGGCCTTAATTGAAAAGATAGATAAATCTTCAAATATGATGTTTTTATTTTTGTATGTATGCAAATATTGGTACATTCAAGATTTTAAGAATTCTGAAGGCAAATTTAAATTTAAAAAAACCCAAATTCCTCTATTCATGCTTTTTAAATTTGAATGATTACCCAGGATTCAAAAGTGGATAAAGAATGAGTTAAGTGCTAGCCTTAATAATATAGCACGCAATAAAAAACTCAACTTCAAGACCATAATTAAGTTAAATTAGAGCAATTACGTCCTAACTAGAGTTTATTAACTTCCCATAGAAAGTTATTGTAATGGGTCCGATTTTTCGAATTGAAAATGTTGAAATTTCTCGACGTTTCCGTACGTCCGTACGTTCGCGACGTTTTTTTCGTCGCTCAAGAACCAGAAGAGATATCGACTTCAAATAAATGTTGTTATACATATAATAATACAGAAAGATACAGGAAGGGTTCTCAAGAAATTTGTGTGTTTGGTTTTTTTGCCGTAGCAGTTTAAAAAAAGGTAACATTTTAGTTAACCCTAAATATCTCACGAACCAATGAAGCTAGAAAATTGATTTAAATTTTATATTATATATAATAACGTGATACCAAACCAGCATATATTTTGAAAAATATTTCAACAAATGTTTTTTTTTATAAATCAAAAAAAAAATTTAGAAATGTGTCACCTCGAAAATTTTGAGAGCAAAAAATGATTTCATCTCCGAAGCGATTTTGTGCAACAAAAAAAAATGTTTTAAACGTTTGGTAGCGCACCTTATGGCTGAAGGGTTCGTTTGGCCGAATATCCGTCAACAATGCTTGTACTTTGCCAAAACTTCCATATCTTGCAAACCACCAAAGTTCATCGCCATTCAAAATCTAAACTTCAACACTACCCAATGCCAGATCAACGCTTCGCCAACATAAACGTTGATATTGTAGGACCTTTTCCACCTTCAAATGGCTATCTGTACCTCCTACCTGTAAGACCGCTTTACAAGATGGCCAGAAGCGTTTCCAATGGTCGACATGACCGCCTGTAACTGTGCAAATACCTTTATCACTGGTTGGATCGCTCGTTTCGGAACTCCTTCGCAAATCACATCTTATCAGGGAAGACAATTCACTTCATCTATTTTTTCCGAATTGTGCAAATGTTTAGAAACGAATGATGACGACCTCCTACCACCCACAATCAAATGGTATTGTAGAGCGATTTCACCGAACTTTAAAAGCGGCCATAAACTGGCGACTTACTAGCACCTGCTCGTGACAATCGATTTCAAACCGTTTTTATAAAAGATCTTCGGAAAATGATGCAAAATTGCAGATCTCAACCAACAGCATGACACTCTCAGCAGCGTTCATTCGTGCATAAAGATCTTCAAACATCAACACACGCATTTTTCCGAAATGATTCAGTGAAAGCTTCAATAATTCCACCACACGAGGGACCATTCAAAATAATTGATCGATATGAAGCAGATCAAAAGGACGATGTACGAGTCGTTCCAGATGGACCCCAACCGACACAGCTAACAGCACGTCAGTATTCCCGCACTCGTTCGGGACGTCATGTACGCCCTCCACAGCCTTAAATGCAGAAAACTTCTGGGGACCTATGTGGCGGTATAAACAACTACATCTTTCGCATTAAATAATTTAGCTTATTACAACACCTTTTAATATTTACTTTGCTTCTTATAATCAAGATCATATCGTAGTTTGTTTTTATTTTTATTTGTTCTCTAAAATCTTTTCATTATTTTAATTGACTTAAATAAAGCAACACGTTTCTTTTATAATTAATAAAAACATTTTTTGATTTAATTCAAAAAACTAAACAGCTATCGATTGGTTTTCGTTTACAGTTGTAAACTGTTGCCAGACGGTCGAAAGTATCAACTCCACCTTTAGTTACATTGTAATCCATAATTACCGACGGGTTTTTGGATGATTCATCAATTCTGTCCTCGTGGGTTGCAGTTGACAGCATAAGCTTGCATAGCTGCATACAACGGGAGTAGCAAAAAATTATTGAGAATTTCTTCCTAGTTCGTTTGAATACTTTCTCAGTTGGTGTAAATTGTTTCGGTAACTGGCGCTTATTGGATTTTATAGTACCAATGATAGTTGTTTTTCTACTCATCAATTCCAAAGCCAATGGTATCGATGTAAAATAGTTGTCTGTTGTAATATTATAATTATTGTCTAAGTACCTTTCTGTCAATCTCATGACGAATTGATCGGATTGTACATCACATGGTTGCCTACATAAATTACGCCTTTTAGAGGATAGCTGTTTACAGCGTCAACAATCCAAAAAAGTTTGAGGCCATATTTGCTTATTTAGGCTTATTCGCAAGTACATTTTGAAAGGACATCTTCCTCTAGAGCCAACCAGTTGTTCATCAACTGTGAGTTCTTTAGATGGTTCATAGAACTTAACCAGATTTTCTTGAAACAAATTTCATACGTACTTAATAAATTGATGAAAAAAATTATTTCTTAATACATGTTTCAACAAAAATTTCTGCAGCTAATTTGTCAGTTTTAAGACGGAAGTTTCTAGTTCTTCCGTCATAAAAACGTATGAAATGTCGTAATTGCTCGAACTTTTTAAAGGACATAACGGGGTGCGATAGAATGCCATATGACTTCGATGAAAAAGGTCTTTGGCTTGCACTCCATGCGCTTTTTCAGTACAAATATACTAGATAGACAATTTTCTTCATAGGTTCTCTTGGCCTTTCGGTTAGTTTCAATCACAACATTTGTGATAACACTAGGTGAAACCAATGGCTTGAATACTTCAGCTTCTTGCTCTGATGTGGTCAGTTCCTGATTTGAAGATGCATTTAGCAAATAAAGAAGACGTTCCATTATAGCATTCATAGTTCTCTAACAGAAAAGCAATCAAAAACGAAAGGAGTATAGACCGATCACCAAAACGTTTTTTTTTTCACCTTGAAATTTTCCATTTAAAATAGTGGCTTGAAGAATGTTGCCCATGATTTTTTTTACAACTAATCGCGTGCCATTACACAATTTTGGGGCATTTAAATCTAAATGTTATTTCATCACCAGGAAATGACTGTGTATTTTAAAATTGATGGCGTCAACATCTAAATTTTTTGCGGCTAAAATAGCTCGCTCTCGCAGCCATTTATGATTAGTATAATTATGTCTTAAATCTGTAAAGATACTTGTTATTAACTCATCTTTGGTAGCCACCATGTTGCAAAAATTCTCTGGAAGTCGAATATATTTTGTATTTTTATACAATTGAATTTTACCGTTGCCAATGTCTAACAATTGTTCAGAAAATCCTGACGCTAGTGGATCATTTTAAAGTCGAACGCGCATATTAATAGTAAGGCATAATTTAGTGTTGAATGCGCAGTCCGTCCACCATCAAGTAACGTTGCTGCAATGCCTGATGAAGCAATGGCCAATGCAATATGATTTTGAGATCGAATCCGCGCAAGTATCAGTGCGATAAGAAATGTTTTACCAGTGCCACCTGGAGCGTCTAAAAAAAAGAATCCACCTTGTTGTGCTGCAATTGAAACGTTAATTTGATCATATACATTTCGTTGTTCAGCAGTAAGCAATTGTTCATTTTCCGCAACAAAAGTAGCCAAAGAAGTCTTATCGAACTGGTGTTCACGTTGAACATCGCTGTTGATGATGTCTACTGCTGGGCGATTCGGCGCTCGCATTCCAAAATAGATGAGCGGCATATTTTAAATAAGAATACAAATATCCTCAATCATTATTAATGATTTGTTGTATATTTCGGTGGAGAATTCAATATCAATATTTTGATTAGAAATTCTAGTCCGACGCAAAATATCCTCACTCATTGAATCTTTATATTTGTTCCACAGAGCAGATGCATCAGACGGAAAACACGTTGTCAATATTATTCAAAATAATTGACGAATTTGTTGTGGAGATGAGCTCAGTGCTGCATCTGCAAGTGTGAGATCCCAATGGTTATCATCCTCCAATAAATGTTACTCACGACACGCATCGAAGAAAGAGTCGTATGATTACCATTGACTTTTCGCAAATATTGGAAGGACGTCGGTCCGGGGACGTTAACCGCATTAACGATAAGATGAATAACCGTCCATATTGGTGATAGTATCAGTTTCACATGGTTTTGGAAAACGTTTTGTACATTTTCCATTATCCATACATGGCGACATCATGTTTAGAGTGCCACATGGACCATGGATCATGTTTGTAGTAACAATGTTAAACATTTCTGGATCAACATCCGGATCAAATTCATCAAAGATTTTAATTTTTGTTAAAAGACACGTGCAGTGACATCATGACGGTGCATCGATGTTTGACCTGGTAACAGTAAACTTTTGATTTCATCCCAGTTTGGATTACACGTAAATGTGATAAAAAGATCAGGTCGGCCGAGAGAGGGTTTAAAAGGAGATGTCGGTGCACATTGGTTTTGAATTCCTGAATATTGCAATGACTAGGAAAGACAGAGTGTGGTAAGGCATTCCACATTCGCGTAGTACGGCTAAAGAACGAATCTCTGTATTTGACAGTACGACCGAAGTTGGGCTCGAGGGTATACTGATGAGCATTCCTAGAAGCGCGAGTATTACGGTTGAACTGTTTAAGGGGAGGAATGCAACTGGCTATTTCACTAGAGCATAAGCCGTTAAAATAACGGTAAAAAAGGGTCAGGCAAGAGACCTTACGACGATGTTCAAGCGAAGTAAATGAACTTATGATGATATTATCACCTATCAATTTAAATGCTCTACGTTCAATACTATCCAAGAGGCTTAAGTAAGTTGCAGGAGCACCAGCCCAGAGATGGGAGTTATACTCAAGCTTTGGACGTATGTAAGTCTTGTAGATAACAGCCAGATCAGAAGGGGTGAAATATTTCTTGCATCGCCTAAGAAAACCCATACACCTTGCGGCATTTTTGGCGACATCGCGTATGTGATCATTCCATAAGAGGTGGTTGGTGACACACATACCGAGAATATCGAGGTGTTCAGTCTCATTGATGCAAGTGCCATCCATGGATAATGGCAATGGGGGTATATCTCGCTTTAACGATACAAGACAGCATTGGGTTTTCGAAGCATTAAATTCCACGCGGTTTTTTAATCCCCATTGAACAATGCTGTTTAGATCGGAATTTAATGAGCTTATCATATTTTGTCGTTGCAGTTCCACATCCGAAGAAGAGGGATGTGAGTCTGAAAACGAATATGAAAAGCTAAGAGTACTATCGTCAGCGAAACAATGTATTGGATTAGATGTTACAGACAGAAGATCATTAATAAAAATGAGAAAGAGTGTTGGAGATAAAACAGAGCCCTGGGGCACACCAGCATTTATTTTATGGTTTTCAGACTTGAATCCATCCAATACTACTTGTATTGAACGATCCGAAAGGTAATTACTAATCCAATGAAGCAGGGATTCATGAAAACCGAATGCACGCATTTTCGATAAGAGAGCCTAATGCCAAACCCTATCAAATGCTTTTGAAATATCAAGTGCAATAATCTTACTTTCTCCAAAACGATGTAAAGATTTGCTCCACTGTTCGGTGAGATGAACCATGAGATCACCAGTGGACCTATTGCTACGAAAGCCGTATTGCCGGTCATTAAGAAGCTTTCGATCTTCAAGATATTTCTTGAGCTGATAATTAATCAGCGTTTCCATGACCTTGGAAAGAAGGGACGTAAGTGCAATCGGTCGGTAGTTAGAGGGTGAGGAAGATTCGCCTTTTTTGGGAATAGGCTGGACAAATGCCGTTTTCCATCCGCTCGGAACGAGACCTGAGGAGTAGGACAGATGAAAAAGCTTACGCAGTGGTTTTGCCAGCGTTGAAGAACACCTCTTCAGAACAATAGCGGGGATACCATCCGGACCAGCGGATTTATGTGTGTTTAGATCTCTTAGGACTCTTGCCACAGTACGAGTGCGAAAAAAGATTGGTCCCATAGAATCACTAACTCGCTCAAGTACAGGCGGAGTCATAACACTCACTGGCAGCGTAGAATTGGCGGCAAACTGCCTAGCAAAGAGATTAGCTTTCTCTAAAGAGCTAACAAAAGGAGTGTCATTATCAACGAGCGTAGGAACCGAAGAAGAGGAAGAATTCCTCATGTTTTTTACAAATGACCAAAAATTTTTACTGCCTTTGGGACATTGCAGTATTTTTTGCCGTAAATTTTGGTCATGTAAAAATTTGGTCCGTCGAATATGGGCGTTGCAGGCCTTCCTGGCTTGTTTGAACTTTTTCCGGCTTTCCTCAGTACGGTTGGCTTTATAGCAACGGAAACTAACCTCTTTGGCCCTAATAACCTCTTTACAGCTCGCATCAAACCAAGCGTTTCCCTTGGGTCTGATACTTTTAACCCTGTTTGGTATAAAAGTTCTCATTCCCAGGAGAATTAAACTTGTGATCATATCAGCGCTGGCGTCAACGTCACTATCGAGGAAGCATAGTGACCAGTTAAAGATCCTGAAGTAATTATTGAGGCCGTCCCAGTTGGCTTTCTCGTATTGCCAAACGGTTCTCATAGGAGCTCTTTCTTTAACTGAACAGTTTTGACACGAGAAATTTGCTGATATAACACAATGGTCAGATGTGCCTAGAGGAGATAGAACACTAACAGTGTACTTATCAGGGTCAGAGGTAAGAAACAAGTCAAGAGTGTTTTCTGCTCGACCTTCAACGTCCGATATTCGGGTGGGCTCGTTGACAAGCTGAGTTAGGTGGTTCAACTCAGCGAAGATTTCTGCACACACTCCATCGGGTGTTGTCTGGCCTGAATGTTGAAGCCATGAAGAATTGTGTACATTGAAATCGCCCGTAACAACGATTTCAGTGCGAGGATAGGACGAAACAATTCTTTGGATGGAATCAGACAAAGCATCAAATTCACGAGAAGTTGATACTCTGTCTAAATTCTTGAATATATTCCTGCATATGACGCGGGCTACCAGTGTATGATGATGGGAGAATATACGCGGTACCAATATTGTTGATGTCATTCGTTGCATCTACGTTGCCGATTACGGCGTCACGTAAATGAATGTACTCCTCAGCACGAAGTTTTGCTTGATTAAATTTTATGTATCGTAATCTCTCACTTTCGATAAAATCAACAACTACTAATAAATTAAAAATGAATTAAAAAAACACTGTCCAGCGGACAAAATTGTGAATCTAAACCATTCTCAGATCCCCTTGAACACACACAAAAAATTTCAACAAAATCGGTACAGTCGTTTAAGAGAAGTTCAGTGACATACACACTCACAGAAGAATTATATATATTAAGATTTTGATAAAACAACTTTTATCATTTTGATAAAACAACTTTTATCATTTTGATAAAACAACTTTTATCACTTTTGTAAGTTTTGCAAAGAATTATGACTTAAAGGGTTTTGATTGTAAAAATAATTTACTGTAACAACAAAACAACAATCAGAATTCTGTAACATGCAATCAACAACAATTGCATTTTTTATAGGTCAATGATTTTTTTACATCTTTTGTAAGCTTGTTGTTTTACGCTACCTCTTTGATTTTGCATTACAAAGTCTCTAGTAAGCCAAAGCACGTCTTATTTTCATATTTTTGGTTCAAATAAGTGAAGCTTAGAGTAGCCCGACTGTAAAACAAACGACTGCAAATCAATATCCAAACCAACAATTTCCAAACAAAATTGGCACCTGGTCACCAAGTACGCGATTTTGGGTTATTTTCTTTGCCGGCTTATATCCAGGTAGGACCCGTGGCATGATGGTTAGTGCGTTTGACTGTCATGCCAGAGGTCTTGGGTTCGATCCCTGCCTGTGCCATCTAAAGTCTTTTCACGGGTACTTCCTCTTGCGAGGAATTGACAAATTCTCCAAGAGTAACTCTTGTCATGAAAAAGTGCTTTCTCAAATTAGCCGTTCGGATTCGGCCTGTTGCTCCACCCAATATTTATATCCAGGCTCGAATATCCTGCCAAACCATTCCAAAGTGCATTATTCTAATGCTTAACATTATGATTTACCTTAATGTTTAAACTTCTATTGAAATGCGAGCTGACCACTGAGTGCCCGATTGATTTGGAATAGCTAACTTTAAGAGATGTTATTTAGGGCCTCCAAAGAGTTAGATGATGGAGAATTTTACTCTTGATATAGGTTTGAAAAGTTAACCGTTTTGGTTCTTGATTGAAAACTTAAACACTTAAGGCAGAATTACAAATTAAAGGCTTAAAGTTTCACCGGAACTATATGCTATTGGCTGATGGTAAGTAAATTTCCTAATGGAAAGCGAGGTTGTTCTAATGTAAAGAGTATTAAATTAAAGGCAAGTCGATTTTGAAAATGAATAAAACAAGTCATATTATGAGATATCAATGTGGTCTTATTTTTATTTGAGAGTTCTATAATAAGCACGGATATATTGGATGGCGCGCACTCGAAAAATTTAGGTTTCAATGATAAAAGAAGATAAAAACCATGAGCCACCATGAGCTGTCAAAATCAACTCGTCTGTAATGGAAAATCCTTTAAACTCCTTTTGTGATCTCAACAGAGAGCACCGTAGGTACAAATAAATTAGTTTGTACAACCGAAAAAATAAGAAATTATGTATTTTGAACAAATTTTCTCCGTGCAATAGTTTTCTATGTGACTATAAAGTTAGTTATAACGGTATTTAGAAACAAAATGAGTCTGTTCTACCAGAAAAAAGCCAGTGGAGACTTGCCTAGTACAGTGAAACCCATTGAGAGTAAATTCAAGCAGAAACGTCAGACGTCAAATCAATTAAACGACCAATTATTATTACCAAATATTATTTAGGGCTTTGTCTGTCAAGTAAATCAGACATCTTGCTTCAATAAGTAGGTACCGTTTCACAAATGTAAACAAAAGCATTGATATAAACATTGGTGTATCCAAAATTTGTGTCAATTTTAATTGTGGGTAATATGCCGATTACAGTACCCGACCAATGAGTTGCGTATAGATTCAAAATAAGTGTTTGACATTTCTGATGTTTTAATTGAAATTTGACTCCATCCGCAGCTTATATATGGGATTTTAGTTGGAAAATCTATCAATAGGATAGTAGGATTTTACACGAATACCAAAAACAATGAATACTACCGATAAAAGTTGAAGTAGAATCTCACTACGGATGGGTTTTTGACTGTTATACGAGTGTCGCGAATGGGTCTTATGTGATTTCGTTCTCAAATGTTGGTACGATTGATATTGCATTTGAATCTCGATGGCAGTGTTCGTTGAGTATTTGTGCATTTGGAATAATGTGTTTTCCATTGGGGAAAAAAATTAAACTGTTACATTATTTAGTTTTGTTAATGAAAATGAACTAACTGGGCTCATTTTGCAAGAGAAAACAATAAAAAGATAACTACTATAATTAGTTTATCGTAGTTTAGATTAAACAAATCTTTTTGGTGTTTCCAGCGCACAAGAAGATTTAAAAACGATTAAGTTTGACAGTACTTTCTAAAATGCAAATGGTGTTTTAATTTTTCTCATAAAGTGCAAGGGAGATAGTTTGATTCGTGTTAAATAATGAAGAACTGAATAGTTCAGCACCATATAAGAATATGCTACCTACTCCATGTGCATTTTTTTTATTTGATTAAAACAAGACTATAATTTTTGTTCACAAACATGCAAAAAAAAGACCATAATGCATTGTCTGTAAAACCAACTACTTCACACGGGTTTTTCTTCACAAATTTCAACCCGACCAAAATCGAGCCGAACCAAGGTCATTCCAACTCGATTCAGGTATATAAAGAATTGGGGCGAGCTTCAAGCTTGTTGTGTGAATTTTTAAATACAAAAGTCTGGTACTGCCGATGCGGTCTATTGGGAATTTTCTACTATACTTTTTAAAGAATGCCAAAAAACACAGGTAATCATTCGTTTGGACAGGTTCAAACAACATAAGGGACTTCATTTACGGTCAACTGCTTACTTTGAACTTTAATTTGGACAAAGGCAACTAGTTAGTTAGTAAAATGTCATCAAATTCGGAACTCTACTCCATCAACCTCTACTTTTAAAATTATCATGCAAAAACTACTAAAATCATAATTCTTTAAAAAACTTCTCAGGCAAGCTACAAGTCCATTTCGACATGTAATTTGTATTTTAAATAAATATTCCTTATTCCTTTACCAATTTGATAAGGAAACCTTTAAGTTGAATGAAAAATTATGATTAGCTATCATTCTGACATACCTAAATGGAATTGACTTGATAGCTAGGGAGATTTTTCTTGACTAACTTTCCAATCCACTTTCCAGTTAAATTGCCTTAATGGAAAGGCAATTTGTTGGCAGCTGGCCAATCAGATGGTAGAAACTTGCCTTATTTTCAAGTCTCTTATATCGTCTGAACCTACCCAATGATGAAAACTAATCCAACTATAATAGGCATCTTAACTGGTTAACAAAATACAAACTAACAGTTAGATTTCACCAATCTGGACTAGCTCCAAAGGTAGTTCAAGATATCCAGAATTTTCTTCTCAATTAATACAAAAAATCTACACTTTTCTGGCCAGAGTAGTCCTGTGGAGCTTGTTGAACACAGGGCTCTGGTTATGAGGTTCACGGCAGATCGTTTTCAATTCGACCTTTCAAATTCGACTCGCGTCGTATTTGCTTATTAGTTTTTTTTCGCGACGAAGCGAAAATAGTGCTTCCTATATTCTAGTGATTTGACACTTTTGGTCTGACAGCTTTGCACAAATTTTGTTTTGTTTTGAATGAATTTGGGAAATTTGCGGTGTAATGGAATCAATTATGGTAAATATTTATTTTGAAAGGAGGAATTTGTTGCAATGCCTTATTTTTCTTCATAAACTCGTTCCTTTTATCGTATCCTGAATGAATTTAAGATTTTATATTTTATTGTGGATAAATTATTAAAAAATTAAAATAAAGTTAATTCAATTTTTTATATAATTACAATCAAGAAAGAATCCACGAAATTAAACAGTGAATAATAATGAACACTCTTTCAAGTGAACCTGCCAAAAGTCCCTGGCCATATTATTAGACGCACTTTAGATTTTATGCAAAATCTTAACTTCCAGCTAATTTAATCAGGTTTTCGAATATTGAAATGCATTAAAATTATTTTGTATGCAGAATATAAACTACTTCCTAGAAATAATGCAAAAGATTTAATTTTTTTTTAATTAATATTTTCATTTTATTTTTGTTATTTTTGTAATTTTCTTCAATATTTAGCTGAACCTCCTTTTGCTTCAATCAGAGCCTCAATTCTGGGCGGCATACTGTCAATGCATAATTTCACTGTTTCCTGCATTTATGGGTGGTGATTCCACACGTGAGTTACTCTTTCAATAAGTGACCGCATCTTTAACTACTTCCCTCTTTATCAGCTCCCACACGTTTTCAATTGGGTTTATTATCATGGCTGTTTCGCGGCCAATCTAACAGAGGGATGCTTTCTTCACTCAAATAAGTTTTTATGGAACGGGCTGAGCTCCATCTTGCATAAAAATGTAACCATAGGTCCATTCTTGAACGTTAAAAATATTGCGAATAATCTTATAATTATAAAAATTTTGCAGTGCGTCTTATAATATGGCCAGGGACTGTATGTGTTTGGAAGCTCTCCATTTATTAAAATTAAGACCAAGTTGATCTTATTTCTCAAACCAATTTGGCCATATTCATGGTGATTAATATTAGTTGGCCTATTATTATGGACTTGTCTTTTAATGTGTCCTATAAAGGTAATCCATTGGATTGAAGACATGAACTACATTGACCCGAAACCAGTGTTTTTATTATGTAATTATTTTCACTATCCAATTGATTTCTTCCATAAGTTTGTAATTTTTTGAGTTAATTTGTACTTCTGTTGGAACTGTTTTTCTGCAACATTGTATTCTATACTTACTGATATTGAATGCTAAATTATGAATTTTCATTTTGTATTAATTTCAATAATAAGTATTAAATAAAAAAGACAGAATTTCATTGTACAGACTTATTTATTTAACTATAATTTTTGTGTATATTTTGTATGACAAAAACTAAAAGTCTTGTCGTACCTAAAATTTTAAATTAATACCTATAATATATAATAATGGTTTATTTCTTTACAAAATCAAAAAGAAATTAATTAATATCTTTTATCTCTTTCATTATATTTATTTATAATAATAATTCATAACTAAAACTAAAAGAAAAAATTAACAAAAAATATTATGCAATGCAGTTCAATCTTCTTGTTCTTTGTTTATATTTTTTTTTCTAAAGAATCACTCATATTGCTTATTTTTATAATATTATTTAAAAAAATAAAACAAAACTAATTTAAAACAAAATTTAAATAAAAAATAAACTTCTAAGCTACATAATAATAATTATATTATTATTTTGTACAAGCATTATTTTGCAAACAAAAAATTAAATTAATTTTTAAATATGTACAAACAATATAACTCGATAGTGATTTCACATATTTTTGCTTTCATATTTATTTTATACAAATAAACATAAATATAGTAATTTATTTTACCTAACTATTGAGTAAAATATTTTAATAATTATTTTTGTTTTTAGTTTTAGTTTTAGCTACCCGCTCTGTACAAAACAATATTATTATGATTACAATCTAAAAATAAAAACAAAAATAAAAGATTAAATATATTTTTTGAAGCTTGGGATTGGAAGAAAAATAGGCGGGCACGAACAAGTTATTCTTTTATTTTGCTTTGTTAATGTTTTTTAATTCAAATCAAATCAAAATCAAAGAATTCTTGCATAATTTCGAAAATATATTTTGTAGTCTGATTTTTCTTACATTTTCTAATGACTTTAATGCTAAATAGTCTCTTTTCTGTCTGTTTGTTTTGTTTTGTTTTGTCATTCAAAATGGTTTGTTGTTTTATTTGTTTTGTTCAACATGACTCCTGATAGATGGTTTTTTGTTTTGTTGGTTCTTATTTTTTGAGCATTTGTTTAAACATTCTTTTTAAATATCTTTTTTTGATATTTTTGTAAATGCATTAAAATAAAACAGCTTCCATCTGTTGTTGTATATTTTGATTTCATTCATTCTTTTTTGGTGAGCTCTTTGGTGATATTTTGCCTAAATTAGAAAACAAAATTATAAAATTAAAATCTAAACAAAAATATAATAAATAATAAAACAAATAACTGCTCAAAACACAAACCCACATGCAAACGGAAAGTAGTATTCACACAGATTATATAATTTTTGGTTTAACAGAAATTTGTTTCAAAAAGTGGTATAAAATTTTAGCACCAAAATGTATCGACTTAAAATTTGTATACAAACGTTCTATTTTTATAAACTTTTAATTTTTATTTGAGGAGAAACTACATAGAGGAGGAAAAAAAGGAAGGAAAACAAAATATTTACATTCTAAAAAAAAACTAAATATTTCTATTACTAGTTCTCTCTTTTTAATATAAAAAATGTTTATTTTTATGTTTTTTGTTTTTTTTTTTGTTAATTTGTATAAAACGTGGATTTTTGTTGTTATGTTTTTAACTTTGCTAGACGATTTTTATTTTAATATCGTACGATGTATCAACAACATCAACACGTGGTTTATTTAATTTTCCATGTGCATGTGCTATAATTTTAGGATGAACATAATAGATAGGACCTTTAAATGAAACACATAAGAAAACAAGAAATGATTTTTGTTTAGTTTTAAAATTGTTTTTTTTTTTATGTACAAAGGGTGATAAATTATAAGTGAAGAATTTAAAAAATAAATCATAACAACAAAATGCAAAACTAATCAAAATAAATTTTAAAAATAGAGTAAATTTTAACCCTAAATTGTGCCTGTTAGAAGTTTGTCAGAAGAAGGAAAACAGAAGGGTCTAGAAATTTGGTGTAGGTTAACTTTGGTTGTAAATTGGGATGGTTGCACATTCGTGTTGTTCGTGTTAAAGAACAAATCTCTATACTTCATTTTACAGCCGAAGTTGGAGTCAAGGGTAAACTGATGGACTTTCTTAAAAGCACGAGTATTACGGTTAAAAGGTTTAAGGGGGGAGTAATGCAACTGGCTTGTTTACTAGAGCATAGTTCGTTAAAAAAATGGTTTGTCCGACGGTAGCTAGAAAAGAAGGATAGATACACTTCTTGCATCTTCCCAAAAAACCCAAACATATTGCGGCATTTTTGTTGACATCGCTTATGTGATCGTTGTACTGAAGGTGGGTTTTGATTTACAAATCGTGAATATCATGACGTCCAGTTTCATTGATCTGGGGTATAAGTCAAACAAAGCTGCTGGAGCTGACGGCATCGCTGCCGAACTATTTAAAGCAGCAGGCGATGACTTGGTAGGGAGCATGCACCAACTCATCTGCAAAATATGGTCGGAAGAAAGCATGCCCGATGAGTGGAATCTCAGCATAGTGTGCTCGATACATAAGAAAGGTGACCCTCTAAACTGCGTCTGAAGCCATTCGTCAACAACCTGATTGGTCCTTATCAGTGTGGCTTCAGACCAGGAAAGTCCACTATCGACCAAATATCCACACTACGGCAGATCTTGGAAAAAAATCAGGAGCTTCAAATCGATACCCACCATCTCTTTATCGATTTTAAAGCCGCGTATGACG
Organism: Eupeodes corollae; assembly: GCF_945859685.1. NCBI lineage: Eukaryota > Metazoa > Arthropoda > Insecta > Diptera > Syrphidae > Eupeodes > Eupeodes corollae. The sequence continues at coordinate 300,242,452 of NC_079147.1, read as the reverse complement.
GCATCTATAGGGAAGAGCTCTACCGAGCAATGTCTAGTTTTGGTATCCCTGTCAAATTTATCCGTTTCTCCAGAATGACGATGGAGAATGCACGCTGCTCTATCAAGGTAGGAAAAGATCTTACCGACGCATTTGATGTAAAAAAAGGTTTTAGACAAGGCGATGCACTGTCATGCAACTTCTTCAATATCATTCTGGAAAAAATAGTGCAAAACTCAACCGTCAACACTAGAGGCACAATCTTCTAGGATACGCAGATGATATTGACATAATTGGAAGATCAAAGCGTGATGTCAGTGTAGCGTTTTTTGGGCATTGCGACGGAAGCCAAGAAGATGGGTTTAGTGGTCAATGAGAGCAAGACCTAGTATATGCTTCTATCAAAAAAGGACACTGAACAACGACGTCTTGGACAAAACGTCACCATGAACATGAGGTAGTGAAGGACTTTGTCTACCTAGGCTCCGCTATTAACACAGACAACGACAACAGCTCTAAAACCAACAAAGAATAACTCTTGCAAATCGCTGCTTCTTTGGACTAAGAAGGCAATTGAGAAGTAAAGTCCTCTTTCGAGCATGTAAAATCACCATCTATAAGACACTCATCATCCCGGTTCTCATTTATGGCGCTGAGGCCTGGACCCTGTCAAAGAAAGATGGGAGAGTCTTAGGATGCTTCGAGAGAAAAATTTGTCGTGTGATTTTTGGTCCCGTATGCATTTATGGAGAATGGAGGAGAAGATATAACGACGAACTGTACGGACTGTACAGCGACACTGACCTAGTTATCAGAATTAAAGTCCAACGGCTTAGATGGCTAGGTCATGTAGAGCGAATGGACATCACGCTCCAGCCCGGAAGGTCTTCGAATCTAATCCCGAGGGACGGCGCAGTAGAGGAAGACCGCGGCTCATGTGGCGCACTCAGGTGGGTGAAGACCTCAACCAACTTGGCGTACGAAACTGGAGACAGCTAGCTAGTTCTTAATAATAAAATCAATAAAATTGTATTTTCTTTACAATTAATCATTTTTCTATAAAAAATAATATGGTCAATGAAACAATTAGCACAGAAACCTGATTCGTTGTTTTTGAAGTAACATTTGAAATTTTGAAATATTTAACGCCAGGCGACATCGGATTAAGTGATGTTCCTTTTTCTGAGCTCAAAGACATATATTGCCATTGAGGATCGGTATCTAAAGAGGAGGGAATGTGTCTGGAAATGAATTAATGAATATGAAGAGTACTATGGTCAGTGAAACAATTAATTGAAGTAGAACTGGCAGACGGAGAGTATTTATAAATAAAAATGAGAAATAGCGTTTGTCAGAAAACAGAGCTCTGGGGCATTCATATTAAGAATTGTATTAAACGACAAAGGTAGTTTATAATCCAACGAAGGAGCGATTCGTCAAAGTACGGGTACAAAAAAAGGATTTTCCTATGTCACTACCGAGGAATCATAGTGAAATAATGATTTAGGAAGTCCCTGTTACCTTTCTTGTATTGCTTGACGTAAGTCTTAGGAGTTCTTTCTCTAACTGAATATGTTTGACAGAGGAATTATCAGTTAGAAAACATAGGTCAGATGTTCCTAGAGGTGTTAATACACTGATTGTGATTTAACATGGTCAGAGTTGAAAAACAAGTCAAGAGAATTGTTTACTCCTACGAAAAAATTGTTGTAGATTATCTGCTTTTTTTAAGATTGAATTGGCATATTCATATGTCAACCGAAGCATTGTAGAAAAACAGTAGTTTGAATGGAAATAAAATGGACAAATGTCCTATGGACGACCAAATCGAGGGCTTTCTTAAGTTAAGTTTCTTAGTTTAAGTTTTTTTAAACGTTGTTTCTTTTCTTGAAATAATAAGAAGCAAGAAATATTGGAGGTTTCCTTCGAAATCATTGATTATATGGACACTTACAGCTGTTTCCTATTCTTGGACTAACATTATCTCTCTAAAAATAACAGGGAGTTCCATTTAGAAGAAAAATTTAAGAAATTTGAAAACAGCTATAAATTCTACCTGAAAAACATGTATGCAAAACAAAAACATAAGTTTACAATCAAAATACCAGATTTTTCAATCAACAGCCGGATCAATTATACGCAGCTCAGGTATGGGAACACCAACAAAATTACTATATTGTTGCCATTTTTTTATTGAAGAGAATACTGGGCCTTCCTATGATGACACCCACATACTCGTACATGCTCTACATTGCGACAGGACTCCCATCAATGTTCATTACGACTTTTAAAGCTACACTTCGATTATATCCCTAAAGTTCTTAATATGAACGGAACACGTCTACCTAGGATTGTGGCAACAATCGCTCTTAAAAAAATGTATCATATTTTGAACAGTGGAAGGAGCTGGCTGAGAGGGATGAATGTCTTCTACTTCTAGAGATGGGAAATTTTTTGCAGATTAAAGCTGAACTTTATAACACCCTTCTTCCAAAAGATACACGAATCATTCATAGAAGAAGCGCGGTCCGATCTATGGCGATTATTATTTAAAATTGATACATGACTCAAGCAGGATAAACTATTTTGATATAAGCACCAGTGTTGACAAAATATCAACAATTTTTAAAGCAAGAGGAGTGCTTTTGCGTTAAACTATATGCCACAACGACCAGATTTCCCGAGAAGATATAATCCTATTCATAGGAGTTTGCACAATAATAAAAGAGCTGAGAAAACTATATCTTGGAACAGCCATTAATACAACGAATAAAGTTCTTGAAATACTCAATAAAAGAATTGGAGGGCTTTATAAATATTTGTGAAAACTGCGCTAAAGAAATCTAATTTTGAAAGAAGAATTTTAATGGGAAATATTGAGTCTGGTAAAGCATTCTACATTCGTGTAGTACGACTCAAAAAAGAATCTCTGTACTTTACAGTACGACCGAAATTGCGCTGATAGGTATTCCTAAAAGACGAGTATTACGGTTGAATTGTTTAAGGGAAGGAATGCAACTGGCTATTTCATTAGAGCATTGCTTATGGAAGTAGCGATAAAATAATGAAAGGCATAAAACCCTACGACGGTGATCTAGAGATGCAAAAGTTTTAGTAAGGCAACGGTCACCTATTATTTTTAGAGCTCTCTTTTGAATTCTGTCTAAGAGACTCAAGTGGGTTATAGACAGAATTGAGTTTTCGAAGCATTAAATTCTACACGGTGTTTGATTCCCCATTGCACAATGCTGTCAAGATCAGAATTTAATGAGCTTATCATACGCTGCCGAAATAATATGAAAAGCGGAGGGTATTGTCATCAGCGAAACAATTTAGTGGGTGAGTAGTTTTAAAAGATCATTTATAAAAATAAGGAAGAGCTTCGGAGACAAAACGGAGCCCTGGGGCACACCAGCGTTTATTTTGTGGATATCAGATTTGAACCCGACCAATACTTCAATTGAACGGTCCGAAAGGTAATTTCTAACCCAACGAAGAAGGGATTCATCAATACCAAATGCACGCATTTTCGATAAGAGAGCTTGGTGCCAAACTCTATAAAATGCCTTTGAAATATCAAGTGCAATAATCTTACTTTCTCTAAAACGGAGTAAAGATTTGTTCCACTGTTCGGTGAGATAAACCATGAGATCGCCAGTGGATCTACTGCAACGAAAGCCATACTGCCGGTCATTAAGAAGCTTCCGTTCATCAAGATATTTCTTAAGCTGAAAATTGATCAGCGTTTCCATGACCTAGGAAAGAAGGGATGTAAGTGCAATTGGACGATATTTAGGTGGTGAGGATTCGCTTTTTTTAGGGACAGTTTTCCATCCACCCGGAAAGAAACCTGTAGAATAGAATAAATAGAACAATAGCGGGTATACTATCCGGGCCAGCAGATTTGTAAATGGCAACATTTAAAATTACTCTAGTTACAAAACGAGTGCGAAAGAAGATTCGTCCCATAGAATCCTTTACGCTTTCAAGTACAGACCGAGTCATGTCACTCACTGGTAGCATTGAATTAACCGTAAACTGTGCTGCAAGCAAATTGGCTTTATCAAACAAGCTCACATAGAGAGTGTCACTAGAAACGAACGTAGGAACCGACGAAGACGTAGTGTTACGCACATTTTTTGCAAATGACCAGACATTTTAACTACCATTGACACATTGTAGTATTTTTTGCGGTAATTTTGGTCATGCAAAAATTTAATGCGTCGTATATGTCTGTTACAGGTCTTTCTAGCTTGTTCGAAATTATTCCGGGTTTCTTCAGTTAGGTTGGCTTTGTAATTCCGGAAACATACATTTTTTATCCTAATAACTTCTTTACAGCTTGAATTCAACTTTACGATTGAACTGCTTTGAAAAAAAAACTGAACACATATCTCGAAAGGGAGAACGATGTAGCACAAACAAAATAAATACGTTTTTTTAGAAAGTTATTAAGTCTAAACGAGACACCCACTGCGCTTGTTGTAAGCAATTTTTGCAATAAGTTCGGGGGACTCCTAAAGACGGTGCGCACAGACGTGAATGCGGCAGCTGTAGCGAAATGAGTGGGACTCGTTATTAATCTCAACAGTTAAAAATTTCACGTATTAGCTGATGAAAACACTACACACACATTTTGGATTATGGAACTGTAAGTGAATGCATCGAAAGAAATTGATGCTGGGAAAAACGGGTGTTTCCATAAACGCTTGATTAACTTAACATGCGTTCTAAAGTCAGATTTGCAATAGAACACACGCTATTTGAAACTAAAAAAGTTTATTCATTCTCCTTTTCTGATTAAGGTTTTATATCTGAAGTGTCAGCAGTCCAAATTGTTGTGTCAATTTCAATGCAACTAACGCTGATTTTCGCGTTTATAAAAATATACAACATTTCGGTTTACTGAAATTGAAGATAAGGATTTCGACCACATCTGGTTCAAGCAGGATGGCTCATTTTGTTACACTGCTCATTCTACAATTGATCTTTTGCTTACCAATTTTGTATGTCATCCGGCAGAGCTGTAAAAGAATGCAATCATTTGGTATTTTATCGCGAAAAGTCCCATTCATTTAACTGAATTTTGGGAATGCATTAACATTGCTTAATGCAATACTTTAACTTCGAAAACAAATTCCCAGTTAATTTTGAAGTCTTTTGTAAAAAAATCATTTAGAGCAGTTAAAAGACTTAAAGTCAAAAGAATGCATTACTTTTTACTGCTTGCATTCTTGTAAGTCTTTTAAAAGTCTTTTACATTCTTTGCATTCATTAAGTCTTTTGATTGCATTCAATGTAGTGCAGTCATTTGAATGTTTTGAAGTCTTTTTACTGCTTGAAGTCTTTCTACTGCTTGAAGTCTAAAGACTACTTAATCCGCATCATAGGCTAAAACATGTAAGGTGGCTTCTAAAAAAAGACGTTTGTGTAGGTGTTCTTAGTTCGGGCAGGAGAAACACTTTAAAAAAAAAAAAAACTAAATCAAATATAAACTAAATTATTATTAAAAACAACGTGCTACATTAGCCTTCCTTTGTTGTATATTTTTTTTAAATTTTGATAGACTTTGTATTTGTGAGGCTAACTACGAGTACAATATGAATTTAATAATCAAAAGAGCAAAGTAAATGCTAGTCGTAAGGAACCTGATGATAAACTATATAGATAGACTTAAAGCACTCAAAAGACTTCAACCAATAAAAAGATTTCAAGCAGTAAAAAGACTTCAAAGCATTCAAATGACTGCATTACATTGAATGCAATCAAAAGACTTAATGAATGCAAAGAATGTAAAAGACTTTTAAAAGACTTACAAGAATGCGAGCAGTAAAAAGTAATGCATTCTTTTGACTTTAAGTCTTTTAACTGCTCTAAATGATTTTTTTACAAAAGACTTCAAAATTTACTGTGATTTTTTTTTCGAAGTTAAGTACTGACATGAAGTCAAATTATTCAAAATGTAAGTCTTTCCAATCATTTAACTGCAATACAAAAATGATTGCATTTTTTACAGCTCTGTCATCCGGAAAAGATTGAAGCACTCAAGGCATATATCATCTAATCCGTTAGATAAAGCCCAAAACCATTTCAATGTCATGAACAACTAGGGTGACATAAAGCGGTACAGCATTGCCAGCAGAAGCAGCAGAGGCATACACTTGAAAGATGACGTTGTGTTTCATAATTCATGGGTCAAATTGAATTATGTTCATTTAATAAATTTCTTTAATTACCTCTACCTGAATACAGAGGAATTTTTTTTTAAGAATCAAGAGAAAGATGAATTCTTATGCTGTTATTATTTTGTGGAATTCAAGGAGATATACCTAACAAAATTAGCAAATTTACAGCAATTAACTAGCCACAAACTTCGAGAAGCTATTTCAATTTTGTAGAGCAACAAAAATGAATAAAAACATAAAACAAAAAATAAAGGATAGAAAACAAAAAACACAAAACACAAAATGCGAAACTTAAAAAAGACACCAATTAAGTGCACTTAAAAACTAAAACAAAACCATACCAGACATCGAAACAAGAATAACATAGTAGTGACAACAATATTTTTGTGGGAACATACCTTTTGAATCTCCCCTCAAGACAGCAGAATCTATGAACTCTACATTTGCCTTCTTTGTTGGAGAATTTTGTTTTTTATTTTTTGCAGTTGTTTTCTAAAATTAAACAAAAATGAAAATCAATTTGTATGCATTCGATTAGAGAGAAAAGAAAAGAGTAAAAATAAAAATAAATAACTCACCTGCCATAGAACACATCCATAAACAAATCCAACTGAAATAAAGACTTGTATTGACAGCCAAATAATTATATTTGTTGCTTGTGTTCTTTCGAATAGTTCTCGCCCATTCTTAATGCAAAGAATTGCCTCCGAGACCATTATGGCACCATATACCCAACATTGAGTACCTACTCGCTTACAACGAGTATCTGTTGCGTATGTGTAGTATTGCCTACAATTAAATAAGAATTATATTACATGTTTGTCTAAATTATAAGTAATCTTTTATCTCACCTCACAGAGGGCGCTACGAATAATCCTACGAACATTAACCGTCCAATCACAATATAGTGATCTGGGGGCATTTCGAAAATATGTTTCAAAAAGAAGGTATTAAGTTCTGTAACCTAAATGATATAAAACTCCATTAGATTTTCTCCCATGTCAACACGTTTAAAAAGGTTTACCTGCCAGAATATAACAAGTTGACAAACTGCAGCAAACCTCATGTACGTCGAATTGGGGTCCAACCAACGAATGCTCGTCCAACTCTCTGGAGTGAATTGCAACACAGCTCGCTTTATCTTGCCACTTGTCGACGAGATGTCCCTTATGCTCGCCCATTTGTACTCACGCATTTCCAATATTTTACAAATTTTCAAACCCACCCAGATGCCCAAACCATTGCAAACGAGTACATCCAATATCAAAGCATCCCACCAGCACTCAATGAAATTTGGTAACAAATGAGCAAAGGTGATTTCGGTAATTTCCCACATAATCGATATGGCCCACAGAATTCCCATGTGTCGGACGAGAATTGCCTTGAAAGCCCAACCCAAGAAATGACCCCAGGCAAAGACATCCAAATGACTTTTGATTCGTTCGAATGATAGATCCGAACAATTGACTCCATATTCCTTGAAAACAAAACAAAAACAAAGTCCAAATCTCAATCAAAATAAAGCCAGATTTATTAAGTAGAGAAAATTACTTACCTTATCCATGTTAATGTGAAAATCTTTAAGCTTTGGATCCAGCCAATAGAAGATATTCATGATTGTTTTGTAATTTTGAAACATAAGGAATTGCAGCGCCAATAGATAGAGCACCGAACATCCAAAAAGTATTCGCCATACTGCCGGATGCGGTCGTGTGAATGGTCCATTTGGGAATGCTAGCACTGAGATGATGAGGAAGAAGAATATAACGCATAGCATGCCAGCCCAGATGTTATCCTCGAAATTTGCCTCGTCCCTAAGAAAAGAAACAAAAATTATTTAAATTAGAATCTCGTTACAAAATTATGAAAAACAATTACTCAATCTTCAAAATCTATTTTTTCTATATTCAAAATATAAATTTAAATCTCAAGGCCCTGAAATGTATAATCACTTGACTCTGCTCCTGGTAGGATTTCTATACAAAAAATATTTTGAGTGAAACTCGCGAATTGAGTGAAATGAAACGAAGAGAGCGATTATGGTTCATTCGCCTTTTCTATAAATTTTATATATGAGTGGTGGAATGTACTTCACTAAACAATTATTTAAACAATTGTAAGCTGTTTAAAGAAGAGTGTGTAGTGTATAGGTCAAGATCAAGATATGTTAAAACAAAGAAAAATGCAGAAAAAGTCGGATTCTACTTAAGGCATACATGTAATAGGTTTTAAAAATAGCTCTAATGTAAAAAGAGGGTTGTAGATTAAATTTCTTTTGTATTGATTGATTTTAGAACGCAATTTCGGCTACTACTTATGTTAAAAACGCTAAATGCGTAGGCAAGTTATAGATAGACGCTTTTTAATAGAAAATAATACAAACAGTTGGGTTCAAAATAAAAGCAGTGGCTTCGAAAACACTGGATCTTTGTTGTTTACTCTCATTTTACAATTATAAATTATTAGGAATAAACCGCAGTGGCGATAGGCGTATCTCCGGTACAGCAAAATTAAGCCTTGTACCTCATCTTTTGAGATCTGGATGAATGGTATGGGTTAGTTTTACGTATTCTGGTGTAGTCTTGTGTTCAAGTTTTAGATAGCTTGATGTTGTCTTTCGCTGAAGCCAAACGCTGTTAAAATGGGTCTGCCTACAAGACAGCAACCCAACAGCACAATCACCTGACCTCAACTTATCTTCGGTGCGATAACAAAAAAAGAAATGAGGAAAGCAGTACCATCAAATACTTGTAATACTAAACTTTGGAACGTGATGAAAGAAGCCTGGTAAAAGATACCTGTTCAGTTATGTCAAGCGTTGTCATTGCTTGGTGGGTTGCATGCAGAGTAAATGTAATGCCCCCCCTTATCGCTAATAAGGGGCTATGCAACGAAGAATTTTTCGGTTGTATTTGATATTATGTTTTCAGTGCTACTATTTTCTTTAACACTTATTTTTCGTTATGAATATTAGTTTTAAGCTTTTTAAAAATTAAAAGTTGAATGTTTCCCACCAAAAATAAATTCCTAAGAGATCAAATTGCTGCTTTAAGGTTAGAAATTGAAAACGCCAAGACTGCTGATAACACCGTTTAGGAATTTTCAATTACGTTAACATGGCTTTAAACCAAAACGTTGTTGCCATAATCGTTTTTAACGAAAATTGATCCAATGATGCCATCAATCCACTCTCTTTCGATAGATTTGCTTTTCGCAAATAAAAAAGTTGTTATATCTTGGAAATAGCTTGAAAAGCATTGTATTAAATAAATAAAAAACCTAAGAATTTATAAAAATAAATTTAAATTTAAAATATAAATAGTTAAGTTAAAAGTTTAATTTCTTAGAAGTTGAGAAAATATAAAGTTGATACAGAAAATTTTAAAATCGAAAGTGCAAATTGAAATGAAGAAAACAGCTCTTAAAACATTATTTGATTAGCCTTTAAAGTTCTTAAGTTCCTAGCCTTCTGTTAGAAAAACAATAAATATAGCTTTCGTTCTTGATTTCTGCTGGAGAAAATATTCAGAGTGTCAAAAACACCAAATTTGGCAAAGTTGCAGGTAGTTTATGACATGATTTGTTTCAAAATCATACGAACTTTTATAATTAGAAAAGTTATGGGAAACAAGAAAATAAATACCGTAAGTTTTTTCATTTAAAATTTATTCAGGAATCCATGGAGGATCTTTGTTTTTGCAAATGCATGAGAAGTTAAATTTCGACTGTTGTTTTCTATGGTTTGACAGTTGAGAATGTGTTGACATCTCTGTTCAGCAAGGTTTTGCAATTTAGCATGAATCGTTTAAAGTAAGAACAACGCTTCCAAGTTGTGAAAATTTACTTTTAAAAAGAATCAACTGTTGAGGCATAGGAGAGCAATATTAAAGCACGTATTGACACCATACCCGTACCCGTGGCATGATGGTTAGTGCGTTGGACTGTCATGCAAGAGGTCTTGGGTTCAATCCCTGCCTGTGCCACCTTAATTTAAAAAAATAATTTTCGCGGGTACTGCCTCTTGCGAGGAATTGACAATTCCTTCAAGAGTAATTCTTGTCATGAAAAAGTGCTTTCTCAAATTAGCCGTTCGGATTCGGCCTAAAATTGTAGGTCCCTTCCATTCCTGACAACAGTACTCGCACACAGGAATGGTTGTAAGTCACTATGCCCTGGTTCACAGCGGACTGTTGCGCCACCCAATTTAAAAATTGACACCATACGCCCAGATATATTGAAAACAGTAATGAACGTATTGCGAAAATTATATTTAAGAAATTAATGCCATGAAATGTTTCTAGGAAATAAAAATATTAAAAAATTATTATACAAAAATATTTCTGGTTCTCAGATTCTTTGAAACAAGTACCCATTACTACTTAATTTTAAATTCCGGGCTGTACGTAATAACACGATAATATTTCACTTTAAATGTATTTATTGTTTATTTTGTTTACATATTCTCCAAGGCCATAACTGTTTTAGATCTTCGCAAATTCAGTTGTTAGAACTAGTTGGCATTTTCATAGTGAAGAATGATTCAAGGATTTTAAATTGACTATACTGAAATTTAAATAATCAAACTGAAAATTTAATTTCTACTATAACTATCAAATAAATTTGATTTTTAGATTTTCCAGTTTTGTAAACTTTATTTTCCCTGATACACTAACTCTAAAGTAATTTCCGTCTCCTGTCATTCTGACAGCCAAGAGTTTTTGAAAAAAAGATGAAGTATAGGATGTTGTCTTTTTGAGAAGAAAACAACGATGGATGCCATTATAAAAATTAGTTGGCAAATTCTTAGCAGTTTGAAGAATTCGAAGGGGCCTTCATCTGATCATGCATTGCTGCTAGAACCTTGTTTAGAGCTTTACACTTTAGAGATACTATTTATAATTCATTTGAATCTTATTTAAGTCAATATTTAAAAAGTCAATATTGGGAATAATCTCAGTTCAAAAAGATTTAATAATATAGGACTTATTCTTTTCCTAACATTTGAATGACAATATTACAGCTTTTGTTGATGATTTTTCTTTCTCATATCCTTAATAAAGTTATTTCGAAGTTTATATCAAATAAAATTTGACACAAAAGGCAAGTATTTTTAATGTTCGTTTAGATAAATGAAATAAAATTTAAGACCGTAAACGAACCCTAAAAGACGTTATGGTTCTGTTTGAGGCAGCTAAATTCCCCTGTAAAAAGACATTATTTTTACATAAATATCTATTTTGAATTTTAACATAATGTCGCAGCGTAAAATGAGACAGCCTTCGCTGGAGGGTGTCAATTGTGGTATGGTCAACATTTCATGCATTGGACAGCTTCAGACAACTTCTTTGCAATCATTTAAATTCCTTGAACGCAAGTTTTGACCAAGGCAACTAGTTAGTTTTTCAAGTGTCATTAATTTGAATAACTCTTTATTTATTTATTTAATCCGTTAATTATCTAACGTTAATATAAACTTATAGCTATTTACATAATTTTTAATTTAAAATTTTAATTAACATAGAAATAAATAAATACTATAACATATTAAAAAATCTTTCTTTAAATTGTTTACTTTTAACATTGTCATTAACAGATGAAATTTAGTTATAAAATTTATTGAAGACTGAAATCAATCGATTTAAAGGGCTATTCATACCATAGTTAGTTCTACTAAAGATCGGACATAAAGGTATCTATCTTCTTTTGCTAGTTTGACTATAGCTAAAATTTAAACGATTCAGAGCTGTTGCGGATATAATAGAACCATTAATTAATTTTAAAATAAAACTAAATTGGAGATATTGCATATGTTGTGAAAGTGTAGGGAGGTTTATTAGCAAAAGTCTCGGAGAATAAGGAGGTGGTGTGAATATTTTTGAAAAAGGAAGAAAACGAAGACAAAAACGCATAAATCTTTTTTGGATACTTTCAAGTCTCATGGACTGAATAGTATGGTGCCCATATAACAAAGCCGTATTCAAGTATTGGCCTGACAAATGATACATAAAGAAGTCTTAAGACGTAGGGGTCATGAAAGTCACGAGAAAAACGTTTAATAAAACCTAGAATCTAGTTAGCTTTTTTAACTATAAAGTTATAATGGTCACAGAACGTTAATTTACTGTCAAGAATAACACCTAAATCAGAGAAAACGGAAAGCTTACAAAGAGAGGAAGAATCTAATAAATAGTTATAATCTATAATTGTTTTTTTTTTTTTGGGTGTAAAACACATAGTTTTACATTTGTCAATATTCAATAAAAGTCAGTTTGTATTGCCACGTTCCCTAAAACTATGAAGATCTTCTTGAAGCTGTGAGCAGTCATTAATTGAACTAATAGATTTGAAAATTTTAATGTCATCAGCGTATATTAAAACGGAGGAGTTTTTTTTATAAAGGATGTTATGTCATTTATATATAAGATAAATAATAAAGGACCTAAATGGCTACCCTGTGGAACACCAGAGTTGACGACCACCCACGCAATTTTCTTGACAGCCCTTTTTGCATTTTTCTGCCTTATTATCTGTATAACAAAAATTATTTGAAATCGATATCTCTTCTGGTTCTTGAGCTATGGAAGACGAAAAAACGTCGATAACGTACGGACGTACGAACGCACGAACGTACGTACACACGCACGCACAGACATCTTTCTAAAAATCTTTTATTTCGGCTCTAGGGACCTTGAAACTTCGAGAAATGTCAAAATTTTCAATTTGACAAATCGGACCCATTACAATAACTTCCTATGGGAAGTTAAAAATAAAAAAAAATCAGAGAGTTGACTCTTTATGTTGGACGTGTAATTGTAGTTTAGAGTAAATTAATGGTCCCATTCACAAAAGTAGTGGCTACGTAGTCAAAATTCAACTTGCTTTGTGAATGCAATACAAAGATATTTAATCTGGAACTGTCACATTATTGACAAATTTGTATTTGTATTTGTATAGTCTTTATTCAATTATTAAGAAAAAAATTACAATAATTACTTATAGCTAGTAGTAATAATAACGAAATTAAATAAATAAGTGACATTTTTTGTTTTGAAAAAAAAAACAGAGTTAAATGTCACGTCAAAGAAAATTAAAAACTTCAGTGAAAAACAAAAATTAAGTATTAAGTGGGCGAACTTTAATATTTTTAATGACTTAAACTCTAATATTCTTATATAGGTAGATATAATGTATGTATATATTTATTCCCTTGTACTTCAAAGAAATTATGTACATAAATCAATTCATTTATTTGAAAATTCAAGACAAGAAGATACAGTGAACTATAAACCAATCAAAAACCATTTATATAAAAAGAAAAAATATCAGTGATGATGCTGTATTATCGAATAAGTGTATTCGATTAACAATTAACTAATTAATGGCAGCACAACTTTAATTTGCTCGTGATTAAATTCAAAAAGCCAAATTTTTACTTTTCTTAAGAAAATTGGCAACGATCTGATGGATCGTATATCGGCAGGAAGCTTATTGAATAACTTAAATGCGACAACAGAGAAAGAGTTCCTGAAATGAGAGGTGCGATAAGAAGGAATACAAACGACAGAACTAGTGACACTACGTAGATTCTGAAAATCATATATTGGGCTTTGTAAATAGCCACTTCTTAAAAAGAAAAGTTTCAATACTTTAAAATAGAAAAGATGTTTTATTGGCAGAATTTGTAATTTTTTGAAGAGTTCAAATGAATTGGCAAAACGGTTGCTCCTACAAATTTTTCTAATAACGTACTTTTGCAGGACAGAAAGTGGCTGAATTTTTGAATGGTACGCACTACCCCAACAACTTAACCCATACTCTAATTTCGAGTGAAAAATTCCAAAATAAACCATACGCAAAGTTTTACTATCTAAGAATTTTTCTAGGTGATACATGGCACGAAGAGATGACTGAAGATACTGTTTCAGTTTCAAAATGTGATAAGACCAGCTCATATTTTGATCAAAAAGGATACCGAGGTATCTAAATTGATCAACGACATCAATCTTGAAGCAAGACGCATTGCAAGTATATTCAGAATTGAACCAAATTTTTGAGCTAGCGGGATCGCATATACAAGTAAGGTCACAATGTCGTTCACAATTAGAAACATGAAAAAAAATGAAAAAAAAATTCAAATATATAAAATAAGAAACATTTTTGATTTGATAACTTTAACTTATCGTTTGTGTTTTTAAATTCAATAAAATCAAATTTAACACACAATTTGAATGATTTACATATATTTGTATTTAAATATTGAGCAATTTATATCATTTTCAATTCGTGTTACTTTACCGATCAGCTTATTGTGAAACGTCAATTTCAACTACTTCTGTAGTCAGATTTAGCCAATCAGAATCCCTTGACTACGTAGCCACCAGCTATGTGAATGCGACCAATGTGTTTGCGATTACCTATTTGATTTTGTTTGCGTATTTTAAAACATGAAAAAGTCTTGATCTTAAATAAACTTTAAATATAAAATAAAAATATAATAAAAACCCTATTTACTCCATAACTCACAATAATAACAGTTAATAATCTACTTTAAAATCCTTTTTATACAAATTATAATTAAGTAAGTAATATAAACATGACATCATCATCAGTACTGCCCTTAAAATTGCTGGCTCATATTCTGTAGTATTTGTTTTTAATGGTCGACAGCAAGACGGCAAGAAAAAGAATTCGCCATTATTGAAGTGTTATTCATATGTTTGGACTTTACCCAGAAATTTCTGTATGAAATTCGTGTGAAAAAAAGATACTGTTATTATGGATTAACTTAGAAATTCATTGTCAGGTAGCTTAGAACAAATTATTGTGATGCAATTGAAAAACAAATATCGAAACTCATTTGAAATTTTTATATAAGAGTTTAGTATTTTACTTTTCTATGCCCATTGCAACTTTTTTTGTTTTTATTTTTAACAAAAACTAGTTTTGCATATTTTAACTTAATAACAATGCGATTGCTTATCAGACTTTGATTTCCCTTTTCAAACAAAACGATTTGAAATAATTAGGAACACGTTACACAGTGGTCTGGTTTGTATGTGAGAGCGCAAAAAAAAACAATTGTAAAATCTGATCTGATGGGTAGGTATCATTAGAGTAAATTTAAGCCTACTGACACATTCACTTTCAAAAACCTGTAATTTATTCTTCAAAGTTGAAAAAACGTTCTTGACTAATTTTTAACAGATTTTAATGATTGATATAAAACACATACAATTCAGAAAAACGAATAAAATTTTTGTCTGAATCGATTCTAGCTTAAATTATAGACCAATCTGAAGATGTTTAACAGTGTTGTCAAAAAGATCAATCACCCATTAGCATAAAAGAATAAGTATGAGCATTTAACGTATTGAATTAAGCTGAGATTTAAATTGCCTGGTTGGTAGAATTTTATTTTTCACCTGTGGCCTTTATAGTTCATCTGAGACAATGAATATACGGTCCATCAACTTTTGATTCTCGAATTAAAATTGTGAAATAAAACTTATTTCGGTATTCTTGGACTTCTTTCGAGAGCGATTCAAGAGAAAATTACCTAACTAACTAACTATAAGTTATTTATTTAACTCTTTCACATAATTAAAGTTATAGTAAAATGTTATATTTGTCATGCATTTTTTCAAGAAAGTTAAGTTGAATGTTGTTAAATAAATTCGGGAAAAGTCGAATTTCTCAGACATGAGTAAATATATCAATTTGATTTTATTATTTAAATCTAGTTTTACATTTTTGTATTTAATAATGTTTTGAATAACATCATCCGACTTAGTATACTAAAAATATACTTGATTTTTAAAAAAATGCTTAAAATGGAGCGTTTAAGAAATATAAAGAAAAACCTTCCGATCATTTGTATGCACTTTTCTCTCGTTTCATGAAAGAGTTTGTTTTTCTTTGAAACTTCTATATTCTAAATATATTTATACTGTTGAAAGTAATCTGAGGAAATCTCCAGCAAATAAGCCAGATTATTATTTTTGCTTGTTTTTGAAACATTAAATTAAAAATTAAATTGGGTGGCGCAACAGTTCCTGTGTGCGAGTACAGTTGTCAGCAATGGAAGGGACCTACAATTTTAGGCCGAATCCGAACGGCTAATTTGAGAAAGCACTTTTTCATGACAAGAATAAATCTAGAAGGATTTGTCAATTCCTCGCAAGAGGCAGTACCCGCGAAAATCAATCTTTTTAAATTAAGGTGGCAGGCAGGGATTGAACCCAAGACCCCTTGCATGACAGTCCAACGCACTAACCATCATGCCACGGGTTTTTGAAACATAATTTATTGAAAAATGTTTTTCTTATTTTGACTAATATTTTGTCGGGAAACCTTTCTGTCGAACTACACCTTGTAACCTCCGAGGAATAATCTCTTCTAAGAGTTGACACCGATGAATAGGAATGCTTCTCCAGCGTTCTTTCATAAAGTTCTTGTACATTTTTGCTTCAATCGTCAGAGATCGCCAAATCCTTTTTCGACGAGTTACAAGTTACCTCTCTAGAAGTTCTCTGCCGCCAACACAATGTATCGAAAACCAGTGGCAACATTGCCAAGATGCAATCAGAGAAGCCGCCTCTGATGTGCTGAGTTTCAAACAGCCACCAACAAGGAACCCCTGGTTCAACAACAAGCACGCAAAGAAGCGCTGCATAAAAGGGCGAGAGCTCTATGAGCAGAAGAGGCGAGAGGAACGCCGACTTCTCAGAAGAAAAAAGAGAAAGCATGAGAAGTGGTTGAGAGGTTTAAAAGCAGGAATGAAGTTCGAAAGTTTTATGAACAGGTGAAACGAAATTCACAGGTACATAAATCTAGAACCGAAGGCTGCAAAGAAGAAAGTGGAAACATCATAGTGGAACCGCAGTCAATGCTGAGGATATGGAAGAACCACTTCTGCAGACTGTATAACGGCGACGACGAACTAGATTCCGCTGTCAGGCAGGATGATCCATTCAACATAGACGACGAAAGCCAACAATCCCGTCAGCCCAATTAAGACGAAGTAAAAATTGCCATATCTAAGCTGCAGTCTAATAAAGCTGCTGGAGCGGATGGCTTGAATGCCAAGTTCTTTAAAGCAGCTGGAGATAAGTTGGTTAGGAGCATGCAAACAACTTAACAGAACCTTTCGATGTCAAAATAGGTCCTAGACAACGTGACACGCTGTCATGCGATTTTGTTAACATCGTACTTGAAAGAATAGTCCAGAGCTCACACGTTAACACTAGTGGCACTATAGTTCAAAAGTCTTTCCAATTACTAGCACATGGTGATGACATTGATATAATCGGATGATCAGCGTGATGAGTATTGAGGCAGAGGCGGCGAAAATAGGTTTAACGGTTAATGAGGGCAAAACAAAGTAAATGCTGTCGTCAAGAAAGAACCAACAACACCTACGTTTCTATAGAAAAGTTCTTCGTGTGATCTACGGTTCCGTATGCATCGAAGGAGTGGAGGACAAGATGGAATCACGAGCTGTACGGGCTGTACAGCGACGTAGACTTATCCAGAAGGGTAAAAGTCCAACGACTAAGATGGCTGGGTCACGTAGAGCACATGGAAACCAATGCTCCGGCCCGGAAAGTCTTTGAATCCACACCCACAGGACAGCGCAGTAGAGGAAGACAGTGGATCAGGTAGCGCGCACAAGTGGAAAGTGACCTCACTCAACTTGGAGCGCGAAACTGAAGACGAGCTAGATGGAGAAGTTTGTTGGGTGAGGCCCTAGTTCACACAAGACGCGCCACCTTAAGTAAATAAGTAAGTAAAACCCATATAAAAAAATATAAGTAATAAAATCCTAATACCTCAAGTATATTGTGCGTAAAATTCTGCTCTCTTAGCACCAAACGTCGGCTTATGAGAAAAACAGTGAAGTGCAAACAGAATTTGACAGCCAAAGTTTTTGGAAATAAATTCAAACAATTTATACAAACAACAGTTTTTTTGATTTTCATCAATTCTATTTTTAGCCAGAATTTCAAAGGAAGAATTACTGCATTTGCTGATAATAAAACGTTTTCTTATGGTTGTAGATCCCATATAATACATGTTATGTTTTTCTAGGCAGTTTTATACTCCTGGTTTATATTGCTCACAAAAAATGTGTACATAATTTTTCAGCAGTTTTCCTAATGGCAACAACGGCGTTATGCGATGAGGATTCTAAAATGCCCTGGTTCAACATTGGGGGATGGAAGTAATCCCATCCTTAGCTAGAGGCAGGATTGGGCTATATCCATCCTAAACAAGACCAACATCACCTACGACTCCATGTCAAAGCGACAAAGGTCTTTGGAGGAGTCCACTCTTAACATTGCTAGAGTACTTCTCACTAAACCTTTTAGTGATGCACTTAAGGAGCCCAACAATCGAGGCCGTTACAAAGGAAAATATTCCTTGCAGGCCGAGAGCTCACGCATGGATCCCGAAAGAACCCTCATGTCCAGATGACATGATTAGCAAACCCGGTTGGAACAACAATGTGGGGCTATCCATCATTTTGAACCTCTTTGGTTCTATACCAAACTAGACAGACTACACTATCCATTCCATCCAGAGATTAATGGGAAGACAAAAAACTCCTGGATGACAAAAGCATTCATTTTAACACAGATGGATCCAAGACAAATGAGGGAGTTGGTTAAATCTCTTCACGGTGTGTCAATCAAATCTCAAACGGCTCTCGATATTCGATCGTCTCTTATGTTGAGTGCCGGGCCACAGAGACATCACAGGAAATTGTAGATTCAATGAACTTGCTAAAAATGGAACCGTCATACCTATTTCACCTGAAAGGGAGAAGATAGGTATACCGATAGCTACATGTAAACTTCTGCTATAAGAAACAGCTTTTGCGATGGCAAACTCTAGGTGGCACAATTTACCAACATGCGCAGCCACAAAACTCATATGGCCTTCACAGGACGTAAAGCGCTCTAAAGACTTGTTATCTCAAAGCAGACTTCATATTAGCTCCCTAATAGGTGTCCTTACGGAACACTGTCTTATAGGCAGACAAGCAATACGACTTGGTGTAGCCTCAAATGACTTCTGCAGGAGCTGTATGGACAAGGAAGAAGAGGAAACAATCTCTCACCTTCTCTGCACTTGCCCTGCTCTTTCACTAAGACGCAGACTTTATCTGGGAGACTACTCTTTTGACAATCCCAGTGAACTAGCTAAAAGGATATCAAATATCTTCTTCGCTTTATAAAAAGCTCAAAATGGTTCGACTAGTAAGAAGTAATTCTTTCATGTGGTATCACGATGGGCCTTTTCTTTTGGCCTAAGTGTGTGGATACTGAATCCGCAGCCACTTTAACCTAACCTAAATAAGAAGAGAATTGAAATATTTAAAAAAAAATATCTGACTTACTGTTGTATATAAATATTCATATATATGAGCAACTGTACTGAATTATTACTTTAAATATCAACTTAATCAAGTTATCAATTGATTTAATATTTTCCTGTTATCAAAATAAAATATTATTCGATTTTCATTTATATTATAATAAAGACGTT
Source organism: Eupeodes corollae (assembly GCF_945859685.1). Classification (NCBI taxonomy): domain Eukaryota; kingdom Metazoa; phylum Arthropoda; class Insecta; order Diptera; family Syrphidae; genus Eupeodes; species Eupeodes corollae. Next base: position 300,222,740 of record NC_079147.1, on the reverse strand, counting down.
TCATAATTGAGTTAAAGGAATCCGCTTTTCATTCAATCCAGAGTTCCAAGACACAACAGTATTGGCGACGAGGTGAACACTTATTTTCAAAAACAGAAGATCATCGAACATAAAAATGAATTCCGAGCAACTCAATTCCTTGATTCAAGCTATGTCGAATATGACGACGGCCTTGCAAAATCAACAGGAACATCGAACGGCAAATATAAGCATAATTTCAAATTTCGACCCATTCAACCCCAAGGTTGAACAATTCAATAATTATAAAGAACGTTTAGAAAATCATTTTCAGATAAAAAAGATATTCGAAGATAAAGAGATGTGCGCTAAATTATTGCTTCAATTTATTGGTTCTTCAAATTATTTGTTACTGACGTCACTCTCAGTTCAATTCATTGGTAGAACAACATTATTTTTTATCGGAATATCAAAATGAAAAGGATTCCATAAATGATTACTTAGCAAAACTTCGACAAAGGGTACTATACAGCAACTGCACATGTGGTTTGTCCATAGCCAACATTTTTCTACGAGCTCAATTTATTCGAGGGCTTAGGGACAACAACATAAGAGAAAAACTACTTCAGGAAGAAAACTTGGAATTCGACAAAATTGTTGAACAGGCGATTAAACTCGAAGCATCAAAAATTAATTGCAAACTCATTTCAATTACGAACAACTCTTCGAACATAGAAATAAATAAAATATCAAATTCAAATTTTCAATCTCAAAATAAAATTCACAACCATGGCCCAAAACCTCGATCTCAAGAATATTCAAAAACGAAAAAATCGAAATCTTTTATAGATTACAAAAGTTTGGGAATCGAAGGACTGTGTCTACGATGTGGTAGAAATAATCACCTGGCAAATGATTGTAAATCTAATCGAAATCAACTAAGTTGTGAATTCTGCAAGAAACATGGTCATGTGAAGCGAGTTTGTTTGAAATTCTTATTAAATAAATCAAACCAGAACACAAACGCTATTACAAATGCAACAGATAACGCAGAGTACGATTATTCAGATAACATACATCATTTAAATAAAATAATTGATGTTTATGGAAAATCTGAAATATTTTCAATAGATGGTCGCAAATTTTACATAAATGTTTCAATAAATGGGAAACGTCAAGAATTCGAAGTGGACTCTGGGGCAGGCTTCACGTTACTTCCAGAGAAAGATTTCAACAAATTGAATTTAAATGTTCCCGTAAAAAAGTCAGATATTGGTTTTCGATCCTATACTGGTGAGATATTTGCTCCAATAGGAAAGGTTGAAGTACAGGTCCAATATCAACGAGGAAATGTATATAGTTCCTTCAAAATACGCACCGCTTATAGGCAGAGTATGGATACGAAATCTTAACATAAATTTACAAACGATCGATCAACCTACACGTACTGTCAAAAACGAAATTTGCACTATCGATTCAGTAACAGAGCTAATGAACAAATATTCCACTATTTTTGAACAAAGAGTGGGATGCATTCCAAATGTTGTTTGTTCACTTAAACTCAAAGAGAAAACCAAACCCATTTACGTAAGAGAACGAGAAGTCCCATTTGCACTGCGTGAGAAAGTTGAAAAAGAACTAGATGAACTCGAAAATGACGGAATAATTTCAAAAGTAAATACAAGCGATTGGGGTTCACCGTTGGTGATAATTCCAAAACCCGATGGTAAGGTGCGACTATGTGTGGATTACAAAGTTGGTGTAAACCCTCAGCTCGAAACAGCTCATTATCCGATTAAACGAATCGATGAACTTTTGAATCAGTTACGAAATTCAAAATATTTTTGTCGTTTGGATTTATACAAGGCATATTTACACGTTTTAGTCGATGAAGAAAGCAAGCAAGTACAAACTATATCAACACACAGAGGCACGTATCGAATGAACCGTTTATCTTTTGGCATTAAAACAGCTCCTAGTGAATTCAATAGAATACTAGACCAAATACTTCAAGGATTAGAAGGTACGTTATCTTATTTGGATGATATTATTATTCATGGTGCAACAGTTACTGAATGCAAAGAACGATTAATTAATTGTTTCGAAAAATTACAAAAGTACGATTTACATGTAAACAAAAATAAATGTGAATTTTTCAAAACAGAAATTCGATATTTAGGCTATGTTATACGTAAAAATGAAATTCTAAAGTCACCAGATAAAGTTCAAGCTATTAAAGATATGTCACGGCCCAAGAATTCAGATGAAGTACGTGCATTTTTGGGTATGATTACTTACTATTCAAAATTCATTCCTGATCTTTCGACAATAACTTTTCCTTTGCGACAATTACTTCAAAAAAATTATAAATTTAAGTGGTCAAAATCGTGCGAATTAGCATTTATTAAACTCAAAGAGGAAATTATGAGCAATCGTGTATTAACTCCTTATGATCCACAGTTGCAGACTACTTTAGCATGTGATGCGAGTCCTGTTGGAATAGCAGCTGTTTTGTCACAGATTGATGAGGGTGTAGAACGACCAATTGCATTTATATCTCGATCACTAACACTGTCAGAACAAAATTATAGCCAACTCGACCGCGAAGCACTAGCTATTGTTTTTGCCATTGATAAATTTTACATGTATCTATATGGAAGAGAATTTATTTTGATCACAGATAATAAACCATTAACCAGAATTTTTCATCAACATTCAAAAATCCCAGCAATGACATCATCTAGACTTCTAAGGTATGCTTCGTTCCTTCAAGGATTTAACTACAAAATTCAACATAAAAAAGCAGAGGAACATCTTCATGTAGATTGCTTGTCGCGAAACCTTTCAACCGATTCATTTCAAAAATTTAAATTTTTCCTAGACGACGAAATCAAAGACCTTCAAGACCAAATTATCAATCAAATATCAACCGTGTCGTTAACAGCAACATCTATAGCGAAGGAAACAGAAAAAGATTCAAAATTGTCGAAACTTAAACAGGATTTACTTAAAGGCCAAATAGAAAACCCAGATTATTCTTTACAAGATGGTGTTATTTTTAAAGGAAATCGCGTCGTTATTCCAAACACTCTTCAAGACGAAGTCCTTAAAGAATTGCATCGTACTCATATCGGAATTGTGAAAATGAAACAACTGGCTCGTAAATATTGCTATTGGAATGGAATAGACTCAAGCATAGAAAAACTCGTCAGGTCTTGTGAAAAATGTGCTCTTTGTAAGAATAGTACTCCTCAGATCACTACTCATCATTGGGATGACCCAAATGCTAATTTCGATAGAGTACATATTGATTACGCTGGTCCATTGCAAGGTTATAATTTCTTCGTTCTAATCGATGCAAAATCAAAGTGGCCAGAAATCAAAGTTACAAATTCAGCTCCTACATCAGAGGTAACTATCAAATTTCTTCAAGACATTGTAGCAACACATGGTCTACCAAAAGTTATTGTATCAGATAACGCTTCGATTTTTCAAAGCAATGAATTCAAAGCATACTGTAAGAAAAATGGTATAATGCAAAAATTTATAGCGCCAGGACATCCAGCTACAAACGGGTTAGCCGAACGATATATTAAAACATTAAAATCAAAATTAAACGCGATGTCAGAAGAAGAAGGCTCAATACATAATAAAGTACGTGAAATATTATATCGTTATAGAGCAACACCTTTATCAAATGGTAAAAGTCCAGCACAACAATATCTTGGAAGAGAGATGAGAATCAAATTAGATTGCCTACGTCCTGTTAAATATGAAAAATCTTCCAACGAAAAAGTCAACTCAATTCGAAATTTAAGTGTGGGAGATAGAGTTCAGTCAAGATTTTACTCAAACGGAAAGCCAGCTTGGAAATTTGGAGTTGTTAAGAAAAAGTTTGGTCAACTGGATTATGCAATCGAGCTCGACAATGGATATGTATTAAAACGCCATATAAACCAATTATACAAATCAGAAGTGGTTTTACCCGAAAAGGAAAATACTATTCAAGAAGATCAACTGACAAGAAGTGATCCAAGTATAGATGAAATACAAATTCAATTTGAGCAAGTTCCAGTAATTCCAGGAAGTTTTGAAGTTCGAAGACAATCAGGAATAGAGACAATGAACATTCCTGAAAATCGAATACACACAGACATAGAACCAAGCAACATTCCTGTTCCAAATCGAAGAACGAATAAAAACCGACGGCGGCCAGGATATCTTCAAGATTATGAATAAAATAGTGTGGGAGATTGTTGTATATAAATATTCATATATATGAGCAACTGTACTGAATTATTACTTTAAATATCAACTTAATCAAGTTATCAATTGATTTAATATTTTCCTGTTATCAAAATAAAATATTATTCGATTTTCATTTATATTATAATAAAGACGTTTCATAATTGAGTTAAAGGAATCCGCTTTTCATTCAATCCAGAGTTCCAAGACACAACACTTACTCTACAAATAAAATAAATTACAAAGCTACAGAATGAATTTAAAGGAATATTGGAAAAAGACATTTAAAAATTCGTTGAAAATATGATCAGCGACTTGAATATTTTTGTATATATATTTAAACCACTTTAAAATGTAAAAAGAAAATAATTGGATATATAATTTAAAAGGTTTCATATGACTTTAACTAGAAATTTGTTTCCGCATTTGGACCACTGTTCCATCGTTGTGTCGTTACTAATTACACCATAAAACAACACAATTTCAGTTTTGTTCATCGTTTTTTTTTTGTGTGTATATTCATTTTGAAAAACCCTGGAATTTTTCATTTGAATTCCAATTCCAATAATTGACGTTGTTTGCATTGGCCAGACAAACAAAATAAACGTTTTATTTAAAATCATATCATTTATGGAGATTCACGTTTAGAACAATACCTATTTTCAAAGAATTGGCACAAATGCAATCAAAACAAAAACAAACAGTTCATTTCCTTCAAACTATTTATAGATAATTAATTAAAATAAAAACAAGTTGCAATTTAGAGATGACCAGATTAAGCATTGTAATCATACGATCAATTAATCATGTCATTCAGTAGCTCACGCTCCCAATCCCATTATCAGTAATCAAAAAAATTTGACTCATTTCAAGACAAAGTAACATAAATTCACTCTCATTTTTCGCTCTCATATTTTCTCTTTGAGATTATTTTTGTTTAACTCAAAATTAATAAAAAATCCCAATAAGAAAAGACATACTGAAAAACACGTGTAGATTAGCCAATGGTAGTAAATGATTTAAGTCAGTGCAAATACAAAGAATGGAAGTTGATACCGAAGAAGGAGGAAGGGAGGAATAAAGTTTTCCAAGAAGAATACGAGAAATAGCAAGAGAGAGAACAAAAATAAGAAACAAATTATGAAATACTAAAAATCAAAGGAAAATAAAGATTACACCCTTCTTCTTCTTTTATACTTAATGTTAAATCGATAATCCACAAATGTGAAATCAAAGAACCCACAACAAAATCAAATTTTTAATCAAAGTCAAAGGTAGACGAGGCATAAATCGTATCATATATCAAAAGACTTACTCCTCCATTTGTTTGACAAATGAATTTCAATCCGCATTCCAAATCAATTGCAAATTTGTTTCTACCTCGTTGGTCTCGTGGTTTTTCTGTTTCTCTGCGTTTTGTTCACTTTTTTCGAAGCATTTTCTTGGTTAACCAGTCAAGGGACTTCCTAGATACCCTCACAACACTGAACAAATCGATTTCCATTCACTTTTCATTAACAAAAATAACAAAAAGAAATAAACGCCGCTGTTTTCGCAGATTCTGTGTTTTGTTTGTGAAAAGAACAAGAAACGAAAAAAGAAACACTTGGTCAAGATTAAGGGAGGTTATTTCGCTTGCATAACACGACTCGTATTTGTTTAAATTTACCAAATTCTTTAAGCAGACATAATCTGCACAAATTATATTAGCGATCGCACAGACACACATACAAGGCTCGCGCGAACTATGGAAGAACAAAGTAGGTTCCACCTATTGGAAGATGAGCCTAAAACCAACGACGACAGACTGAATGATGACACCAAAAAAGGACAACCAGCGAGAGCGAAGAGATTATTGCCCCAAAAATATTTCTGGCTAGTAAAAAAAAGGTCCTTTGCGCAGGATCTGGATAAATGTCAGTGTCAAGATTTGTTTATAAATTACTTCCTCTGCTCTTCATCATCTTATCATATCCTAGTTATAGATAACATAGAAAAAATCTTACCTGACAAAGGCAAAGTACATAACGCTGATAACCGAGACTGCGAACAAGGTTATGGTATGCGGTTTGTAGAAGAAATCCAAGGAAATATCATCGACTGGACGCTCGTTGACGATCACAAAGGTATCGGTGATGTTGTCTCGATTTGTGGACCGAGTTGAATGGGTTTGTGGTGCTGTGTTAGTCTTTGATGATTCCTGTTGGGAGGATGCTGGAGGAGTTGCCGATGACGCTTTCGGTGACGATGCCGATTCTCCAGCTCCTCCTGGTTTTGTATCCGGAGTGGTGGTGTCATGCTGGTCGTCTTCGGCGCCACTGCCCGGCGTACGCGCACTGGTGCGTTTTTTCATACTCGTCGTAATTTTAATAACCAACTTATGTTGGTTATTTTGTTCAGAGAACTAAGTTAAGGATTTCCTTTTTTCCACAGCTAATTCACTTCAAATTTAAATACGGATGGATACGTACTATTGTTCGAAACTACAACTTAACACAATGATATTGATTTTAATAGAGAATTTTTAAATTGCAAATTGAATTCTTTTTCTTTTCTCGTTCCAGTATTAATTACGCAAAACCAAACCGTGCAAATGAAAAGATGGGGGGAAAATGTGAAAAATATAACTCAAATGAGAAAAGTCATTCTGACGTTTGAGGAGGAGAATACAAATAAAAATTTAATAGGTGTGGTGAAAATGTGGTTTGAGTGCGTTCAGTAGTTATTTTAAATTTCCAGTCAACCCAGAAATTGAGGGGCAGGTAACATTGTTTTTTCATATACGTTTGCCAATTGGACAAAGAATTGAAATCTTTTAACCAAGAATTGATAAGATTTTTAATGCGTACGAAATTCAAACTGATAAGAAAAGAAGATGAGTATTAAGTCAATTCAAGTAATTATTCCCGCTATAGTATAAGTGTCAAAAAAGCACTTCGTAAAGAACTTCTTTAAGGAATAAAGTATTAAAAAATGCAAACTAAACAATTTTCCGCCAAATATAAACTAGTCTAATGAGTTCATGAGTGTTGATAAGTTAAATTTTAGTAAACTTCGTAAGACTTGTTATTCTCAGTAAATTTCTATTCAGAGCTTACACCATAGAGACATATACTTACTTATACGTAGATATATTTCTCTATGACATAAATGGCAGTTTTTAAATGAGAGTTTTTAATTCGTCCCGAATGAAGTTTGACAAGGAGCCACAGCCAAACACCACTCACCACCGAAACCAAAACAAGAAAGATTTTTTTAGGTTAAGTACGCTCAATTATTTTATTTGTTGCGATTGTGGATAATGTGGAACGCGAATAAAGTTTGACTACGAATAAATTTGTTTTCTTAAATTTGGTAATATATGATATTGAAAAGTAAAAGTATGTATCATAAATTAAATAGAAACTATATTGGTATCGTTTTGTAAAGAATTTGTGTGCAAATATGTCTTTAAACGTGTATAAACTCACATTTTGTAATTCATTCGTCGTTTTTGGTCGCGCTAATGTGAATACTACTTTACTGATGTTCAATGGTAGACATGTGCGTTCAAGAGGACACAAGCATCCACAGGTTTTTCTCAAAACCCACCTCTGTCTATCAACTTCTACTCTCACGTCCCCGCGGTCAACATCGAGTGCCTAGTACCTCAACTAGAGATTGGGTTCCAACCCAGTGGAAAGTTGTTGGGAGAAGCAAACTAGAGAGGGGGAGAGGTTTTTCCACTAAGGCTCCTCTCCTTATCCAGACGGCAGCGGACGAATTCCCGAGATGGAATCAACGGTGGCTGATATACTTAGTGAACAACTTATATTGCTTCTACGACAGCCCAGACCTATAAGGAGCGGATTCCATTTCGATTACTTGATCCCTAGAGCTAATTCGTTGATAGACGTTATTAAGCAAAATGCTAAAGATTTTAGAGATCCATACGTTCTTTTAACAGTATATATATAACTCTTGTAAGATCGATTCTTAAATATGCAGACGTTATCTGGAACCTCGCATATGAAGTTCACTCTGACCAGCTTGAAAAAGTTTAGAGACGGTTTTCTAAATATATACTCAACCAATGCGTTAGAGGTTTTGTCCAGAATATAACGCTAGGTGTTCTATCATAAAGTGTCCATCACTTCTTGCACCAGTTCTTATTTATGTTCCAGCTTAAACATTTAGAGCTAAATTTTGTGTATTTTTTAGAGCACATAATACTAGAATGAGCCCTTATCCAGGTCCATTGTTTATTTCAATGAAGTGTTGTTAAGTATTGATTTTGTATGTCTTACTCGTGAAAAATTCAAATCAGAGATCAGATATACATGAAAATTGTTGTTTTTATTGGAATACCATATATCTGTTAACTGTAAAAATGCTTATAGATGAAACTTAATAAATAAATAAATAATCTCGTTTATCAAATTTGACATAATTAATAATTCTACAAGCGTGAAATTTATCAGTGCACAACAAAATCAAAGGTAGCAAATCAATTAAGAGGTATTAAATAAGTGAATACAAACATTGTACCATAAATCATTGTCGCTTGTGAAATTCGAAGAAATAGGGATATTCATGTAACGACAAATGCGTATACCAACCTGATAATTAATCTGGTCAAAAACGAACTAACCAAATTTGGATAGGAATTTTTTTTCTCTGAATATGTCTAAGGAAATCCTTGACGCTGGACAAGCAGGATTCTGCACTGGATCTTCCTGCATTAATTACATCAGAGGTTACCTGCTTGAGTTCCGAGCCGTCCTCCTTTTGGGCACTTTTTTGTCCTCCTGTCCTCTTAAATTTCTAAATGTCCTCCTTTTTTATACTGAAGACATTCAAAATTAAATGGGGTGGCGCAACAGTCCGTTGTGAACCAGGGCCTAGTGACTTACAACTCTCAACCATTCCTGTGTGCGAGTACTGTTGTCAGGAATGGAAGGGACCTACAATTTTAGGCCGAATCCGAACGGCTAGTTTAAGAAAGCACTTTTTCATGATAAGAATTACTCTTGAAGGATTTGTCAATTCCTCGCAAGAGGCAGTACCCGCGAAAATTATTTTTTTTTTTAAATTAAGGTGGCTCAGGCAGGGATTGAACCCAAGACCCCTTGCATGACAGTCCAACGCACTAACCATCATGCTACGGGTACTGCATACTGAAGACATTACATTTATAAAAATATAGAAATTGTAATGTATTTATTTGTACTACATAATGTTATTTGTTACTAATTTATTTTACTAAGAAATGTTAAATGTAATATGAGTCTTAAGCTATTCTTATACTTTTATACTTGAGTCTTGCCACCTCGCGGTCATCAGAAGAACTTTGAAAAACAAACGAGAACCAACTTCAAGCAAAAGATTTGAATTGGGAAAAAGAAGAAAAAAGAAGAGCTGAAAACCAACCGCCGTTGTGAATAGACGCTTCAATAAAATGTCCTTCTTTTTTATACTGAAGACATTACATTCATAAAAATATAGAAATATATTTTATTCAAGTAAAAGTAAGTTAGCCTTAAAAATATGTGTGAATTTGCATTAAAAAAAAAATGTAATCATACCTTTAAGTTCGCAAAACTATCTCTCTAGTATCTTCTAAACGCATTCGTTAGCTTCAAAGATAACCTTGCAGTGACATAAAACAAAGCAGAAAGATCAAGAACATGGAGACCAATCTTTGGAAGGGATTTTGAGTTTTTTAAACCAAAGTATAGTACCATCAACTCTTCAAATAGATGCATAAAAACATAAAAATGTTTCCAATATGCGTACAATTTTTCTCAATACAAAAGGGTGTTGAAAAACAATTTATTGGAATTCATAGAAAACCCCGACGAACCGCAGCCGGTATATTTAATATGATAAAGGGTTAAACGGATAAACTTATTTCTACTGAAAATTCTGTCCCAAAACCTCGTCTTAAACGAAGGTAAACTGTCAAAAGAGCTTGAATTTTAAAGTCAGACTGGAATGCATGCTGTCAACAATTCTATTCCTATTGCTGATCAGTGATATATCTTGAGAATCCTTGACAGGAAATGCAAAAGTTTGAATGAAATGGGCTTTGACAAAATATTTTGGAGCATCTAGACAACGCCAACTCTCCATCAAATAAGAACAAAACTCAAACCGTGGAGCTAAAAATTAACAAGTACAAAAATAATATAAGTATTCAATCTTGGAAACTCTCAGTCATCCTCTTTGATAAACATTGGAAATCGAACACAATAGGGCATATGATGATTGAGGCCCTATTTAGAAAACGTCCATGGGCTTTGAAGCTCTGAGGACTTAACCAAATACGTGACTAATAAGAATTTGTGACTTTAAGTGCAATGCGTTTTACCCAGTTACACCAAAGGTGTAAACAATAGTTATATGCTAACGTACCTTTCTAAGACGCACACTACTCGAAGACCATCGGAAAAATATACAAAATACATTAAAATCATTTCTGACTATCGATTAACGTTTTACTTTAATATTTCGAAAAGGAATATACTCAACAAAGAACACAAATAAATAGAACAAAACATAGTGGTTCTTTTATTTTTCTAATTTTGCTCTGACGGCGTTCAGAGTAAAATATTACTTTCATTCTTTAAAGGCTAGCGTTGAAATAATCGGCATATGAAACCCTTGTACACCTTGTTCACTTCAGTGAAGTGTTTTCTTTTATAGAAAACTAACAAACATATGTGTCTGTCTAATAGGCCCCGCAACCTTTGCATCCACATTCGAAATGCTAGAAAAACGCCTTTTATCAAGATTGACAACTTTTTTTCCACCTTTTCAACATTTCATAGAAACAAATCGAACTTTTGCGTTTTCCTGATTTTCCTTAGCTTTGCGGATTGTTTGTTTTGTAAAAAAAATTCTGTTAATTACTAAGAACTATTTCATATAATTTTGAAAAAAGTCAACCTACAGACAAACAGAAGTTATATCTGGTGAAGAACTCGATTTAAAACTGTCCATCTTAACCAAGGTTGTACAGTTTTTCATGTGACATCGGCCTTAAGAAATCAACAAGTAGTATATTTTGGTTTGAATTCTTTCGTTTTTTTTGTGAACGATTTCATTATTTTTATTTTTCACCATAAACAGCTGATTGGATTGCCAATTCCGAAAAAAAAAATAAAATTTAAATTAAAAAAATACAAAATTTCAGTGCATTATGTTTTTCTTAAGAACTTTTCGAAATATTTCTAAATTAACAAATTCACAAATTATCTTTAATTTCTCTCAATGTCGTGAACTTCGCAAAATAACACGGCCTATTTTCCAAGACGAAAAATATGCTGCACGGAAAACAGTTAAATCGCTTAAAATCCTATCGGATAATAATTCAAAACGTATACAAAACTCCGATGAACCCGAAGACCAACTTCCAGCACTGCCTAAAGCTGAAAAAAACTACGTGCCAACCTTTAACCTGGCTGCCTCCATAAACAAATCCGAATGTCTGCAAGAACTTATCAAACTCGGTGTTAATTTGAATAGCATAGAGAAGCGCAAAGGTCTCGCAGAATTCGTCCTTAAATTAGACTTCGAGAAAAATATCAAACCACATTTGTTGTTCCTCCATGACTTGGGTGTCCAATCAGAACTACTTGGTGAGATGATAACAAAGAATCCCCTGATCTTTAAGGAGGACTTGGATGATCTAGAGGTGCGGATAAATTATCTGCAAGCCAAAAAGTTCAAGGATCATCAAATCACCCGAATTGTAACAAAGAACCCCTACTGGCTAATGTTCCCGACGAAGAGAATAGACAAACGATTGGGTTACTTTCAGGAGAATTTCAAACTCAGTGGCGATGATGTGAGATTCTTAGCATCCAAACAACCAAAACTAATCACCTATAGCATGGAAACTATTCGAAAAAATATGTTCTGCATAACCGAAGAGATGGGCTTTGATTTGGAAGAGTTAAGGTGTCTTCTATTGAACAAACCAAAGCTATGGATGATGAGTAAGTTATTTGTGAATTTCATTGAAGTGACTGATTTTTGTTTACCAGAGGGATTCTTTATTTTTTGTAGATGCTGATGAACTTATCGAACGCTTTGCTTATGTCCACAACGAAATGAAACTATCCCATGAGATGATCGTCCAGTTTCCTGAGATCCTTATGTCTCGAGAATTTCGCATACGAGAACGACATGAATTTCTAAAGACTCTTGGTCGTGCTCAGTACGATCCTCACAAAGATCTTTACGTTTCACCAAAGTCTCTTGTCTCGGGAAATGATCAAGAATTTGTTACCAATGTAGCAAAATGTGATATGCGAATGTACGAAATGTTTTTGAAGACGAGATAAAGATTTTGAAAAAAGTGCTTTGTTTGATTCGATTCTTCTCTTGTTCATTTAGTTTTCAGAGAAATTATTGCCTGCGATTTATTATTTATTCTGTATGGTCTGCAATCAGAGAAGAATTGTAGCATTACAAAAACTCGGGAGACAAAGCTACTGGATTCAAAGTATGCGGAATTTACAGAACGTTGTTGAAGCAATTTAAAAAATATATGATTTTGACTCATCTGAGGTTAATAATGAAATTGAAGCTACTTTTTGTAAGTTTTACAAGACACAAGCGAACAAACAATGATTTTTTCATAGCACAAAAAGGAAGACTTAAATGCCCGTTAATGAAAGCCTTAATGATTTCAATAAAATAATGCATTGGAACAGGTTAAAGAAGAAATTACTGGAATTGTGAATTCTTGAAAGAAGAAAATCGTATTTTAAAAGATATCGAATACGCCATTAAATAAAAATCTGTGGTATGAATTCGAAACAACAATTAGGAAATTGTTTTAAAACAGAAAAAGTTAAAACTAAAGAAGATCGAGCTCAATTTTCTACAGAGCAAAGAATAAAGGAGAATAAAGTTTAAAAATATAATTTTGAATGCTTCTGATAAATAAATATTATTTGTGTTCTATTTCTAGTTTTTTCGATCAATTAATTTAATTTTTGTAATAAATGAAGTTTGTGTCTCGTTTGACCTATATCAAAAGCAAACAAAGTACTAGTGATATTCCCAGCTGTATGAATTAGCTTCGTTCAACATTTTTAAATCTATAAAGTATTTGCTCTACATGACCTAGCCATCTAAGTCGTTGGACTTTAATTCTGCTAACTAGGTCAGTACAGCCCGTACAGTTCGTCGTTATATCTTCTCCTCCATTCTCTATCTATGCGTACGGGACCAAAAATCACCCGAAGAATTTTTCCCTCGAAGCATCCTAAGACGCCCTCATCTTTCTTTGAAAGGGTCCAGGCATCAGCCCCATAAATGAGAACCGGTATGATGAATGTCTTATAGATGGTGATTTTACATGCTCGAGAGAGGACTTTACTTCTCAATTGCCTTCTAAGTCCAAAGAAGCAGCGATTTGCAAGAGTTATTATTCGTTTGATTTCAGCGCTGGTGTCGTTATCTGTATTAATAGCGGTGCCTAGGTAGACAAAGTCCTTAACTACCCCAAAGTTATAGCTGTCCATGGTGACGTTTTGTCCAAGACGTCGTTGTTCAGTGTCCTTTTTTGATGACAGCATATACTTGGTCTTGCCCTCATTGACTACTAAACCCATCTTCTTCGCTTCTGTCGCAATGCTCGACTGACATCACGCTTTGATCTTCCAATTATGTCAATATCATCTGCGTATCCGAGTAATTGGATGAACCTTTGGAAGATTGTGCCTCTAGTGTTGACGGTTGAGTTTTGCACAATTCTTTACAGAACGATATTGAAGAAGTCGCATGACAGTGTATTGCCTTGTCTAAACGCTTTTTTGACATCAAATGCATCGGTGAGATCTTTTTCGACCTTGATAAATCAGCGTGCATTCTCCATCGTCATTCTGCACAAACGGATAAGTTTGACAGAGATGCCAAAACTAGACATTGCTCTGTAGAGCTTTTCCCTATAGATGCTGTCATCCTTTCTTATCTATCGGGCACACTATGCTGAGATTCCACTCATCGAGCATGCTTTCTTCCGACCATATTTTGCAGATGAGTTGGTGCATGCTCCCTACCAAGTCATCGCCTGCTGCTTTGAATAGTTCGGCAACGCTGCCGTCAGCTCCAGCAGCTTTGTTTGACTTAAGTTTAGATATAGCTATCTTTACTTCGTCAAGGTCGAGTAGACGGAATTGTTGATCTGCGTCGCCGAGGTTGAGTGGTTCTATCTCCCTTACAGCGGAATTCGGTTCGTCATCGCCGTTATATAATTTGGAGAAGTGATCTTTCCATATTCTCAGCATCGACTGCGGTTCTACTACGATGTTCCCCTGATCGTCTTTACAGACTTCGGTTCGTGGCTGGTATCCTTGGGAGGTTTTTTTTACCTTTTGGTTAAATTTACGAACCTCATTCCTGTTGTGACATCCCCTCGATCACGCGCTCCTCATGCTCTCTTTTTTCCATCTAAGAAGCCGGTGTTCCTCTCTCCTCTTCTGCTCGTAGAGCTCGCGAGCAGGGGCCCTACTATGCAACTCGATTCTACTCATAGAGGAAATATATATTAGGACTCCTTAAGAGGTTAATAGAGACTCGATCGGAAAAGGAAATTGGCAATCTCTTACGATTGTAGCCGTCTAACGTCGAATCTTCTCACAGTACTTCCTTCTTTTGGCTTGGATCGGGATATCCATAGCCGTACCTTGCATACAACGAGGTAGTGGTCCCAGTCAATGCACTGCTCTTTTGTCTTGTCCAAGAGCTCGAAGAATATGGGCGCATTCACAAAGCTAGTGGCTACTACACTACAAAGCAGTCAATCTGGGAATTGTCATATTATTGACAAAAGCAAATATATAAAATAAGAAACATATTTGATTTGATAACTTTAACTTATCGTTCGTGTTTTTAAATTCAATAAAATCAAATTTAAGACACAATTTGAATGATTTATATTTGTATTTAAATACTGAACGATTTATTTTATTTTGAATTCTTATTTTTTTACCGAGCAGCTGAATGTGAAACGTCAAATCATTCTCCACTAACTTTGAAGCCGATTTTTTTACACTACGTCGGAGGGGAAATTTCAACTACTTTTGTAGTTAGATTTAGCCAATCCAAATCCCTTGACTACGTAGCCACTAGCTTTGTAAATGCGATCTATGTCTTTGGTGTCTTCATCTTTCTCCTCTGTTGGGGCATGCGCGCATATTAGGCTTATGTTGGTGAATTTAGCCTTGATGCACACTGTTGAAACTGAAGACTTTTTGCCTGAGTCTAGTTCCAACAACAAATCCACCCCAAATAGACGCTGTCTTTGTTCTCGGTAGCAGTCGCCGTAGTATTTATCGCATTCTTTTAGTTTGCGTTTGCCCGGTCCATCCTATCGCACTTCTTGAATGGCGAAATATCTGCTTTGCAGCAGTTTAGGGCTTCCGCTAATTGTTCTGCTGCACGTGGTCTGTTAAGGGACCTAACATTCCACGTACATATCCGAAGTTCGTTGTCCATATTTAGTTTGCGTGGGTTGTCAACAGTGAATCCGTCCGTATCCGAGGCTTGTTGGTGCTTCGCAACTAAAGGTATTTTTTACGTGGCCAGGAAGTCACCCCGACGACGGCACAACCCCCAACCAGGAGGGTCAGATCCTTAGTATAACTCCAAGGAAGGGGAGCCGGATAAACCGCTCCTTACAGGCCTGGGCTCCGAATATGTCGAAGAAGCCCTATAAGGTGTTCACTAAGTAGTTCAACCTTACTGGAACTGTAGACGCCACCGTTGATTCCACCTCGAGGATTCGTCCGCTGCCACCTGGATAAGGAGAGGTGCGTTAAAAACTTTAAATCTGTTGCTTTATTTCTAGGAAGTAGTTTATATTCCGCATACAAAATATTTCAAATGCATTACAATATTCGAAAATCTGAATCTGAATCTAAAGTGTGTCTAATAATATGGCCAGGGACTGTATTTTAGAATCATTTCCAAAGCACACAGACTAAACCATCCCACAATTACAGTTAGACAAAAACATCCAGATTTCTATACCATCCAGACCTTTATTGGAGGATAGGGTATTCCTGGAAAACGAGTCAATCCATTTCTATACAAATGAGTCAAAAACTAGTGGGGGGGGGGTTTATTAAATTAAATGTCTTATTCAGTCTTCCCAATCACTGTAGCGTGTTCCAGGCAGAACTCTTGGCAATAAAAGAAGTTTTTTTTGTGGCTTAAGGATATCAAAATGCATGACTGATTTCGAAAGGTTTCAAGCTTAAATCATTTGCACTCCACTTCAAAAGAGAAAAACACATTTTGTTTTGATTCCTATAATAATTTATTTATACATTCTTTTTCTTTCATATATTTTAAAAGCTGTAATAATCATAACAAAAGCAAACAAGAAATACTTAAAAAAGAAGAAAAATTAAATTTTGTTTAAATAAAAAAATTAATAATAAATCTTTAGACATCTCAATTTTTATAAGAAGCTTATACAGTTGCTTGAGAATCTCCTTCTTTCCTTTTAACGTTTACGTGTATCCTCTCTTTTTAATTAAATTAAACAAAGAAATAAAATCAATCAAATTTTTTGTTTCTTTTTTAAACTGTTCATAAAAAGCAGTTACTAACTTCAATTAATTTAATATTTTTTGTTTGTTTTTTTTTTTTCATTCAAACAAAATTAATTTAAATACATCTTAAATTATTTTTTTATAAATGTTTTATATTATTATAATGTTATTAAATTCTATCGATTTTTGTTGTTTATTTCATATATTTATATATCAAAAGTAATAAAATAGAAATATTATATAAGTTGGTATCCGTTTTCCGGTTAACTTGGAACCATACAAATGCTCACTTTTCTCCCTTCGAGCTTCTTTTTATATTTATCACTAAATAAAATTATAGCTTGTTTTTGTTTGTTTGTTTTGTTTTCATTTGTTTTATAGTTTTAAGGAGAATAATAGAAAATTGTAGTAAATAATTATAATTACTTTGAATGATAATATGCATATTTTATGTGTGTGTTTTGTTTATAAATTGTTTATTATTCTTTTTTCTTTCGAATATTTTATTTTTAATTCATTCGTTTAAAAATTCAGTCAATAACAACTCTTGTGAAGAGAATGCCACGTTTGCTTAGCCATAATCTAAAACAAAGAAAAACAAATGAGTTAAAAGATTAAACGCTATAAGGTATGTCTTGTGGTTTTTTTTAACTTACCCTAAACCAGCTCCCAAAAGGAGTGAGAGGACATTGCTCAATATAAGCGAATAAAGGATTTCCCTGGAGAATAGAGAATTTTTACCCAAACGAGTCAAACGAATAGAATAGCCAGCGCTTTTCTTCTTTGGATGCTCGAATTTCCAATCTCTGAAAGAAAAAACAAAAATTGGTTAATTTATTTTTCATTGTTTTTAAGAGATAACATTTTTTGAACACACAAGTAAAAAGAAAATTAGTTTAGGAAAGTAATAATAATAACTTTGTTACAACCGAAACGTCTTTTTTTCTTAACATAACTTATCAATGTTTCCTTTTGATCTTAAATTTTTAAAAAGACTTAACATGTTTTGGTATAGACTGGATTGTTTACATATATTGTAAGGCATGTGCATCATCGATTCGCTCGTAACACTGAAAGTGTTGTCGAAGACACGACTGTGTTGATTACTCGACGTTCTCAGAAATTAGGACTGTCTTACGGCACATTATGGCATATATTATATGCATTTGGATCTACATCTACATCCATAAAAAGTCAATTCACACAAAACTGAAGCCAGCTGACAATTCACAACGTCGTAGATACGTCGAATTAGTACTTGAACAACAGGCGGTGGATTTCAAACGATTTCTCACTCGGTGGATATGTTAATAAACAAAATTGTCATATTTGAGGTTCTGAGAATTCTCAAGTAATTGAAGAGAGGCGTAACATCCATAAAAAGCCACTGTTAGGTGAGCTCCCGCAAAATGGATAGCCCTTTACATAGAAAACCTAGAGAAGTTACACACTATTGTAAAATATCCAACGAGTTTTGCACTAGGAAAGGGCGATAGGGGGGTTTGAAAAAGGTTTTGGTGCACAATGGGTTTGAAATTCTGTATATTAGAAAGGCAGAGTGTAGCAATACACTAAAAATTCGCGTAGTATGGCTAAAGTACGAATCTCCTTGTGTTCCAGAGGTTTTATTAAGTTGCTGGAGCACACATACTTAAGTTTACAGAGAAACATTTCTTGCATTGTCTCAGGAAATCAAATCATCTTGCGCCATGATTCACTAATTTTACTCATGGATAGGAAAGGTTTTAATTTATGCGATGAGTTTTTGAAGCATTAACTTCTGTTCGATTTTCGATTCCCCATTTAACAGTGCTGTCGAGTTTAGGACTAAATGAGCTTAAGAAAGGTTGTCATTTAAGAAGGTTGTGGATCAAAAAATGAAGCAGATATGTGTAGCAGTTTCAGACAGAAGATTATTCAACAATAACAAAAATGAGAAAAAGTGTCAGAGACAGGACAGATCCCTGAGGCACACCATCATTTATTTTACTTGTACGCATTTTCGATAAGAGAGTCTGATGCCAAAATTTATCAAATGTAATCTCACTTTCTCAAAAACAATTTTAAGATTTATTTTGCTGTCCTGTGAAATGAACCATAAGATCACTAGTACACCGTACTGCCGATAGTTAAGGACCATTCGGTCTCCGAGGCTTTTCTTGAGCGTATAACTATAATAATCAGGGGTGGAGTCGGCTAAGGTGATTGTTGATAAATGACAATCAAAATGATCGAATTTGATCTACATAAGGTGATAGTCAAATTGGTACCTAAAAAGCTATCACAAAAAAATGTGATAGTCGTTTTCAAACAAATTTGTTTATTCCGAATAGAGCTACCAGACGCTTACACAAACGACTGGAAAATTTTCTTAGTTCACTTTGTTCCTTTTAAAAAACACATTCCTGTGACCGACAAAGCTTACGACATTCGAAAAAAGCAAGAAAAGTAAGAATTTTATTCAAAATCAGCTAATTTGAAACTTTTATTTAGATATTTTATAATAACCAATTTAAAATTTCACCAAGGCAACAACGAATTTTGAAAATTTGAATCTGAAATTGTTCAATCGAATTGAATTGAGTTGAATCATCTTACACAGACGGAATGAAAATGATAGTCAATTTGACTATCAAATATTTGATAGTCAACAATCACCTTAGCCGATTTCACCCCAGCATTTCCATGAATTTTGAAAGAAGGGATGTTAGTGCAATCGGATGATAATTTGAGAGAGAAATCCTTCCTCGTCTTTTTGGGGATTGATTAAACAATTGATGTATTCCAACTGCTCGGAAAGAGCCCAGAATAATGCTCGTTTAACACTACACGGTTTTGACCGTACGGCAAAGAACCAGAAGGCATAAACCAGATCAATGGCTAATTACACATTATACGGTTTTAATCATACGGTAAAACACGATATATGCAGGGTTCCTATGCTTAGTATATATTCCTATGCTTAGTATATATATAGTAAATCGTATGATGTGAAAACATGCATTTCGTCACGTACGCCACTGAGCTTATGGCGCCGTTCGGCAGCCGTATACTGTAGTGGCAGTAGACGGTTGCTACACGGTGCGCGCCGGTATTTTGCCGTAACCGTAAAATGTCGCAGTCCGGTTTTTTCCCGTACGATGGAAAAGCAGCACTTCAGAATAATCGGGAATACCATCCGGACCAGTGGATTTATGTATTTTGAAATTTTCTAGGAATCTTGCCACAATACTGGTCCAAAAAAGATTGGTCCTATAGAATCGTTAACGCGCTATTACCAAAAATTCTTACTGCCTTTCGAACATTGCAGTGTTTTGTTGCCTAATTTTTGGACATAATAAATAAAGGCGTTGCAGGCCTCCCTGGCTTGCTTGAAGTTTAAACGGTTTTTTCAGGACACACAGCGAATCGAATCGAAGTGAGATACTTTCATTAGCGAACTTACACATTCGACATTAGCGAACTTTACAATTCGAGTCCGAAATTCAGTGCTACCATACAAAAAAAAAATAACAGGCATAAATAAACGTACTCATGAAATTTAAAAAAAAAACTGTTGTGTTCATTGATTGATAATTTTCATATTTAATAAAAATACAAAATAAACCAGAATGATAAGCAACATAGATTTGTTTTTTGGAGAAAACGAAAATTACAGGAAAAAGTAAGAATGCTTCGACTGCGCAAGAATATTCGAGACAATTCTAATTTCTTGGAACTCCCTAATCTTTTGTAAGTAGAACAAACATTTTGTACTTACTGGAAGTTCTATTAAATCTAATTAATTCCTTAAGTTTCAGATTATATTTTCGACTGAATAAGAAAGCGTTTATATTCGTATTAAACAAGTTAGTAGGCCAATTTAAAAATGCAAGCACTTCCTTAATCCCTGCTATATTGAAATAAGCTTCTGCCTTTAGGGTTTTTGGCTAGTCGGAGTTATCAGAACAGCGTTGGAAAAGATTTTAACCTAGGCCTGCTCACAATCATCGATTTCCTTTTTATTAAAAGAAGTTGTGTGTGCAAATGGAGACAAATTATGTCCAAGTTGGATCAGTCTCAACATGTCATCCGATGAGAAACACAACGCACGAAACTACTTTTTTTAACGGCCAGGTTATCAGGAGTAAAAGGATGTGTTGACGGAATCCATATAGGAATCATTGCTCCGATTGAGTTGAGTCATCAATATCTTAGCAGAAAAGAATATTACAGTTAAATAAAAAACGCAATGATTGTAAGTTTCCTCGAAAATAGCTTTTGGTTTTTAGTGCAAGTTTTTAAAGCGTGTGACCATAAAATGTGTATTCGTTATGTTGACTCAAGATATCCTAGATCAACCCATGATTCCTTTTGTATGGAACTCCGATATTCTTAAGTCAGGTCTTGAAACGTGGTACCAAAGAGGAGAACGTTCAATGTTTTTCGTTGTTCAATAATTTTTCTTTTCAATTGCGAGTAGATGGCACAAGTAATTTTAGGGTTGTAGCCAATTGGTCCCAATATTTTTTTTAAGTACCATACTCATCTAACTTTTCTTACTAATTTGTATTAGTTCTCTTGCAGCTGAATAAAAGTGCATTCATTCATGTGAACTTACATTGTTTTATTTTCTAACATTTCTTTTATACAAGCTTCGACCTTTTCTCACACAATATGAACGTTTGACAAATATAACACGAATAACGTTCAAATCAACGAACATTTGATAACGACAATAGAGTCAGATCAAACTTCAAAAAATGTATGACATTTAAGTCGAATCAACGGTTCTTAATTCGCCATCGGTAATACATATTTCTGGTAATAGGGGTATTAATAATATTGAAATTTGTGTGGGTAAAGCCTATTTGACTCTTATGAATGACTTTTTTGGACCGAATTGGAAGACAAGACGTCGCGGCTATACATTCCACGTAACCAACGAAACAATTGCAGTTTTGCTAGAACATTTTTTGGACGGTGTTATCTCCTGAAGAGGTGATCAAAACTGGCCACCGAAATCTTATCGATTAAGGCGTATCGACTTTTTTTTTTAATTACTGAAGAAAGGTATATCCCAATGCTTACAATCGATTTAAGTCCAGATGATTTCTTTTGAAATATATGCTCTTGGTTTTGATATCAAAACAAAATCTCTTATTTGAAAATTTCGAACATAAAGAACAAAATAATAATAATGATACTTTTAAAGTATAACTACAATAGAATTTCAATTTTAAGTACCAAGGAATTGATCTTGAATTTCACTTAAATATCAATGTTCATTCATTACTATAAAGGTTTAGTCAAAAACATCCTAAGATTCCTTTGTACAAGTGCCTCTATTTTATGGTATATTATTCATTAAAAGTTCTTCTTAACAGTACATTAAAGTTTGACGAGGAAACAATTAATTTTTGTTTAAATAATTTGCACAATTTAATTCTCATTTGCACGCCAATCATCAATTGAAATTCCCTTGTTTTCGAAATGTTCATTACATTAATATACCGTGCATCATTGTTCCGCTTCAATTAACGACACTAAAATGCAATCGTTTCAGTTCCTCTCGTCAAGGAAACTTTATCGATAAGGTTTTGATTTCATTGATTTGTTTTTGTTTGTAAATCTCTTCCCTCGAAGCATTGAACAAGTTATATACTTTATCTTTATGGTAAACAAAGGCTTTTGTATGTTTCGGCAGCATTTGGGGTTCCTTAAGTAAACAATTTCGTTTCGATAACACCTATGCAATCATTTATTTTTAATTGGATTTTCTTTTCTGTCGATAATAAAACTATTTACCAACATTATTTAATAAATATATTCATCAATTTATAAACAAATAACCAATTATTTTGTGTATGTGGTTTTAATATGAACTTACTTTGGAGGTTGTTGATCAGGTCGACTACTCCATTCACCAAACCAATCTGTGTCTTTTTGCGCTTCACCCTCCTGCGAAAAGAAAATCAGAAAATATAATAATATTTAATTGACTAATAAATAAAAATAGAAAGTATTTACTTTGCTCCAATAATTGATGTATACATGTTTGAGATCTTCATCAGGACAAAGTTCTGTATTTGGACTGTTTGGTGGTGATTTTGGACTGGAATTAGAAAAAAGAAAAACTTTGTTTATTTTATGTGAATGAATAGATTTTAGATGTGTTATTTACCTATCCCTAGGGGTATCACGTCTGGAACTGGCAAGAGAAACAACACGACTCGATTGATTCGATTCTCTTTGTGCTTCACGCAAAAGTCTCAAATACTCTTCACCCGATGAAAATGGTAATGGTGTTATTCTGTCGGGACTCTTAACACCAGCCATTGCGGCAGCGGTGCTTAATTCAATCCATGATTCTAAAATAAAAAAAAAGGAAATATAAAATATTTTTCAATCCATGATTCTAAAATTAAAAAAAATGAAAAATAAAATATACAAACATTGAAACAAGAAAATAAAAGAAAGAAATCTTGGAAAGAATTTGAAAAACCTCAAATAAACACTTTTTATCTTTTTCTGTGGATTTATGTAAATAATGAGGAGAGAAATTAATTGTAAACCTCATTAGAAGAAGCAGAAGTGAAAAGAAGTCGATACTTATATCCATAAAGGAGAGATTTCTTGTAGTGGGTTCAAGTACACTACATGTAAGTTATTTAGTAACCGAAATACACTTGCGGCCGTATAATTAAGCCACAAAACGAACAAAAACATTTGTTTTCAATATTGGACTTCTGCATCAACTTTAGAGTTCTTTTCTATAACGATCATTAACAAGCTATTTTCTATGTAGACGCACATCAATCTAAAATTTTATTTATCCAGTGGACAAATAATTAAGCCAATAAATTTATTTCAACTTATTTCTGATGTATTTCAACTGGAATGTTCTTTTTAAATAGGCAAACAAAATGAAGGTTACATCAGCCATAACAAGAAAGCTGAAAACATTCGTGAATAGAGTACTTCGTAAAATCGTAAGGATTTTCTGGCCAAACCGTATATCAAATGAGGTCCTTCAGAACAGGTCAGGAACCTATAGAATCTATGATACGTAAGTGGCAATGGATTAGACATACGCTTCGAAAAGGTAACGACTGCATTGCAGGCCAATGCAGTGGAATTTGTTCACACAAGAAGGAAGAAGAGCTGGACGACCGAGAAGCACATGGCAGGACAGTTGAGGCGGAATCAGCTTCACTAGGCAAGAGCAGGAGGGAGCTGAAACACATCTCTGGAAACAGTACACGATGGCACGTAGGCGTAGTAGAGGCCCTATGCCCTTTGAGGGAACCCCAACGGACTTAACAGGTCTGAAGACCTAAGTAAGTAAAAAAAAAAGTAAACTCAATCTCAGATTTTTGTTAATATTAAGTTAGGAACTTACTTTAATTATCAAATACACTTTTGGGGATTCATAAACAATTTAGCTGTGTAAAATCACCTTGGCTGAGAATAGACAAAATTTGAAATGTGTAGAAATATCGACAGAAGTGATTAGAAGATGATTCATAAATATGAACCTGAATTGATAAAATAAACTCAAACAAGAGATGTCGAATTTAAATTAAATATCGTTTCGAGTAATAAAACTGTTGAGTTTGGAGTAACGAGTCTTAATTCAAAATGTTTAAGTGGAAATGATGAGACTGTACGTCCACCAAACAGATTGTAGGTGATCAGTGATGGTTTTGGAGAGTTTGACCTATTTACAGATGAAATCTATAAAAGGGCAATCATTTGAACATCGAATATTTCGATGATTTGCAATTATTTTGGACTGTCAAATCCAAATCTTTTAAAATTCTGCAGTGGGCTGCTTAAGTTCCTGATGTAAGCCCCATAGAGTACTTATGAAGGGTATTATAAAAAGTGAAGTTGAGCCTGCGATGGCTTAATTAACTAGTCACTATGGTTCCTAAGTAGTGACGTAGACTCCAGTGCAGTGGTTTCTCGGTACTGAGGTAGACTCCAGTGCAGATGAAACTTGTGGGTATGATTCTTTTGGGAATAAATACTTTTATCTCCAATAGAGTAAAAATGCTAATTGGTGGTTCGTTTGAATTTGAAAGAGGTACCTATGAAAATTCGGTGAGCCTCTGGTGTTTTAGAGACAATCCAAACGGTTAAAACCGAGAAAGGTCGAACCAACCCAGGAAGAAATGCTTTCTATCGTATTCTTTTGGCTTGTTTTGAAAACACCATTTTTTCAGCAAATCCTCAAAAAAGACACATCTTCACCTTCATATTATCCACCGATGGCACTAAAGTCTCAATATGCCAAGCCAAGGAAAAGCTGCTTGAATAACAACTTTACAAATATCGTTAATAAGACAGTTCAAACCTAGCCCAGGTTTTAGGTTTTAGACAAGGCAATGCACTGTCATGCAACTTCTTCAATATCGTTCTGGAAATAATTGTGCAAAACTCAACCGTACACAATCTTCCAAAGGTCCATCTCATAACTCGGATACCCAGATGATAGTGACATAATTGGAAGATCAAAGCGTGATCTCAGTAAAGCGTTTTTGAGCATTGCGACGGATGCGAAGAAGATGGGTTTAGTGGTAAAGTTTTTAATAACAAATCCATTCTTAAATTGATGAGGCACAAAATATTTTGAGAGACCTTTAAAATGGTAACAATATTAGAAAATACAAAACATCTAAAGTTTGATGTAGGGAAATAAAATTAAATTTATTATTTATGTTGTCAAGTCCTTCATTAGATTCTTTTAGAGAAGAAGAAACAATTTGACAGATCCTTCAGTAAATTAAAAAGGAGTTCCCTCTAAAAAAAACGATTTTGTGTCATTAACTATGAATGAACAGACTTTACAGTGTTAACCTAACAACTACCACAAACTACAAACAATGCTGTGAATTCATGAGGCTTTATGTGCATCATCATAGCTTTACTCGAAGGAATAAGCTTCTTAAAGTTCATTCAAATCACAGACTTATTATTAAGAGCTTGTTTTCCTTAAATGCTTTTAATTAGCGTTGATATCATTCTTATGACTTTTCTAATAAATTTACGTTCAGTTGCAAAATTATTACCTGCCCGTCGACTTCCAGCTTATCTCTAAAAAAGTCGAAAATGGGAAGATATCTTGATGATTTTGTGGTTTATCTCCCCGAATATTGAAACAAATCTTTACAACGTTTTGATATTTCAAAGGGATTTGGAAAAGTTTGCCCCAAGTTCTCTTAGCAAAAATGTCTGCATTTGGTAATGATTAATTTTTGGACGAGTTCAAATCTGATATCCATCAAATGTCTTCAACACTCTACCTCATCTTATAAAAATTATATCTTGTCTGACATTTCTAATAAATTGTTTCGCTGACGCTCCATGTTTAAACCCTTCTTTATCCAAAACTGGAGTAAAATTTGCATTTTGAAGTTTGGAAGTTGCCCCCAATTACTTGAATTTACTCTCTAGGACAGTATTGAAATGTTAAAAATAGGATAAATTTCCAACAAGTACGGCTAAAGAACGAGACCTCTGAGCTTCATAGTTCAGAAGTTTAACTCCAGGTTAAAATTATGAAGAAATTCTGAAGAAAATCGATAAACTATGCTAATAGTGGGTGTTTCAAGATAAACAAAATTCATTATTTGAAATAACTGAGTTTTTGAAGACATTGAAAAACATTGAATTGATGGGTCATTAGAAAGCATTAATTTTACATCAAAAAAACTTTTCCTTTTTTTCAAACAAGGGACAATATCTATTTTCTAATTTTTCCAAAATTGCGGCAAATGCAAGTCTGGATAAAAATTTTGGAAGGACGTAAATATAAAGACCTTTGAATAACTTTTTATGTTTTCGAAAAATTAATTTCTAACAACATCCCGACCTTGAAAACTGTTTTGCAGATAAAAACAAGAAATTCACCTTGAACTTGTGTAAATTGTTCTTTTTGAATCCCATAATTTGCTACATCGCCGACCGGGAGCGACAAATTTTCAGAACCTCCAAATACATACATTTTTCCATGTTCCGTTCACCCCTTGACTTGTCTCGACTAAAAAAAAACCGTTTCACGTCATTTAAAATTTAATTAACGACAATATCCTGCAAACATAAAAGCATCAGTGCCAGATTTAGTAGCAATTTTGTCGTCGCAATAAACCAAAGCGACCGGCGGACAGCCGACGGTGCGGCGGCGGCCCGGCAGTTCATTCGCCTTTTTTGTGAAGGAAATTTCAATAAATATATTTAGTAGCATGTATAATTCTACCATCATCACCATAACGCACGCCCGCGTCGTCATTGTCGGTCGTCGTCGCCCCCGATGTCAGTCGTCTAAGTGGAAACATTTGTGCACTCAATTTGTTGTCATAAAAGTAAATATGTATGAAACGTACTTAAATTAAGAGGGACGTTTTTCTCTACCTTCTTCAAGTTCTTTTAGTTATTTTTAATAAATTTAGATTTGTTGCACCCGCTCTCGGAATAGGGGGTCATTAAACTTCCCACCATTTATTCACTATACTATTCTTGTTTTGTCAAAGAAAACCTAACTCATCACAGGAAGTCGACTTGAATATAATATACAGGGTTATCCATTTTGCAGTTTCACAAGTAAACGTAAATAAAACACATAAAATATTTGTTTATATGATATTTCTTTTCTATTATAAAATTTGATCGTTGACATTATGTCCGAACCACTACATCATTTAAATTACCAACAAGCAAATTGTTGCAAGCACCGGTTCTTTGAGGTAATATTCGACCACTTTTTGATGAATATTGGTTTTTAAGTGCTCAAGAGTTAAAGGTTCATCTGTATAAATACGGTCTTACGTGTAGCCCCACAAAAAAAAGTCCAACGGTGTCAAATCGCTTGATGTTGTCGGACAATTGCGATCGCCACGACTAAAAATTACGCGGCCACGAAATGTTTTTTTCAATAAAGGCATATTCTCTCGAGTTGTGTGGCAAGTCGCATCGTCTTGTTGAAACCACATTTTCTCTAAGTCGTATTCTTTAATAGCTGGAAAAAAAGTCGGTTATCAATAAGTCATATGATAATCGTCATTTTCGAAAAGAAGTTAGGTCCAACGACACCACTGGACCAAAAAGCGTACCAAAGTGACTTTTTGGGGATGTAATGGCCTCTCTCCAATTACTTAAGGATTGTCAGAAGAACAAATACGACAATTGAGTGAAAAATGTGCTTCGTCGCTGAGGAAAATTTAGTTGGAAAAGTCGCCGTCCACTGCCTTTTGTTTAAGCCCCCATTCGACGTTTCTACGATGCGACGTTGTGAATGGTCAGCTAGCGTCAGATGTTGTATGAGCTGGACTTTCCCGAGAGCAAAGAGTGATAGACACGTTTGGGTCTTCGGCAATACTTTCTCTTACGGCAGCGATATTATTAGTGGTACATGCGAAACAATGATTCACAGGCTTTACTATAGCTGTGACCAATCTATTTCTTCACAATTTTGGCAATTGCGTGTGTGGTTGGACGATTATGTAAACCAACATTCTGTGGTAGAATCATCATTTTTGTAGCAGTTTTTAACAATTTGTTTATGTTGTGCAATAGTTAAGCGATCCATTTTTGTAAGTTTAAGACTTTCAACTGACAAAAATTGGTTTGACAACTTAGTTAGATGTCGAATTACAGACCTACACTTTAGGAACCGCAAAATGGACAACCCTTTATATTTAGCTTAATAGTTAGTTGCTGCAGTGTGGAGCAAAATAAAATAATTGTGTAATGGTTTTGTAAGTTGTAGATCTACTAACACAAATCTTCTAATTTTTTCTTATTCTGTCCTTACAAAAATGGAGAAAGGTTTCCAGTGCGATGTGATCTCTCCTGATTTTGCCAAAGCATTCGATAGAGTTGATCATCATATCTTGTTTCGAAAGCTTTAGGGGTATGGTTTTCACTCTAATCAATTGAAATGGTTCGAGTCGTATCTGAGTGAACGAACCCAATTCGTTCGTATTGGCAATAGGCTTTCTTACATCCGGTGTCCCCCAAGGATGTCATTTGGGCCCTTTGTTAGGATTTATTAAAAGAAATTCGAAAGAATTTAAGCATCCCTTCACTTTTAAGAGGCTGTATTTTTTATACGTGAGGTCTATTTTGGAATATGGTTGTATAGTATGAAATCCTTTTTATTCCATTCACTCGACTAGAAAAAATTCAAAAATGCCTTTCTAGATACATGTTTTATCTAGTACGTTGGAATATTCCTCGACCTTCATATGATGCCCGATGTTTGCTTTTTGGAAAATATTTTGATGCAATGTTTTTTAGAGACTTAATAAATTCTAAAACTGATTGTCCATTTTTTTAAAGTAAGATTTGTTTTAATTGTCCGGGGTATACTTTAAGAGTGTTTGATACCTTCGGTTTTCCTCAACACAGAGTAAATTATGGCTTAAATAAACCAATTTCCCGTTATTTAAGACAGGCAAATTCAGTGTGTAAAAATAAAAATGTAGATTTTGTCCAATGTTCTAGTAGAGATACAGTAGCTCACAGCTTATGTGACACATCGTGTATTAACAAGTTTATGAGAGAATAGTTCTTAAGTGAAGAAAGGTATCAGAAAAATAAAAACGCAGAAATGTCCAGTAGGTTTATAACGTAAACAAAATCTCTTCATTTACGAGTATTTTACTAAAATATTATTAATATTTTGTATGTCCAGTCCACCCTTTTCTTCTAATACTGCCTTAAGCCGATTTTGATAAGAATCCACCAATTTGTTTGTTGTTTCTGGAGGGATTCTTGCCCAATCTTCAGTCAATGCAGTTATGAGGTTTGTGGGGTTTTCGAATGTTTGTATCCAAAATGGACAACAGATTCTATATAGAAAAGCATAATTGGTACTTATAACGTTTTGGCCAATATATATATAATAGCGTGTTTTCAAAGGCGTTATGTGATGAGACGCCCAGAGCAATCGAAGACCTCCATATACCGTACCTATTGTTATATTAATATGAGTATTCCAACTTAGTGTTTTATTGAATGTAAGCCCGACTTTTTGGCAGAGTCGACGAAGATATGAGGTATCCGTTTTAGTTCTAGAGATGACTAAGCATTTAGTTTTTTTCGGATTTAAACAAAGATCGTTTTTGCGGGACCACATAACAATTGTATTCAAATCCTCGTTGACTTCATGCACACCATTCTCAAGCATGCCTAGTTGAAAACTGTTGTATAATTGAACGTCGTCTGCATACATGTGCACAGAGGAGTTCAGTGGACATGACGGAAGATCATTGATATACATCGAGAAAAGTAAAGGGCCCAAAATAGAGAAATGAGGGACACCTCTCTGCAGAGGAAGGAAAGTAGACATAACATTGTTAGAAAAAACTGCCTGAGATCTACCGGTAAAGTAGGAGAGAATAAGCTTAACAGATGCAAAAGAGAAATGAAATTGATCTTTAAGTTTTTCACAAAGTATAAAATGGTTGACGATATCAAATGCCTTTGAAAAGTCAAGAAGCGTTAATATAGGCACTTTATCATTATCTAATTCATTTCTGATATTTTCAACGACGTCTATTAACAGCTGTGCTTAGGGCGAAAGCCTGACAGATTATCCTGTTACATTTGACGATTATGTTGCAGTGGTTGCAAATGTTGCTACCATGGAGATTCCTTCAGACGAAACAATTTTGAATATTATTACATCTAAGGATTAGGAATCGGAGTCATCAGATGACAATGCTGAAATCGAATTTATTCGAAAAGAAATCCAACGATAATGATATGAGAGCTGCATTTGATAATATTCGAAGTTTTATTGAAACAAGAGATGATGCATACTTTCACTTTACTAAATTGGAAGATTTTTATAATAAAACAAAATTCAAAACTGCTCATGTGTAACCAAAAATTGATGTTTTTAATTAAAAAATAAAAAGACATGTTTCTTTAAAATGAGTTTTTTTTGTATATTTTTTTTGAAAATATAAAAGAACACTTCCAGTGTTTAAATTCTATGTAACGAATTTTTTTATAAAATTTCTTTATAACGAAGCAATTTTTTGTTCTCTTGAAGTTTCGTTATAAAGAAGTTTGACTGTATAATTAATTCCACTTTTAATTTCTTTGTGAAATCCTTTTTTATTCACTTTGTTTAACAAACATAGTCGGATGCACAGTTGACGAATTATAATTAAATACACATCGTATTATTCATTCATTCACAAGATGTCATTGATTTAGAATATTAATTTGAAAATTGTGTTAAACGATTTGTGTACTTCCTAGAATGAAAATACAAAATTCCAAGACTTCTCCACCAACTATTTACCTTCTTACGACTTACAACTTTTTCATAACCGTTGTAGGTATATTTTGTTTTGCATATTATTAAAACTAGTTTATACCAATTTTAATTCTTAACTCTAGACAAATATGCAAAATGATTGTGAAATGTTTATATTTATATCAGTTCCATCTAAAAAACTTGCTGCACGAATCACCTTATCACATTGTGAATAAAATATTGTAAATTGCGTCGCACATGTATTTTGTGTGCGCTGTTGACGCTGACGTGACGTGTCTGTCATATTTGATTATTACGTCTGAGACGCAGACCCATTCGAGTGCTTCTAAACGAATCAGCACTAATTTGAAGAAGACTCCAGTCGAGACAATAATGTTTAGTTAAGTAATTCGTAACTAAATTAAGTGCGATAAGAAAAATTATGCCTTTTATTCGTGGCAAACAGCACTCAAGACTCATAACATTGTTGTTGCTTTTGTTTATCTAATGAATATGCCAAAAATGTAAATATGTACATTAACCTAAGTCGAAGTAGAAGAATTGTCTCTTTTAATTAATAATAACCAAACTCATTGTCTTGTCTGCATCTTGACTTAAGTGGATTGAGTATAAAGTTTCCAGGTCAAGTTTACAAAAGTCTATAGAAGGTATTTACTTACTTCTTTATGTTTCTTTTGTTATTATTTTTGTTTCTTTTTTGTATTGTTTAGTTTATTTTTAAACTCAAGGCTATTTTGATATTGATTCCAGTTTTACTTTGATTTTGTTTTAATTAATGAATCCGATGATAAAAATACAAAAATAGATATCGAACGATGCTATATTATGAAGTTTGCGCAAATAGTGTAAATAAAAATATAAATAAATTTTAATGAAGCAACTAATATGCGAAGTGGGTAAACAGATTTCTAGCCGGTTCGTCGCACACCACACGTGTTGCATATTTCTTGGTTTTCTATACTTACCTACTTTTAATTATGGGCATTTAGAAATAGTTCTGCCTATTTCAGGTAAAACTAAAATACTTAAGTTTTGTATTTTTCTAAGTTTAGAATTAAAAATAAACACCTGCAGTTGGGAAAGTAAAGGGTGATTTTTTTGAGGTTAGGATTTTCATGCATTAGTATTTGACAGATCACGCGGGATTTCAGACATGGTGTCAAAGAGAAAGATGCTCAGTATGCTTTGACATTTCATCATGAATAGATTTACTAACGAGCAACGCTTGCAAATCATTGAATTTTATTACCAAAATCAGTGTTCGGTTCGAAATGTGTTTCGCGCTTTTTTATCGACAAATTTTGTTCAGCGATGAGGCTCATTTCTGGCTCATTCTGAATGGCTACATAAATAAGCAAAATTCCCGGAGTGAAGAGCAACCAGAAGCCGTTCAAGAACTGCCCATGCATCCCGAAAAATGCACTGTTTGGTGTGGTCTGTACGCTGGTGGAATCATTGGACCGTATTTTTTCAAAGATGCTGTTGGACGCAACGTTACGGTGAATGGCGATCGCTATCGTTCAATGCTAACAAACTTTTTGTTGCCAAAAATGGAAGAACTGACCTTGGTTGACATGTGGTTTCAACAAGATGGCGCTACATGCTACACAGCTCGCCATTCTATGGCCATTTTGAGGGAAAACTTCGGAGAACAATTCATCTCAAGGAATGGACCGGTAAGTTGGCCACCAAGATCATGTGATTTGACGCCTTTACACTATTTTTTGTGGGGCTACGTCAAGTCTAAAGTCTACACAAATAAGCCAGCAACTATTCCAGCTTTGGAAGACAACATTTCCGAAGAAATTCGGGCTATTCCGGCCGAAATGCTCGAAAAAGTTACCCAAAATTGGACTTTCCGAATGGACCACCTAAGACCCAGCCGCGATCAACATTTAAATGAAATTGTCTTCAAAAAGTAAATGTCATGGACCAATCTAACGTTTCAAATAAAGAATCGATGAGATTTTGCAAAATTTTATGCGTTTTTTTTTTTTAAAAAGTTCTCAAGCTCTTAAAAAATCACCGTTTATTAGAAATGAAAAGTTCTAAATTACTTAAATGCCAAACAAATTTCATTGGAATGTTTTAAATGTTTTCTTAGTCATAACTTAAAAACACATTCTTAGATTATGTACATACATAGGGTTGAAAACAAAATAAAATATAAGTTTACTTCAACAATTTTGTTTTAAAATACTTAAATGTGTTTCCCCTTGAAATAGGAGATTCGAGCCATTAAGTTTTATAGGTTAGGTTGTAAAGTGTATGTATTTATATTTACGCATTACCGGATCTGCGCTTAACAATATAATATTTTATTTTAAATGGTTTTATTGCTTTTGAACATATTCTATGAGAACAACAATAAAGTTCTTCATGCCTCTGCATAGATTTTGGATAATATAATTTGATTTAAGGGTCATCGCTATTTCATCTTTATTCTGATGATAACCAACAAGAAAAAGTCCTGCGATATCAAAACGAGGGTTAATGTGGATCAATGATGGGACTCAATTCAAAGTTTTAGTCTTTACAATTTTAGATATTTCAAATGATTTAAGTCTTAAATGATGAAATATGGCTATATGGGGAAACACACCTTGGGAAAGACAAATTTCAAAGGGTTCAGTTAGTGCAGTTAGAGGCTTTGACATAGAATGCATATATTTTTTAAGCACAACTGATGGGACGCCATCAGGACCAAGGCTAAAGTTTTCTTTGAGGCTGACCGTTTTGGCAAGTATCATTTCTTCAGTTATTGTAAAAGATGAAAGAGAGGTTTGAGTATAACCATCTAAATAACTAAAGTAGTGTGGATCAGGATCATGATGATGTTCAGTATACGATTTGCTAAAGTATTTAGCAAAAAGATTTGATATGGTTGTTGGATCTGAGGAGATTATGTTGGAGAAACTCATTGAAGGTGGAAACCCATCAGATTAACTTGAAAAATGTCCTTGTATCAGAAAAAAGGTTATTTTTCATTTGGTTAAGGTATTGGTTATAAAGGGATTCCCTTAATTCAGAGAAAGAATTATAGGCGAGAAGATAGTCGGTATCAGATTTGGACTGTAAAAAGATCTTTCAAAGCTTGTTACGGGTATTTCTTAGGCTACCAAGGAGGAGCAGAGGTGAAATCTTTTTTACGAGAGAACGGTACTGATTCTTCAATACAGAATGAAAGAATCAAATAAAACCAATTTGTAAGGGACTCTACTGTCAATCGGAGGGATGAGCTAAGAAGATTGTAAAGTTTGGAGAAATCAGCCCTACGAAAATCGTAATTCTCCATTTCAAAAAAGTTGTTTTCAAATTCAATGGGGAAGGAGAGATTAAGGGGTGGATGATAGCGATCCAAGGTTGAGAGAAGGTGAGGGCTCGGGGAGACAACACAGTTATCGCAATCAGATGAGAATATGAGATCGAGGTGTCTCCCCATAAAGTTTGCTACTCCATTAAGTTGAAAAAGACCACAAACAGACAGACGATCAAGGAACAGTGATTTAGAATCAGAGATGTTAGTTGGAAAGAAGGATGCCTGATAATCTGAGGTGGACCAATTGAGATGGGGAAGATTAAAATCGCCAAGAACGATGATCAAATCATTAGGTATGTTTAAATTTGTTGGGCTGGTCGCATATAACAACAAAGGAAGATAAGACAAAACTTAGGGAGTGTAACCTTAGCTGATACATCTTCAAATTCCATTGAAGTAGGAATATGGAGTAATGAACTTTCAAAATTTCTAGTGATAGCTAAAAGCACACCACGACCATGTGTATTACTCGTACATTCCACGACATCCATTCGATAGATGGAATAGTCGTTAGTGAGGAGTTTGGTACTAAGGATATCAGGTGTGAGTTTGGTTTTGGTAAGGGCAAAGATGGTTTTGGAAGCTATTAAAGACGGCAGAAATTTTAGACCTTAACCCTCTTACATTTTGATAGTAAAGGCTAAGACATTCAGGTTTAGTGGTCTTCAGGTAAGGAGCGATAGTATTTCTTCATATTTGCACGGATTTTTGGGATATGAGATAATCGTTTTGAAGAGATAAAGTTCGCAAAAGAGGTTAGGAAGATTTCCATAAGTGCATCAAGTTTGGTAGGGAGGCAACATAACATACCGATCATTAGTATTGGCCTCAGATAAATTTTTAATCAACTTGACATTTGGAGTGATCATTGGGTTAAGGAATCCATGTGGTTTTTAGGAAACTGATGAAGAAGAAGTAGGGTTAAGGGTGTGAGAATGGATACAATTTGAATAAGTGGGTGTTTTGGCAGGAGGATCAACCATCGGAGTGCGAAACCCAAGACCCGGATGAGAAGGGTTAAAAGAAACTCGTTTGGATGGAGGCTTTATAGGGGTAGGAGAAGTTTTCCCATTAAGGGACGAAAGTTGGTAGGAAAGAGAAAAGTTTGTAAAGATTTGTATTTTAAGAGTCCAGTTGGTTTCAAATTTTGTTTGGGATTGGCTTTGGGTTTGTTAGACTTAATTAAATTATTATTGCTACTCATTCTTTAAAGCCGCATTCGACCAAATCGTATATATCCTCTTTGTTGATGAAACATCCAGTTATATTTGGAGGAATTCAGGAACTTGAATCTTTTTCCAGACAATTGAAGACATCCGCAGATATTGACACAGAATTCTCGTTTAAAATAAGAGCGAATCCATGTAGCATTAGCATATCCGGGACAATTATTCAGCACAAACCATGTGTTGTTAGCAGATTTAAGCCTGCTGAGTCTCAAATTCCAATCAGATAACTTCCAGGAATGGCTAAATTTGGTATGGTATTGTGGATGCATGTCCAATTAAGGCAAAGATACTTGCGAATATTTACTTGAAAGTTCTTCAAGATCTGTGTTTTTGGATTTGGCTGGATTTGCGTTTCCAATGCAAATCGCCAAACTACGACAATTGGTTTGGCTTAGTTTCGCTAGCCATAAACACATCGGGACTGTAGTCTGTCAACAATTGGAACATATTGGCTCTTCGTTCAATCCTAATCAGTGAATTTACATTCACAGCTAGGACTTTAAGGCGCGTCTCCGGCAGCGCGCCTATTATGGTCTAAATTGCGCCAGGTCAGACAACAAAGAGTAGAGATGATCTACCCTTTTGCCTTGCTCCTTTATCTGACTTTGCAGCCCTGTTAGTTGACCTTGAATGCTCAACAACAAGGCTACAATGTCAGGCTGCACCTCTGGGGCCTTTGGGGCAACCGTTGGTGGAGCCCGTCTCGTGTTCCCATTCCCTGTCACCATTTGGGCGTAGGAAAATTTGTGATCCACGAATTTTTGTGTTGGAGCCTGTGTCGAACTGTTCGACTTCTTTCGGCTTTTTGACTGGCCTGTTTTTGTTTTATTTGTTGGACCTTAGGGCAACCCCTATAGTTAGCCGGGTGCCCTTTGTTTCCACAAAAAACACACTCAACCCGCTTCTCCGACGACATTAATGTCAATTCTGAACTCTCAACCCAAGTCTAGAGCTCTAATGAATCATTTTTTGTATACAACACTGCTTCATGACCTAAGTTAAAGAGTAAATAAATACAAAACAAAGAAAATATAAATAACCTTCATTTTGTATGAAATCTTTTTTTCATAATAACAACACAACGATAAAATTGTCAATGAACTCAAACTTGTTCAGTTAGAAAAAGTATTTATTATTTATTTATTTTTGATTTAACATAAAAATGCAAAGTCAACAACAATGATGATAATTATTATTATTAAAGAAACGACACCTTCCCTTAAGAAAGAATAAACACAAAAGCACTTATCACCAAAATCAAAACAAGCCTCAAGACGCATTATTTACACATTAGTCTTCATATTTTTATGGTTTTAAATGCGATTTATAAAAGTTTCTTGTTTTCTTAAACTTTGTATGTGAAGTGAGAAAAATAAAAACATTCGATGATGTTTACTTAGATTTTGAAACTATTGTCTTAAAAAAGTGCGTTGCGTATGTTTGTGAGTCATATTGAGAAGCACTCAAAAATCATTTCGCTGGCTTTTTATTTACAAACATCTTTCAGCACGTGGCGTTAAAATAGGAAAAACCATAAACAATGTTTATGGAACATACAAAAAACTTTGTTTACATCCATTGATGTGTTTCTATTTTGATACTTAGAAAAAGAACGAATTTGGAATGTATCAAAAATGATCTACTAGAAAGGGGATAGTTTTATTTTTAAACTAAAACATCTGTTTTCTTATCAAAAAAGGGAATAAAATTAACACCCTTGACTTAGGCAGGATGTGGCAAGTTCAAATGTTCTTTACCTAAATTAATAAATTGCAAGCCGTTCGCACAGTATTTTGTGTACTTTCATTTTCTTATCACGGTTTTGATTAAATTATATTTGTGTAGCTATTATATTTATATTTGGTGTCGTAGTTGAGGTACGAAAATTGCTGACGTATTTTGATAAAAGTCATTGTCTAGCTTTTGGCAAATATATAAATATTTAGATAATATTTACAAACATTTTCATTTTTGGTAAATATTTTAGCTGAAAGTTAACATAGAACGTCAATTTATTGCGCAGCTTTAGAACTTTATATATTTTAAGTATAACAGAAACCGTTTGATATAAAACATTTAGAAAGTAGTAAGAGGCAATAAAACATGCATTTGAACTTGTTTTGGTTTAAGTAGGTGAATCATTATTTGCACTTTCTGCAATTCAGCGGATGTGCAACTTAATTTGTCGTAAATCGTTTTGAGGGGCACATTCCAAGCACTGATTTGTAGCTCTAGATATTTTTTTTCAGCTTGTGTGACCTTTAATAGGTTTCACTAAATAAATTAACCACCAAGTGACGTTGTGGTTAGGTGAAAACCTGTAATATACATTTTGTCCCATATGTGTAACCGACTGATTTGCTTGTGATTAATTTGGTGCAATGTTTAATAATTTGTATATTACCTATTTAACCAAGGGGCAGGTTTTATTTTTTTATTATTAATCAAAACAAAATACTAGCTTACTGATTTCTAGTTAGTTAGTTGTATTTAGGTTAGGTTAGGTTAGAGTGGCTGTCCAGATGTCATTGACGCACGTAGACCTCAAGGGTCCATTGTGATACCACTAATGAGGTTACTCATGGGAGAGTAATGAACTTAAACAGCTGTATTTAACTTTTGCACAAAATTAAATCGAAATTTAAAAATAGCGCGCAACTTTAACTTGAATTATTGTTTTTCAAAACCGATGAAAAGTCTTATTGACTTGAATTGACTGATTTGGAGAAGTTTTGAAAATCAATCGATTAATTTTAAGGACTAAGTTAAAAGTTGACATTAAGAGAAGCTGTTAGTTATTTTTAGTCTGTGTCTAGATAAATTAAATTAATGTAAAAGTTCTTCTTTTTCAAAAGCGAGATGTTTTCCATATTGTTAGAAAATTAAAAACTAAACTAATTTTATTGCAAACACATTTTTTTAAATATTATTCAAGTCAACAAAATTGTTTATGGAGAAGTCAGATGATGTCCGCCTGTCCGCATTTTAGCAAAGAAGCATGTGACCATTCAAAGTTCTTCGAGCACAAACAATATTTGTTGAATTTTCTTGATTTTGACTCATTGTTAGGCTTTTTTAAATAGGCGTTTTTGTTCATTATTTTTATTTTCATATAATGGGTGATTATATAAAAATTGGGTAACTCGATGTCATCAACCAATATTTACAAAATGTTATTATATTTCATTGAGATTACAATTTATTTTAAAACAATGGAAAGACCTTTATTAAGGCACCCAATTTCAGTTCTTCACTTTGAGTACAAGTTATTAAAAAAACACAATTAGTTCTTAAGACGTCAGTCCTTTGGCATGTCACAACACCGAAAACCAACAAACATTATCATTCATTCCAGAATGTCAGTCTCCTGGAAGTCAAATTCTGAAATTTTTAAATATCTTGCAATGTATTAAATTATATTTTAATTAGATTAGCTACGAGGGTGGATTGGAAAGTTTCCGAACTGACCAAGAGATGGCGCCACTAGGCCTACCTTGAGGTGGCGTTCTATAGTACCATCTTTAGATAGCTTGTAGCTATAGTTTCCGCCCGATCGCCATGTTAGTTTAGTTTTGAGAGCACACTGAACAAGGCACCTCTGTGTTTTTCTTAAAAATGGAATAGTTGGAAAATCGTGCTGTCATCAAATACTTCTATTTGAACGGGTTAAAGCCGAAGGAAATCAAAGAAGAGATGGACTCTACACTGGGGACATCCTGCCTATCATATTCAACCATTAAGCAGTGGGTTTCCGAATTTAAAAAGGGTCGTGTGAGCACCTCTGATGAGCCTCGCTCAGGACGCCCTGTTGAGGTCACAACTCCAGATATGATCGAAAAAATCTATCAAATAGTGCTGGAAGACCGCAGATTAAAAGTGCATGAGATAGCTAAGACCTGTAAGATGTCAAATGAACGTGTGCAAAATATTTTGCACCAACATTTGCATATACAAAAGCTCTGCGCAAGATGGGTGCCGCGTTTGCTAACAGCCGACCAAAAATTGATTCGAAAAAACGTTTCTACCGCCAAATTGAATCAACGATCTGAAGTTTGAATTGATGCCGCATCCTCCCTACTCTCCAGACCTAGCCCCAAGTGACTATTATCTGTTTCCTAACCTCAAAAAATGGCTTTTGGAGCTAGTTTTTCCAACACCTAAAGTTGAAACCGTTTTTTGGATTAAAGTTTTAAAGTACTGTAGACTAGATCCAACATCTAAACTTAGTTATTATGTCTTTTGGAGAAGAGGACAGAGTAGGCTCTTTTTCCCGCCATTCCACATGACGATCTTGTTCTAACAAATTTTGAACATTGTATCTGGCACAACACTGATTTTCGTTCTAACAGTACTACAGGATGTGGCTTGAACATTAAACGTAGATAGAAGACGATCAATGGCTAAATCCGACTTCAGGATGCAAATAAAGCACTTTACAAAATAAAGACAAGCCAAGACAAACAATCTGCTGATAATAAAGGGTGTCCCAAAATTAATGCAAGATTTGAATTAAATAGAAAACGTCGTTTTTAGTCTTTTGATAGTTATATTTTTATTGACTCGTAAAGTACGTAGGATAGGGTTATGTATGGAATTACACATCGGACAAATGGCCTCTACGGCTTTGCATGCACATGCGCGCTCTTTTGTTGAATTTTTCCATGACCATTCTGAGTAAATGTGGCTGAATTTCGTTGATGCATCGTTGAATCTCCTTCTTTAATGCACGGGTGGTTGTGAGCTTGTTGACATAGACTTGTGATTTCAAATAACCCCATAAAAAGAAGTCTAATGGTGTTAAATCACACGGTCTAGGAGGCCAATTTTGATCACCGAAACGAGAGAGTACACGACCTGGAAATGTCTCATGCAGTAATTGAATTGGTTCACGGGCTGTATGACATGTGGCACCGTCTTGTTGAAACCACATATTGGACACATCAATATCATCCAATTTTGGCCCAAAGAACTGTGTAATTATTTCACGATATCGACCACCAGTAACAGTCACTGCTTGACCAGCATCATTTTCAAAAAAATATGGCCCAATTATGCCTCCAGCCCAAAATCCACACCATACAGTCACGCGTTGTGGATGCATTTGTTTTTCGACAATCACATGTGGGTTCTCCGAACCCCAAATGCGGCAATTTTGGCGATTGACAAAGCCATCAAGATAAAAATGTGCTTCATCGCTTAGGATGATTTTGCTCGAAGAATCAGGGCCCATTTGTTGATGTTCAATAATCCATTCAACAAACTCTCTTCTCTGTCCATGGTCATTAGGCTTCAATTGTTGTGTTAATTGAATTTTGTAAGCATGAAGACACAGATCTTTGGTGAGTATACGCTGTAGACAGGTTCTTGAAATTTGCAATTCTTGTCAACGACGTCGAATTGAGGTTCCTGGATTGTCAGCAACACTCTCACGCACTGCTTCGACATTCACATTTGAACGGCTTGTTTTTGGACGACCAGTGTGTCTGGCGTCTCCAACGGATCCAGTCTCCATGAATTTTTCAATTAATCTCTTCATAGTTGACGAAGTTGAAACACTATTCCGACCATATTTTGTATGAAATTTTTGAACTGCAGCAGCCAAGCTTTCACTATTTTTGAAATATTCT
Organism: Eupeodes corollae; assembly: GCF_945859685.1. Classification (NCBI taxonomy): domain Eukaryota; kingdom Metazoa; phylum Arthropoda; class Insecta; order Diptera; family Syrphidae; genus Eupeodes; species Eupeodes corollae. The sequence continues at coordinate 300,181,539 of NC_079147.1, read as the reverse complement.
TTAATAATGAAGACAAGTTGTTATATCGTGTAACGCGTCATTTTTAATAACCCTATACTGTTAGTTGTCAAATTGCTTTTTTTCATGGTTGCCAACACTTCACTGCACAAATGGCGGCAAATTCAAATTTGCGTTAATTTTGGGACACCCTTTATAAGGTTAGCTTAAAGAGGCTGCTGGATAAAGTAGTAATTGATCTGTTGTTATACTACAGCTGGAAGGATCTTTCTAACTCTGTAAACCATTTAAACCTAATAATGAAGCGTTTTACACAATAAGTTTTACATAATAAGTTAAAAGAAATCTGCTAAGTAATGTGATAGGGAAATGAAAATCCTCTTCTTCAGCCATGCAGTTTCTGCTAAAATACATATTTACAGGAGCTTCAAGATGAGAGCCTAGTATGTCCTAATATTTCGAAGGGTTTACCGATAGATTTAGATTTGTACTTTACAAGGGAAAAGTAGTTCCATTTTTTCCCAATACTTTAATAAATTAGGTAGAACAGTTCGTTGAAAAGTGGAGCCTAGTGAATTACAATTCTCAACTATTCCATTTATGTATATGCCAAATCCGAAAGGCTAATTTAAGAAAGAACTTTTCATGACAAGAACTATACTATTGGAGATTTTGTCAATTATTCGTAAGAGGCAGTACACATGAAAAAAAAATTTAGGTTACACAGGCAGGGATTAAACCCAAGACCTCTAGCATGACAGTAGGACTTCCAACACCACATTGCGGAGAACGTAAACTATAAATATGCTTTTTGTACAATATTGAACTGTTTGCAACTCTTCAAAAGACTATCGACAACTAGAGACTGTTTTTAAATTTACAGGGTCTATTGATTTCATGGAAGCAGAAGATTCATATGTCGGTGGTCGATATTGCGTTTTTTTGGTGACTCAAGAGGCTTCTTTAATAGCCAAAAGTTTTTGGGTAGAAGAAAAGAGATTTAAATAAAGTCTTTCGAGATATATGTATGCCTCAAGCTACCCCTTTTGACGATAGAACTTCTCAAAAATGACGTTAACTTCTCAAAAATGACGTTAACTTCTCAAAAATGAAGTTAATGTCAAAAAGCCAAATATATATATAAAGATCGGACTCTGTATACAAATTGCGCAAATTCATACAACTCAAACGTAGGGTTTATTTTTACTTTTGTTTGATAAACGCTTGTAACACACCAACACCATGTACAAAAAAGAAAACCACTTGACAAGTTAAATTAGTTTTGAAATTTTCCATTCTATGAACTCAACGAAACTTGTTGTTGTTGTCTATTGAAAATATAATATGTTTTCGATGCGTCAACAACCACAAAATAAACAACTGCATCCGATTTGTTTATAAATTCTAAACCCTTTATTGATGGGTATCTATCTATCTACGAATCGATGTACATATGTGAATATGTTCATACTTATAGATACGTAATTATTTTTCCATTAGCAATTTTTATTATTTCAAAATAATGTGAAAATACAAAATCAATATCATTGGTGGCGGCTTCTGCACGTAGTACCTAACCTACCTACTAAATAATATTGCACTGCTAAGCTTCTACGACTATGAAAGATATTGACTCATTGACAATGACTTCTATAGGATGGTGTCACAGTCGCATTCGAGGGGAGGATTCGGATAAGCAAAGGTTCTTGACCGTACAATAGGAAAATAAAAACAATCAATTTATTAAGAAATGTTTGTTTTTAATTTTTTTTCTTTTTGCAAAATTCTTATTTTTTCTTTGTTTTGATTAATTGCAGCTTTTTTTTTTAATTTGAACTATGATGAACTTTAGTCAATGGAAAAGAAGGTAAATAAATAAACCATAAAATAGATTACAACTGCGTCCATTTTATTCCTGCTCTATCCGTATTCATTATCTGATGAAGAACCGGCGGCGAAAGAAAACAATGGCAAATTAATTAAATGCCTCTTCGACATTGGATTGCACGTACAATTTATTGGATTTATAGCGAATGTCAATAAACATTAAAAAACCGGCAAAGGAAAGAAAAAAGAAATCAAAAATTTAAAAATAATCTTTATATACAAAACTGACAAGTGCGTAAGACTGAAATACGAACCAGTAAGAATCTGGTTCCTAACGAGCTTGTTCAATTCTCAAGGTTCAGGACGAAGTCATCATCATTTCTTCTAGAAATCTTTTTCATATTTCATCTAAAAGGATACTTATGATGGAAATTCAATTAAATAACCCTCCAGACAAGACGAATCATTAGGGCTGAAGAGTTCAAGTCTGATTAAGCTGATTTAATACACATATTTTTTTTTTTTTTCAAGAATCAATGATTTGCAATTAGAACCATAAATTGCTCGTTTAATTATGAAGAAGGGACTTGGTGGTCTCTGTCTGATGAATATTTTCATAAATAATATTCTTTTTTTGTTTTGGTTTAAGATAAGAGGATGACCTTTTTTAAGAGGATTACATTTAAAGTGGAATGAAGCTTATGGCACAAAGGAAAAGAGGGTATCTGTGTAACTTGTTAGATTTGAAAAAAATACCAGCTGGTTATCTTTTTGTTGAATGTGAAATATGTCACGTCTGCTAATCTCAGGACTTAAATAGAAGCTTAAGCAGTGTTGAATAGGTTCAACGTAGTTTTACAAAAATAAAACAAAAATATTATTATTAAAAAGTTCACTTCTTACATTTTCAAACATTAAAAATGTATTTGATGGCTAGGAGCTCCTCGAGTACTTTAAGTGTTAAAATGGGCGAAAGTACAATAGTACAGCAGCAGGCGATGACTTGGTAGGGAGCATGCACCAACTCATCTGCAAAATATGGTCGGTAGGCAGCATTGCCCGAATCATAAAAAAGGAGACCCTTTAATTGCGCCAATTACAGAGGCATCTGTCTCCTTAACATTCCATATAATATCCTCTCTGCTATATTATATGAACGTCTGAAGCCGTTCGCCACCATCTGAATAGTCCTTATCAGTCTTCAGACCAGGAAAATCCGCTATCGACCAAAAATTCACACTACGGTAGATCTTGGAAAAATCCCAGAACCTTCAAATCGATACCATCTGTTTATCGATTTTAAAGCTGCGTATGACAGCATCTATAAGGAAGAGCTCTACAGAGCAATGTCTAGTTTTGGCATCCCTGTCAAGCTTTGACAGAACGACGATGGAGAATGCAAACTGCTCTATCAAGGTCGCAAATGATCTCACTGATGCACTTGATGTCAAAAAGGTTTTAGACACGGCGATGCACGGTCATACGACTTCTTCAATATCGTTCTGGAAAGAATTGTGCAAAACTCAACCACCAACACTAGAGGCACAATCATCCAAAGGTCCATCCAATTACTCGGATACGCAGATGATATTGACATAATTGGAAGATCAAAGCATGATGTCAGCGGAGCGTTTTTGAGCATTGCAACGGAAACGAAAAAGATGGGTTTAGTGGTCAATGAGGACAAGACCAAGTATATGCTGTCATCAAAAAAAAGTCAATGAACAACGACGTCTTGGACAAAACGTAACCATGGTCAGCGTTAACTTTGAGGTAGTTGAGGACTATTTTGATATTTTTATCGCCATTTTTTTAATTCTTTATAAAAAACAATAAAAATAATAAATATTATTGGTTCCTTTTTTATAAAACTTGATAAAATTACCGCTAGTTTTTTAATTTTTTACACAAAACAATAAAAATAAAATATGTTGGTTTGATTTTTATTAAACTGGCAAAATTTTAAATCAATGGTTTTTATAAAGCAAAGATTTATAATGTTGTTGGTCAGAAGGAATAACAAATGCCAATGTTACTCTGGGGTAAATTACTCATTTTATATTCATGTTTAAATACGCTTTAAAGAACAAAAAAACAACATTCTTATTTAAATATTTTCTTTCGAAATCGTGTTTGAATATTTTGATCATAAACAAAGTATTTAAAATAAGGGTTAAGCAATTTTATAATCTTTTTTTGAATTAAAAACAGGCATTACTCTGCGGGGTTCAAGTGTAGTTCTGATGAACAAATCTCTTCTGGTTGCACCGCATACTGCAGCTGAGGCCTCTGTAACAATTTTGACACACCTATCCGTACCTTGTGTGTGACAGGGAAATTCCTTCAGAATAGGCAACATCATTGAATAAATTTTGTCTGGTATTTTTATACATTCTTTTATGATATCCTTCGCAAGGCTAACATGTTTATTGGTTTCCTTTCGTCTGCCAAATAAAGCTATTCCTTTGAAATACAGGATCTATCACAGCTTTCAAGTGTTCCGGCATATATTTCGACAGAAGTATAGTTTTATGCAAGTGTTTTGATCCATAGATGCAACTTGGCTTAGTTTTAATGGAGAACCACATTGGAGCATACACTTTCAAAATAAAATTAACAAGGTGTAACATACTTTCAGACGGAGAATCTGTCGATAGATACAACCTCAGAATTCTATTTGCCGTGGTAAGCCATCTAGAATGAACAATTTTTCAGGGGTTGTTTTTGGAAAGACGTTCGTTGCAATGACCAGAATTAATAGAGGCACAAATCTGAAAGAGGTACGATTGATCGGTGCTCAGATCTTTAGCATTTGATATATCTGGTAAGGTACAGCTTACTGATTTATAGACTACCAAAGGCAAAATCTCGCAATCTTTTAGATCTTTTCCTATTGGTTCTATAAAGCTTCGTGGGCTAGTCGTACCACCGTCAAGGTGCTCAAATAAGTGTCGCAATGGTAGTTCATTCTCATGGAGTTGACAGATGAACCATTGCAATGGCCTCTGTAATTGTTGTTCCAGGCATCTTACTACACCTCCTTTATATCCTGTATTGACAACGGTTCCATGACATCCAACTACAACTAATTTGTTCAAGTCCCCACTCTTATCATTTAAGAAGTATTTTATTTCATGACTTACGGTTAATGCTTTTCCGTTTGATAAGTAAATGTGTCCCATATATTCTGAGTTTGGCTCTTTGACCAGACTTATATGCTCCTAGGAAAGCATTTTTCGTCTAGAAGAATCAGTCATGGAAAGTGTTTTGTCCTTTCGTCCATCAAAGTACACTCCAAATAATTCTTTTATTAACAGAGGCTTCTTGGCTATTTTGTTTCTTTCTTCGTGTCTTCCTTCGTACTAAGAAACGATTGCTGCTGCAGCCCTGTCTGAAATACCGTATCTATCAACAGCATGAGCTACAGTTGGCATCGATGACTTCTTTGGTCCTGTCGAAGATGTTGACGGCTCCATTTTTGATAAAATTTCTTCTTCAGTATACTCTCTTCAGAAGTAAACTCGTTTTCAGTAAGCTGGGAATTTATCGACGTATGAGATTCAATAATTTCTTTTTCGGGTCAATTTCTCCGTGTTCTTAATTGAAGTTTTAACATCTATGTTTCCAATGCCCATTTTACGCCTGGTTCGTTAGTCTATCAAAAAAGGTCTCTCCAATATTGGAATTTTAAGCTGTTTTTCGCATTTAATGCTAAGAAATCATCACACTTACAAGCAGCTATATCGAATAAAGATTTTGCATCGTCCTTAAAAACCTGAATGCGCTTCTGATATGAATCCAAAGCTTTTCTTGATTTATAAGGCTTAAGTAAATTCTTTTAACTTTCGTGGTACTGCTTTATCTTCCTTATAACTGAACGGTGTTCGATAGTAGCGGATGGAAGCTGTCTGCCAGAGCTTTAATAATTTTTCGGAGATCTCCTTACACGTGTCGGTAGCAAAATTTTTAAATTGATCGTGTTTATTGCGACTTACCCACAAGTAACATCGTATAATATCTTCTTTAGTCGACAAGACATTATCTAAAATCTTGTCCATTACCAAAAAGCGGACATAAGAAATCACTAAATCACTACGGAGAGTAAAAAAAGACATTTGATTAAGTTAAAACAAAAGCACAACACAATACAACAAATTTTAAAGGAATGAAGCATAATTTGTTTGGCTATTTTAAACGGGAAAATGCATTGCTACTGCGTTTTATTTGAATTTTTTTTCATATCGAATCGATCCACCCTAATGAACAGCCTTATAGTGTTAACCTACCAGATTCCACAAACTATCAACAATGCTGTGAATTGATGAGGCTTCATGTGCATCATCACATCAGCATTTCTTACTCGAAGGAATAAGCTTCTTAAAGTTCATTCAAATCACAGACTTATTATTAAGAGCTTGTTTCCCTGAATTCAATTCAATTCATTAAATGCTTTTAATTAGCGTTGATGTCATTCCCATGACTTTTCAAATAAATTTACATCCAGTTGCAAGATTACTACCTGCCCGTCGCCAGCCGTGCCGTTACCCACGTGTAAATTCAATTCATTAAAAACCACAATACAAACAAATTCCCACAACTTAGTTCTCTAATTGCAAAACTTGGGAATACAAAAAACGAAAGAAACAATATTATTCCATGCTCCAATGATCTGTTGACAGAGTCGATACAAGATCTGTGATCACTGAGATGATGTTGACGGTCACGTCAACACTCCACTCGACGACTTACGTCAATCGAGTATATTCTGCGCCTATTACCCACATGAATCCAATTCGGCGTTTTCTCATTTGCTTTGTTTTGCGAATTCAATCGATTGCAATACGTGCGATTCTGTGAGCACTGCACTCTGCATTGACAAAGTACAAGTTCACCTTCGTCGTTCTCTCTATCTCTGTGTGGATGGATGGTTCCTAAATGGATGTATCTTAATTTTATTCCTCAATTTATTTTTAGGCCTTACAATCACAATGAGTGGGATTCAATTTAAAATGGGATGACTTTTTAAATTCTTCGCAATATCGTTGACTCTCGCTTTTGCATGCGAAATTAACTTTTGTCTGTGAGTTGGCTTCTTCCGAGATGGCCATTGTGTTTTACTGTGGCTTTGTAGAGCAGCGTAGGTTGTATTTATTTATTTATTTTGTTTAATTTTATACGAAAGATGCGTCTACTTGCATCTGCTTTCACGAACCTTGAAGAGAGAATTTTCATGGTGGCATACCTCCTCCTTTGTTAAACAAAGAAACTACATGTATTTTAAAAGTCTATATCTAGTTGAATAAAAACAGAATCCACTTTTTCAAAGTGAAGACGGAAATAAAAAAAAAAAAAAAGAATCCATTTCCGACCAGACATAGGAATTTTGTTTGTCTCTCCACGTTCACACGAAGTGACCTCAATATTTTACATTTTTACATAGGTAGGGTATGTGCATTACCCCTTGTTGTCAATTTGGTATCTGATTTCTGTCCCAAGAGAACAAACCTATTTACGATATGAATATCATGCAATGCCCCTGGTTATGATTATGAAGCAAACCAACAAACTGAAACCATGCAATCAACCACATGGATGTCAATCACTGGAACGCAGCTTTATCGTTGACGGTCTGATAAGTTTTTTTAAAAATTGTATTCTGCAAAAATAAATAAAAACAAGGGCGAGAATAATTCTGTGGCAAAAATACACTTGTAATTCTCTTGTCTGCCACTACTAGGATTCTGATAATATCGACTCACATAGAGTTAAAGAATTTAATTATGAAAAATGGGGATGGCAAAGTACTCATAGCTTTGGATAGCATGACAGTCCTACCTATGATTGGCACATTGCATGCAAAGCTGACTTTTTTTAAGTCATATAAATGTGTTTAAATTCCAAAAGTTGTATGATTTTAATAAGCAAAAGGGGCGTACGTATGTACATATTTTCTGAGAGTTGTTTTTTATGGGTCACTAGGATAATGGAAGCCAAACAAGTTTTTTTAAATTACAATTTTTTGAGCGTTTGTGGATATAACCTCTTCACGCTAGTTTATCTAATGCACTTCTATACATTATTTAGTAGATAAACAGCTTATGTGGTTTTAGTTTTGACCGGGACAGGACTTTAACATTCCAAGGTAATACTATCTTTTTTTTAAATTTTTAGATAGGAACATTAAAAGGCTTTAAATTCTTTATCAAAAAAATGGTTCTATAAATAATAGAATAGAATTCAATACCAATTCGTTATGAAAAGCTCACATGAAAATCTTCTTAAACATTAATTTTTATACAAATTTTCATACCTCCTTGAGTCGAATGAAACTTTTCTAGTTTAAATATTTACTTATACTTTTTATTCTTCTTTTGGGTTCATTGGAATCATCATCAAAGCAAATAATAGATGGGTAGGTAAGGTAGGTACCTTGGCAAATAATATGCTCCTATGCGTAAACATTAAACAAACACGTTTTCCAGCTTCACCATCTCAATGAGAAGCAAAAATCCGGTCTCGTGTATATACAAAAACAAATTCATACTGATTTTCTGTCATTCATATAAAAAGTCTTGTAATATGGTATTATATACCCAGCCATCACTCAGCAACGTGATATTGTATTAAAGCTGGAACCCGCAGTTGTGAAGCACGAAAGACATCTACATACGCAAACCAAAACAAATTTCATGGACTACGTGACCTTTTGCATGACGCCCTCGGGTACAGAGACGAAGAACTCTGGTTAAGCACAATAACAGAGCCAAGTCATTGAAGCTGAATGATGGAAGGGAAAAAGGGAAATTCAAGTTGTTCACTCATTACCATGATAGCAACAACAACAATATGCATTTACCCCTTTCTTTTAGACGAAATGGCCTTTGAAATGAACCTTCTTGGTTAACCTGTCTTCTTAACTTGCCTTCATGTCTGACATAGACTTTTGTTTATAAATAAAGAAGAAAAATATTTACGTAGGCATTGATACATGTATAACTACCTACATGTAGATCCCTTTGTAAATCAATAACAAGTCAAAAGAACCTAGTGAATCAGAATCCCGTATAAAGTTGCGTTTTTAGTTCGCAAAAATCTTACTTTACATGTAGGATTATGAAAGAAAATAGTTATTGGGGAAGCCAATTGTAAATTATGAGTCTTTTTAAGTAGAATGCTACTTATTACCGAAACAAAAATATTGCCTAGTGCAACTCTAAATTCCAGACTATGAAATTTTATTTCAGTTGTTTTTATCTTTTCATAGAGTAAATTAAAAACAACACAAAGATATTATAAAATAATAAAGAAGATTAAGCTTAGCAAACTCTATAAAAAGATTTTTTTACAAACAATGAATTATTTTGTATGGAAATATAAATTACAACAACAACAAGGTAGGTTTCATTCCTAAATAGGTATGTGATTGCATTTTGCGCAGAAATGAAATAATTCATGCAAATAGTAATGTAGACAAGACACTTCTTTGTTGTGTTCTTGTTGTTGTTTATTGTTGTTGTTTTGGGACTATGGGATTTGATGAAACAATGGTGATAGTGCCTATGCTGTTTTCTAAAGTACAGCTGGAAGAAATAATTGCTTCAGAAATAACGTAGGAACCTACTCATATTTTTGTGTTTGCTTACACTTAACACTTATTTCTATTTTTTGTATTTCTTTGTTATATGAAAATGCATCCAAAATTGCACAGAAATTATATTTAATGTATATCAGGAAGGTATACGTATTTTACTTGTAACGATAAGATGACAAGAAGCTACATCCAACCCATAGAAACATCTATGACACGACGCTTTGTGTGGAACAAGTCGTTATGTCTAAAAAAACGAAAAGATTTTGTAGTTTTTGAAACTCATTTGTTATAAATCAATGAACATCGACAATTATTACAAAAATCATTTAAATTGATTAAAATGAGAACAGTGTACTGGGAATCGAGAGAAAATCGAAGGATTTAGTCTGCAACGCAAGAGGCTTAAAGTTTATTGACCTGTGTAACTCGTACGAGTTAAGAATACAAAATGGTACAAGTTTTTCAGATATGGAAGGTCAATTAACTTTTGTCAGTGGTCAGGGAACCTCTCTCTACCTTTAATGGGTGCCGGGCCATAGAGACATTCCAGGTAACTGTAAGGCAGATGAACTCGCCAGGAACGGTACAGTACAGCCCATCCTACCACGTTTGGCAGGTACTGGCATACCAATCACTACTTGTAAACTGTTGCTAATGAAAGACGCTGCGAGGAGGGCAGGCACCAGGTGGAACAACATCACTACGTGTCAAGCCACAAAAAACATCTGGCCAACACTGGATATAAAACGTTCAAGGTGCTTGCACTCTCTAAGCAGATCGCATATAAGCTCGATAATAGCTCGACTAGGCGTATTCGCAAATGAAACGGTTCTTCTTCTTCTCCGCAAAATTTTTTATTTGTTGGTTAATAGATCTTTCAAGGCAATATGTAAGCTAAAGAAGGCAGCATTCTTCAAAGCTGAATACAAGAGATTAGCGTCTTGTAAAAGCGGAAAGGAGTTTTGGAACCCGGCAAAGCAGCTGAACGGAAAAAAGTTTTCAATCCATTTTAGTATAGGTTCTGATCAGCTGGCAGATCACTTTCAGAGTTTTTTGAAGCCAACAGAAGGGAAACTTGTTTTTCAATGCGCTACTCCAGGTTTTAAAAATGAAACTCTTGATGCTGCAATAAGACACCAAGAAGTGATTTCAGTTGTAATGGAACTTAAGGATGGGAAAGCACGCGGACCGAATGGCATATTAGCAGAATTTTATAAGTATGGAACAGCAGAGCTTATAAATCGACTGACAAATATATATAACAAAGTCATTGAAACAGGAATGATACCACTAGAATTCAAGGAGTCCATCATTTTCCCGATGCATAAGAAGGGGAGCTTGGCCGAGGTGTCTAATTACAGAGGAATATCCTTTCTAAATGCTTCATATAAAATATTCATATTCATATTCTATTCAAGTGGATAGAAGACAACAAGAAAACAAGGAGTTTCAAGCAGGCTTTAGGACAGGGTATTCGACGGTTGACCACATATTTAGGCTTAAAAGTATCGCAGAAACATTCCTCAATAAGCACAAAAAGCTATATACGTTTTTTTCTTTGACTTTAAATCTGCATTTGATATGATCGATAGACATGTGCTTATCTACAAGATATAGGATTATCACCTCTGTTACATCTTGAAAGTTATCAAGATGAGCAATAATAGGCTTCCGAAGATGACAGCGCTTCAAGCAATACTAACCAAAACAAGTTGGTGTTATAATTCAATAAATTTGGCAATAGAATGTGGAATGCAACTTAACCTTTTGTGTAATAACCAGGATGATTTAAAAGCTTCTTTATACCAGCTTATTTCCGCAGTGGACATAAAACAACGAGATAAATACTTGAATGACGCCACAGGATCTATATTCAGGCAGCTCTTGTCAACTAAATCACAACTTGGAAGAGAGGATTTATTTTAGGGACGATAATAGCATTGTTAAAATTTCAATGCTGGTTAAATTGAGAGGTGAAGTTAAGCAGCTGAATTTTATACCTCATAGAGATCACTTACCAATTATATGCTCATTGTGCAATTTAAAGGAAAGGGAGCATGTTTTACACTTTGTTGGAAGATGTCCAGATGTTTATAAGAATAAAGAAATAAGAAGGAATGCTTTTGGTAGCGAAATACTGACGCAAAATCAAGTTATACTCTTGCTTAACAATATGGAAGCTACAAAATTATATCAATTCTGCAGGCTAGGTCTTTTCTATAGAAGTAGAACTATAAATGAAAGTTTTTAAATATACATATTATTGAATTATGTTATCTTTTCTATGATTTGTCAACTAGGCCTACGGAAGTAAAGCCATGCTTTTTATTTGTAAACTATACAAAATTGTAATTGACGTCATCAAAATAAAAACCAATCTAATCTAAAATCTAAACAATCATTTAAATTTTAATATAGGAAGGTAGGTTGTTTGCTAAAGAACTAAGTGTAGGTAAGTAGGTCAAATTTTAATTTAACATTTTGTTCGTGTTTTATTGTTTTTACCTACCTACATATGTTTGTACCTACGTTCATTATTTCTGATTGTGTTAAATGCTGATAGTAGGTATCACTATCCAACAACCTACAATAAACCAATAGTGGTTAGACATGGAATAATGTAGAGTAATAGGTAATACCATATCTACATATTTTAATGAGTTCTTTGTGAACATTGATATCTTTATAAACTAATTTGTTTATTAATTTCTGGTTCCAAAAATTAGATAACCATATAGAAAGGCTACTTTAAGATAACCTATCTAAACGCAGCTATTGAAAAACGAGAACACTAACCGATAGATTAATTTTAAACAGTTAACAAAAAATTGGTTTTAAGAAAATTTTTGAATTTAGATGCATTGCATCTTTACGAAATCTTTTTTCAGTGTTTTTAAATACGACTATTGGTGTATTTAATATTTGTTCTTCAAATTCATGTGGAGTACTTACATATATAAAAATAAAATGTCCATAAAATTCATTAGGTCTCTCTGCCACTAAGGATTTCGATCTGAGTAGCTTCAAAAAAAACTCGTCCGAGGTTTATATCCCAAACCGCATGAATACCAACGACACCGAATGATAAGCTCATTGAATTCTTACCTTGACAGCATTGTCCAATGGATAATGATAAACCATGTAGAATTTAATGCTGTCTACGGTCGTTAAAGCGTAACCCCCACTTATTTCCACCTTCCATGGGTAAACAATTATCAATTCTAGGTATACATATGTTCAAAACAATTCTAATATTTCTTAAGGTTCTCCAATATCCCAATTAAGGCTATTGCACACAATTCAAAAGTGAAATTTAAAAATGGAAAGTGATCGTTACCTAAGTCAAACACACTCAACTCTGGAATACTGCCGCAAAGTTTTTTTTTCGCTATTTTACTAACCTACAATGTTCTAGCGTAATAGCCCACAATCCTCCGCTCACAACATTTTAAGCAAATATCCGTTTTTTTAGAAATATTCCTAAGTTTACCCTAAAGCGTAATTTCGACCGTACTATTTAGTAGTTTTTTTTTTGCTGCACAATTCGAATGTAGAATGATTTACCAGGTTCAATATTTCCCACTTAATGCAATGAGCAGATTTTAAATAGACAACAACGATGCGAAGTTCGCTACTAGCATATCAGTTCATATCTAGTAGATTGCACACTTGGTTAAGGACATTGCGAGTATTTCCGTGAAAGAGTTTATAAGTGCGATCTTTTAAAAACTTTTATATAGAATACCTAAAAGAGTGTTAAAAACAACTATTTTAATTTAATTTGAAACACACATGGATTCTGGAAAGACTTTGACAATTACAGGAAGAGCAAAACTAGATGCTTTGAAGTATTTAGGAATTTCAGGACATGAAATAGCAAGGACAGAAGGAAAAAAGTTGTAAGCACTCATATTGCTGATTCACAAAAATATGGGGAAAATTAAAAAGAGTACACGGCAGAAACAAGAAAATCATAAGGAGAGCGGTTATTTGTACGGCTTATCTCAAATTCCATTCTGCTAGCTGGCCAAAAGCTGAGTACCATCCAGAATAACTACGGTTCAAAGGATAATACAAACAAGTGATACTATCCAGAAAAGAAAACTACAAATAAACCTGTTTCAAAACAAGTACCTACATAAGATGCATCGGATGAATTCAGCAAGAGATCATGTTACTTGGAGCAGTGAATGAAAACGCATTGTCTTTTCGGGTCAAAATTAGTTTAACCTTGATGGGCTGTTGGTTACAACTTGGATTTCTTTGATCTGAGAAAGGATGAGCTTGATTTAGAAAGAATTCAGAAGAAGCCGAACATCAAGTGTAATTGTGTGGAGAGCTATCACCTACTGTGGCACAATCGACTTTTAGTTTTTTGCACAATAGTGAACGGGAACTATAAATGTTTGCTTGAACGGTCATTTTCAAAAATGACATAGTCACCAGAGATGTAAAAAAAAAACGTTATGAATAAATGTTATTAAACCATAAAATGTAAATACTTGATGTGGTACGGCGAGTGAAACTATAATTTCTGATTTCACAGTTTTATATAAAAATCCAATTTTATTTACTAAACATAATCTATATCACAATTATAACAATTGATAGTCTACGAGCTTATCTACGTGTTAACTGTAGGGCGAATCATCAACGACCGACTCTGTTTAGTCAAACAACTAGAAAAATGGTAACTGTGCGTGTGCAGACTGCGGAGAGCTAATTACGATATTAAGCTTATACTACATTAAGTCTGCAAGCAATCATTCAAGTAATGATGGTGATGATTTCGGAGTTATAGGGTGACCACTACATACTCCCCTTCCAGCTGTAAGCGTCCCGAAATTATGTAAATTAATTAATTAAAAAAATTCAATCAAAAAAATTAAGCGAAAGTTACTTTCTTTCTTCCAACCGAGTTTGATTCATTTGCGATGATATGCGCAGGTTTCAATCGATCAATTGAAACTGATATGTTTTTATTATTTATGTCAATTATGAATTGCTTTCGTAGTTTACGAACTACTTTATATGGTCCTTCATATGGAGCGGATAGACCAGGCCTGACTCTATCAACTCTAAGGAATACATAATTCGAAGTATTGAGTGATTTGGGTACATTTATGTTTGACTGTTTAGAGTTTCTAGTAGCTGTGGGAATTGCAGATTGCATCGTATGACGGATTTGGTTGACAACATTAGATGGATCAGTGTTTTCGGAGACTTTTGTAATGAAATACTCTCCTGGAACTTTAAGAGTCTGACCGTATACCAGTTCTGCCGCTGAACAACCAAGATCCTCTTTGATAGCTGTTCGTATGCCGAGTAACACAAGAGGAAGCTCGTCACTCCAATGTTGAGTGTTTCCTCGAGCAACAATCGAAGCTTTTAACTGTCGGTGTAGTCTTTCCACCATTCCATTGGCTTGAGGGTGGTAAGCCGAAGTACGAATTCTGTGAGAGCCTAACATGCTAGTTATCGCGGAAAATAATTTGGACTCAAACTGTGTACCTTGGTCGGTTGTGATTTGAGCTGGAACACCGAATCTACTAACATATTCTTTGATAAAGGTTTTGGCGACGGTGGCAGCGCAAATATCAGAAATGGCATACGCTTCTGGCCACCGCGTAAAACGATCTACAGTAGTGAGCACATATGCATATCCATTAGATGGGGGGAGTGGACCCACAAGATCCATATGGATGTGTTCAAAACGTCCAGTTGGAATGTTGAATGTATCATGTTTTGTTTTTGTGTGCCTATGAACTTTTGAACGCTGACATGCTACGCATGTCTTTGCCCATAGGTTACAATCTTTGTTCATGGCAGGCCAAAAATATTTTGATACCACCCTTTTACGAGTGGCGCGAATGCCTTCATGTAAAAGATTGTGTAACGAGTCAAAAATGAGTCTTCGGAGACTTTGAGGAACAAATGGACGGTTGGTGCCTGTGCTTGTTTCGCACCAAATTTGTTCGTTAGTGATGGGCGTTTTGACAATTTCGAATTTTGTTTTCGAGTTAGCTTTTGTGTTTCCAGAAATGAGTGATTTGAGCTCGTCATCAGTTTCTTGTAGCTTTGAGATTTGTTTGAGATCGAAGTTAATTGAATTGATCTCTTCAGAGGGGCGTGAAAGAAGATCAGCTACCACGTTATCCTTACCACGAATGTGACGAATATCACTGGTGAATTGGGATATATAATCCATATGTCGGGTTTGACGTGGGCTTCTCTCCGATTTTGACATTAAGGCATTTGTTAAAGGTTTGTGATCGGTGAAGATCACAAATTCTCTACCTTCAACAAAACACCGAAAATGTTTGATTGCTAAGTAAACACCCAGCAGTTCACGATCGAACGCTGAAAACTTTTGTTCAGAGGGCTTCAGTTTCTTTGAAAAGAAGGCAAGAGGCTGCCATTCGTTTTACTTGTTGTTTTGTTGCTGCAAAACAGCACCTACAGCCATATTTGACGCATCCGTGGTAATGCTTAGAGGACCGTTTTCTGTTGGATGGGACAGCAGTGTAACATTGGATAATGCCTGTTTTGTTTTCACAAAGGCAGCATCGCATTCCGGAGGCCAATGAAAATGGTTTTTGTCTTTTTTTCTTTTCTGTAGATTAGCTACGTGAGTATGAATGGGTGACAACAATTCGGCGAGATTTGAAATGAATCGATTATAATAATTAACCATTCCAACGAACTGTTGGATTTGTCTGATCGAAGTTGGAGGGGCCATGTTCATAATTGCCTCTACTCGTTCTTGAGATGGAGCAATTCCATACTCAGAAATAGTATGACTCAAAAAATTTAAAGTCGATGCTCCAAAAACACATTTTGAAGGATTTAAACTGAGGCCATAATCAGAGAGTCTTTGAAAAAGAATTCTAAGATGTTGTTTATGCTCTTCGACGTCTTTGCTACCAATTAAGAGATCGTCTATGTATGCAAATACAAAATCAAGATCCTGCACTATTGAGTTTATGAACCTTTGAAATGTTTGGCTGGCATTTCGGAGTCCAAAAGGCATCCTTACAAACTCGAATAGGCCGAATGGGGTAGTAATTGCAGTTTTATGCACATCCTCAGGAGCGACGGGTATTTGATGATAAGCTCTAACTAAGTCAATGCATGAAAATATCTTACATCCGTTTAAGTTTAATGAAAAGTTATGTATATGACTAATGGGATGTCGATCAGGTTCAGTGACGTTATTCAAACCTCTGTAATCTCCGCATGCTCGAAAACTATCGCTGTCTTTCTTAGCCACCATGTGAAGTGGTGACGAAATAGGAGATGAAGATGGTCTACAAATCCCTAGCCTTACTAAATTTTGAAACTCTAAAAGAGCCGCTTTATGTTGTTTAACATTCAACCGGCGTGGTTTCGCAAAAGGTAGCCGACCTTTTGTGATGATATGGTGCTGAACCGTATGTTTTACTGGTTTATTAAAATCCGCAGGAGCAGTGAGAGAGGGAAACTCTTTTAAAATTTCTCCATAAGCGTTGTTGATGGAAGGGTTTTTCGGAGATGGAGTATCCACCAAAGCTTCCATAGCGCTTATATGCAATTTGGTTATCGAATCAATAAGGCGTCGATTCTTTATATCGACTAAAAGACCAAATTTATTAAGAAAGTCAGCTCCTATTAATGGACGGTTTACTGCTGCTATTATAAATTCATGAATGAATTGTCTTCGAAGCCCAAGATTAATTTTCATTAGCTTTGTACCATACGTGCTTATGGAAGTACCGTTAGCTGCACAAAGATATACAGAGGGATTTGTTTCTTTAGCTTGAAAAAGTGTGCTTGGAAGCACAGACAAATCAGCACCAGTGTCAATCAAAAATGTGAGGTTGTGATCAGGATCACGAATGAAAAGACGGCTTTGGGTGGAGCAA
Source organism: Eupeodes corollae (assembly GCF_945859685.1). Lineage (NCBI taxonomy): Eukaryota > Metazoa > Arthropoda > Insecta > Diptera > Syrphidae > Eupeodes > Eupeodes corollae. Next base: position 300,164,262 of record NC_079147.1, on the reverse strand, counting down.
ACCAAGCTGTGTGCCGTAGAAACAGCCGGCTTATCTAGTTTTTTTCATTTACGTTTGTTTTGCTCGAAGTAGAGCATTTATTGAAATTACAAGGAGTCGCACACTTACGGGCATTAGATCCAAACTTTGAATGGAACCAGCAGATGCCTGATCTGCTTCGTGATCTATGCCTACTCCTCGAATTATTTCTGTTTGAATTTCTCTGTGACCGAAAATTTTGTCTACTAAGCCTACTCGTAAGCTGCTCAACCATGCATTTTAATTCATTTATTTCAGACCGAAGTTCAGTTTGGGTTGTAGAGGCACTGGAAGTTTGTTTGTTGTTTGAATTAACTTCAGAAATTCCACCTACTACAGACGAAGCTTCCCAAATTTTATCTGCCAATGACGTTACCTCAGCTTCTGGTTTTGTTTCTTGTGCTATGAGGGCAATATTAATGACCTGTGGGAGTCTTCGAAGCCATAGTTTTCGAATTAAATCATCGCTAATTATCCCTGATGATGAACCTGCCAGCTGTTTTAACGCTCTAAGAAACTCAGATGGCTTTCTATCACCTAGTTGTTCGCTAGACAATAATTTTTCGATTCGGCGCTCTTCGCTAAGCGAATGCCTTTGAATGAGCGTCTCCTTAAACTTGTCGTAAATGTTAAGTGCGGGGGGCGATTGAATAAAATCGATTACTGTTTCAAGAACATTTTGTGGCAATGCGCCAAGAACATAATTGTATTTTGTCACATCTTTTTTAATTTTAGCGATTGCAAACTGCGCTTCAGCCTGTATAAACCAAACTGCTGGTGAATTTGCCCAAAAAGGCTGCAATTTTACCGAGATGGAATTCACAACGTCATTTCCTGATTTCATAAATTCTTGATTGCGTTTCTTTTCATCTTTATCACCTTCATTACCTGTTTTCTCTTGTCTCTCATCATCATCACTACATGACATTTTGCAGAAGGAAAGAAACCCGAATTTTGATAAAAAAAATCAACAAGAAAAAAATTTGATTTCTTATATCACTAAATAAGAAAAATCCTAGCTATTCTGCAAACCGCACATGCACATAAAAAAAATGGTTATTTGTTGTCTATTGATGATGATTCTTCCTGTATGTAGCTGTACGAGAAAAGAAAGTAAAATTTACATTAAATAAACGAATGAAAAAAATTTTGAGAAAATAAAATATAATGGGTTAAAGAAAATAGTTAAATATAAAGAAAGGTTTAATAATGCAAAATTTATAATTCAATTAGTTATTAACATTAGTTGAAATATCATATATAAAATATAAAATATTAAAGAGAAGTTGACGTCTATTATTGGCGTTGATGCTTGTTGAAGGTGGTGGAGCTATTATTCCGTTGTGCTAAGCGAGAAGTTTCTTGATGTTGTTGGAGTTTTCGGTGCAGGTGTATGGTAACAGTAGATATGAAGAAGAAAGAAACGTTGTGGTAACGGTGTTCTGTTTTCAATGATGATGAACAAAAATGATGGTGTGATTCGTTATGATCATTAGCTTTTGTTCTTGATATATGATTAAACTGTTATTTTAAAATTGCGGTACAATGGAATGGCAATTTGATATTTTAGCAAATCAATGATAATTTTGCAGAGTTTTTTAGTTTTGGTGTTGTACGAGTTACTATATTTAAGTAGGGATGCACTTTGGGTTTTATATAGCCTTAGCACTTTTGTATGGCCTTTAGCACTTATGTGATCATTACAGAGATATAGTTAATTGAATTTTTGGTAGTTAGTTTGCACGTGTGTATCACAATCACAATTTAAGTTTTTAATTGATACGTGAACTTTTCGGGGTCACCAATTGATGTGGTACGGCGAGTGAAACTATAATTTCTGATTTCACAGTTTTATATAAAAATCCAATTTTATTTACTAAACATAATCTATATCACAATTATAACAATTGATAGTCTACGAGCTTATCTACGTGTTAACTGTAGGGCGAATCATCAACGACCGACTCTGTTTAGTCAAACAACTAGAAAAATGGTAACTGTGCGTGTGCAGACTGCGGAGAGCTAATTACGATATTAAGCTTATACTACATTAAGTCTGCAAGCAATCATTCAAGTAATGATGGTGATGATTTCGGAGTTATAGGGTGACCACTACATACTTTATTAATTTTTGTATTTGTTTTTTTTTTCTGAAGTTTGAATTTGATCTCATCCTAGTGACGCACTTTTTTATGGCTAAAACACAAACACGCTTCAGTTTCGTTTACGAGTTCAGCCATAGGAATTCAATACATGCTATCACAAAGGAGCTTCGACCTCACGTTTCGTTTGACAATCGTAAGGAAAAGAACGTAATGTAACATAATGTGACTCCAAAATTAAGCTCTAGTTCAATTATATGACCATTTGCTTTTTTGAGCTATCAGACCTCAACAGCTGTAAAAAAAAGGAGGGATGAAATAATAGAAATGTCATTCAAAGCAACCTCGATGCAGGCCCACCGTAACGCAGACGAAGCCGACGCTGAAGCGTGTTTGTGAATCAGCCATTAAGCTTCGACTTCACGTTTCATTTGACAATCGACAAACGTAATGTTGCTCCAAACGGAAGCTCAAGTTCAAATTTGCAGAACGTTTTCTTTGTCTGACAGCTCAACAGCTGTAAAAAACAACAAACAAAATACATTTGCTTTTGGAGGGATTCCCATTGTTTATTTTAGGCTGTGTAAGCTGCTCCCGCGATAAATTTAATTTTTTCCATCTTAAAACTCATATTTTTTATTTTGAGAAAAAATAACAGCTGCTAAAAACAGAGGTGCCATCTTAGAAATGTCATATTGGAAGTGTCATTCAAAGCAACCTCGAAGCAGGCCCAACGTAACGCAGACGGAGCTGAAGCGTGTTTGTGTTTCAGCCATTATACACTTTTTAAGTAGTTTATGTTTTGATCTTGGGAAATTCCAACACTCGTTTCGAATTAACCCTTTTAATTCTTCAAATGTCAGGTGAAACGAAATTCACAGGTACATAAAACTAGAACCGAAGGCAGCAAAGACGAAAGTGAAAACATCATAGTGGAACCGCAGTCAATGCTGAGGATATGGAAGGATCACTTCTGCAGACTGTATAACGGCGAAGATGAACCGAATTCTGCCGTCAGGTAGGATGATCCATTCAACATGGACGACGAAAGCCAACAATCCCGTCCTCCCGACTTAATCGAAGTAAAGATTGCCATACTTAAGTTTAAGTCTAATAAAGCCGCTGGAGCGGATGGCTTGAATGCCGAGTTCTTTAAAGCAGCTCGAGATAAGTTGGTTAGGAGCATGCACCAACTTAACTGTAAGATATGGTCGGAAGAAAGCATGCCCGATGAACTTAACCTCAGTATTGTTTGCCCGATTTTGAAAAAAGGAGAGCCTCTAAACTGCACCAACTATAGAGGCATCAGTCTTCTTAACATCGCCTATAAAATCTTCCTTGCCGTAATATGTGAGCATCTAAAGCCCATCGTCAACAACCTGATAGGTTCTTATCAGTGTGGTTTTAGACCAGGAAAGTCCACAGTTGATCAAATATTCACATTACGGGAGATCCTGGAAAAACCCAAGAACACCAAATCGATATCCACTATCTTTTCATCGATTTCAAGGCCGCATATGACAGCATCTACAGGGACGAGCTGTATAGAGCCATGTCTAGTTTTGGCATCCCTGCCAAACTCGTCCGTTTGCGCAGGGTGACCATGGAGAATCTACGCTGCTCCATAAAGGTTGGAAACAACTTAACCTTTCGATGTCAAAAAAGGCTTGTCTTAAGCCTGATGCAGTGTCATGTGATTTTTTTAACATCGTGCTTGAAAGAATAGTGCAGAGCTCGCACTCCAACACTAGAGGCACTATCTTTCAAAAGTCTGTCCAATTACTAGCATATGCTGATGACATTGACATAATCGGAAGAACTCAGCGTGATGTCAATGGGGCTTTTGTGAGTATTGACGCAGAAAAAAAAACACCAGCGCTGAGATCAAACGCAGAATAACTCTTGCTAACCGCTGTTTCTTTGGACTAAGTAAGCAATTGAGTGGAAAAGGCCTCTCTCGTAGAACCAAAGTATCGCTATAGAAGACCCTTATCATCCCCATCCTGCTATACGGTGCAGAAGCATGGACTATGACAAAAGCGGATGAAAGCATCTGGGGTCGGTTCGAGAGAAAAGTTCTTCGATATACGGTGATGTACGGTCCCGTATGCATCGGAGGGGAGTGGAGGAGAAGATGGAACGACGAGCTGTACGGGCTGTGTAGACACAGCGACGTAGACTTAGCCAGAAGGGTAAAAGTCCAACGACTAAGATGGCTGGGTCATGTAGAGCGCATGGAAACCAATGCTACGGCCCGGAAAGTCTTCGAATCCACACCCCCAGAACAGCGCAGTAGAGGAAGACCGCGGATCAGGTCGCACAAGTGAAAGGTGACCTCACCCAACTTTGAACGCGAAACTGGAGACATCTAGCTAGGGACCGAGTTAGATGGAAAAGTTTGTTAGGTGAGGCCTTAGTTCACATAGGACTGTAGCGCAACCTCCTGCACTTTCACCAACTGTATAAATCCGTCCCCAAAATTTGTGGCCTAATCCTAGTGTTTAGCAGTGTATAAATAAAAAATTTTAGATTGAAAAACGTTTCATTATTAAAGAAGCTTTAGTTAAAACATTGAAAATAATGAGTTTGATTTGATAATGAAAGCCCATCTGGCAACTCTTTTTCGCTGCCATTACCCCATTTTTTGCAACGTCAATCGCCGTATCGAAGCGAATGGAGTTTTTGTATCGTATTGAAACAAGTTGTTGTTGTGATGTCGATGTGGTAAACTGGTGATACGAAGCAAAAATCCCTATGTCTATAGTCTATACACAAACACAACCACCCCCTTTTTGTATTTAAACTTCCCTACGTAGATCTCAATTCTCTATATAAATGGAAGTTGTTGTTTGGCTTTTGTTGAAAGAAGACAAACATATTTTCATCAACCTACCGGCCGCCACTAGGGTTACCAAGTCCTCAACTAGCGTGATAGCCCAAATCCAATGTCGAAAAAGCAGCCCAAATACAAGATCAATTTACAATTTAATTAAAAAATAACGTAAAAAAATAACAGGTACCAACTTTAACAGTTACAAGTTTTAAATGTTTAAAAGCAGATGAGGTCCTGCGGTGATCACATTGGCTAAATTATGATTTCAATTTATGAGTTGAACATCTTTTTATAAGCAAATTGTTTATACTTGAGCATCAATACACAAGGCTTTGATGTAAGATTTATTGACTTTGCTTGAACATTGTTCATGGAAAAAAACTCTTTCTACTATAAAGTTACTGACTCATAAGTTAAATAACAATTTGTTAAAACAACGTTCTATTTATTTTATTTATTTATGTGAAGAAAAATATCGCCGAAGATAAGATTTGGGCTACTTAAAAGCAAATTATGAAAGGGCTTTTATATTAAATCGCCCAATCTCCGATTCATAGTTCAATCTGGCAAGCCTGGCCACTACCACTATCAAATCAAATCAGAAATTTTATGCCGAAAACAAAGAAAAAGAAAAAAGAGAAAACACATTTCTATACCTACCTACATACATACTTTTATGTTTACTTTTTTGGTATCTTGTTTTTGTTTATGTACATTCATACATAATTATGTGCAAACACAAAACAAATAAAATCAATGTGAACCAAAAACAAAACCAAGAAACTCAAACAAAAACAAAAACAACGAAAATGTACCTACATACAGTTTTTTTTAGGAGAAAAACAAAGGAGTAAAACGGAATTACGCCGCTTGAGCTTTCATACAAAATAGAGTGTGGCATGATTTTAATTTACATATTAAGTTTTTTGTATTAAAAAAATATTTCTTTTTGTTTTTATTTTAAAATTTTTACAGTGAATGCATTTTTCTTCAACTTACCGCCAAGCAAATCTTCACCAGTCTTTGGTGGTGTTGAGGTCATCTTGATTTTGGCTTATTAGACCTGTTTTCTTCTTTCACAGAAACTCTTTTCACTCCCTTTTCCGCCGTGGACCGTGGGATAGAAACAGGTTTTCACCTCGTTCGGTTGAGTCTGAGTGTGGACACAAACAAAACGAAAAACTTGTCTATTTCTAGCAATTAATTTTAATTTCTTTGGCGAGATGGGAGACCAGAAAAAAAATGGCAATAGGAATTTATTCCAATTCCAACAACGTGAACGAGGGATACCGACTGTTGAGGCCTGAGGGGCGTACGTTTACGTAGGGCAGACGCAGCGCAGCGCAGAAAAATGTAAATAAATTTATAAAAATGTGTTCTTTATTCTTTTGCGTTTCTGATTTTCTATGCTATGTTGCACTTTTTCTCTTTCGTTCGGTAAATAGAGAGAAAAGTTTGTTGAGGAAATTGAATTTTTTCACAGATCTTTTTCTTTTGTATAAAATTAACCGTTTTTTCGAGTTGGTAGTTTTCCCCAGATCCGAATTCCGATGAATATTTTAAATTTAAATCTCCACAAAATCAACACAATTTAAATTTTATTTGACGTAGCAAATGTTAAATAAAAACAAAGACAACAACTGGGCAACAGGATATTTTGTTATTTCTCTTTCAAATTACACACTGCAATAAACGAACAGACAAGCAGTAAGCTCGCGAACAGAATGAAAACTGCGTATTTTTCAAATTCATCAACAAAGCAAAAGTAGGCACGTAGCCTAGCAGGCAAGGCAACTCATGTTTTTGTTGTTGCATTTGTTCGGGTCGGCTCAGAAAGTGGGTTGTTATTTTTCTTTTGTTGCATATTCCAGAAATTATTTCTGACAGTTGGCAGCAATTGCCTTGCCTTCTAAGCGATGCATGTGCCATCTGCTCACAAAAGAATTTAGAAAAGAACAGTGTGTTCTGCATAATATGAGTATTTCAAATTTCTACAAAAATGCTTAAAATGTTAAATTTAAATTGAATTGATTTCCCGCACAACGGATGAATAGTTAAATCATTGATAGAATGAAAATGAAGAAAAAAAATACTCAAACCAAAACTCTAGAAGAGTCTTCTTACTTCCGCCGAACCTGGAGATATTCATGTTTATTTGTTCCATTCACACGGAACTAAGAGTTCATACAAAATTCCTTTAGGCTACAAAAACTTTTCAAAATCTTTTTATTTAAAATCTAAGAAAGCGTCGAATATATCGAAAATTTCAACAGAAATACAATTAAGTTATGATTTATTTTCTTTAGTAAAATCATCGCTGATGCTCGTAAGTTTTGAATCAAATTACTAGATGGGATTTATACTAACATCGGATACTGTTTTGGCTTTATAAAAAAGAAACCAATAATATTTATTATTTTTATTGTTTTTTATAAAAAAAAATAAAAAATGGTGATACAAATATCAAAACAATGCCCGATTTCATAAAGAAACACTAAAAGCTTTTTAAATTTTATCAGGCCTTAAAATTTTGTCAATTTCACCAAGCTTAAAATGGGAAATTTCAGGGATATTTTTGTTAAAATAGAGTCCTCTTTACAACCCTGGGCCCTTATTATGAATTACGAAACGAACGGCAGAAAAAACGAAACTCGAAGAAACGAAAGTCATGGTGAAGAGCGATTATAAGATACGAAAATAGAAAACAAAAAAAATTGCCAGGCAAAAACGAAAAATGATAATTTCTTAAAGGAGCAACTAACTTCACTCCTATTAACAAATGTCAAAATATAAATAAAGTCGAGGAAGTTTCAAAAATAAATGTAATTTGCATAAATTCTATAAAATGTTTTTTCACTGCGATTATTTTCTTGAAAGCGAAGATGAATCCCAAACTAACGAAGAAGAGGAAATGCGTATAAAAAGAAGAGTTTTAAGAGATTCATCGAACCCCATGAGCCTTCCAAGTTCAACGTAAGTAAAGTGAAATCGATTCAATCTAGTATTAAAAAAAAACCTCCTAAAATATTTGTCAGGTTCAAGCTTCTTTATCGTTTGAACAAGGACGCATTCAAATATGTATTAGAAGAGATCGATCCTCACCTTCCTAGTTTCAATTCTACATACATACCAAATGTATTGAAATTAGCTGCAACACTCCGGTTTCTGGCCGAGGGTGGTTACCAAAGAGAAACCGGACAGGACTTCCTTGTTGGTATGGCACAACCAACTTTGTCGGTCACCCTCTCAAAAATATTGACAATCATGGAAAAAGTTCTCTGCCCAAAGTTTATATCCTTTTCATCGACGGAAGAAGAAAAGACTGCAAGCAAACAACATTTTTACGAAAAATTTGGGTTTCCTGGCATTATCGGTTGTGTAGATGGAACACACATCAAAATTATAAGACCAGTAGTAAATGAGCATCTTTACTTCAATAGGAAAGGTGACCATAGTATCAATGCAATGATCGTAAGTATCTACCACCTATTCCAATATAGCATAGGTGTACATTTTTTGACAATAAACACTCTTTTTAAACAATTCTTTTTGCTTTCCAAAGGTCTGTGATTACAAAATGAGAATCCGCGCTATTGACGCCCGTTATGGAGGAGCGTCCCATGACTCATTTGTCTTCAGTTTAAGCGCCTATCGCAGACACCTTGAGCAGAAATGGAATGATGGTGATAGGAGAAGTTGGTTGTTGGGTACGTAGATGCTAAATTCACTCAAAACGTTTGATGTTTTATAATTGGTTTAGGTGATTCTGGGTACACTCTGGAACCGTGGATGATGACTCCCTACCGAACTACGCAAGAAGGAGGTCGAGAAGAGCATTTTAATACTATTCATTCTAAATGCAGGAATATTGTTGAGAGGACGATAGGCGTTTTAAAATCTTGGCTTGGCTCGTCGGCAAGTAATTTTTTGCTATATTTGGATTGGTTTCCATAAAAGCTACCAGCAAATCCAACTGCTTAGCATTAGTTGTAGGCCTAGAAGGTTAGAAATAACTTATTTGTATGTTTTTCACAATTTTATTCATTATTTACTTACATTTTTTTGCTCACCAAAACAAAAACCAACCATCAACCAAACAAAAACAAAAAAATAAATGACAACGAAAGCTGAACGAGAGCTGAAGGCACTCGTAAATAAAAATACGAGTATCGTCATTTTTACGATTCTCGTTTTTCTTAATCGCAATTTGATGATTTAGTGCTACTACAATCGTTTTTCCTAATCGCAATTTAACGAATACGCGTTATTTTGAACGAGTTTCGTTTTTCATAATAACCCCCCTGTAAAAATAAAACTCCTTTTTTCTTTCTATTAACCGAATTGTGTGAGAAAAAAAGAGAAAACATTATATGTTGAAATAAATGACAAGAATCGCAAAATACAACAGTATAAACTACTTCAAAATCAAAAACAAACCGTTTCAGTCATAGTGTCGTTCAAAAATAAAATATGACAACGAATTTAAAAAAAGAGAACGAGGAAGAAACTATACCGAGGCTAAAAAAAAATGGGTTGATAGATATTGTTGCCCAATTTAAGAACACAATAGAAAATAAAGCCACAGATGGGGTGACTGTGGACAAAAAAAAAAACAAAACTTGGCAGGAGATTACAAATATCTTTAACTCCGAGGTTGCTACCTCGGGCGAAAGGAGTTTTGTGTAGTTAAGAAGCACATATGAGTCCTTGAAGTATAAGACGAAGAAAAAAATGCCCACTCATAAGTTAGGAACCAAAAGAATTTCAACACTCAAAACTTGAGTCAAGGAAAAATTTGTTTTTCTTTCAAAAACATAAAGTCATTTGAGCAACAGTTAAATTAACGTTTCTCAAAGGTGAATGCATTTGAATCCAAGTTTTCTGTGCTATGATTTATAAATAGTACATAATTATATACCAACATACATATGTACCTACCTAACTTGTTTGATGATATTTTGTTTTCTACAGACCGAAGTCTATAAAACTGGTGGTGGACCATCAACTTCAGCCCTGAGTTGCCTGGAGGAAAAAATCGCTGGAATGGGGGGATTGCAGTTCACACCCGAAGACAACGTATACGATTCCAATGGACTTTAACAGCAAAGTAGAAAGCGATTCCGTTGACTTCCTTCCGGAGTACTTGGAGGAATTCCAAATACTTACGTGAAATCATTGCGTTATCGCCACCTGCTCCATCAACTTCAAAAAACTTCGTTCAAAAAGCAAGAGCAAAAGGAAGAATGACCAAAAGGGTTGGAACCAACCTTCACAAATGTGATGAAATTTGTTCCCTTAAGAAAAAAAATTGGAGAAGGAGCTAGAGATCCTTGAAGTAGAGCTAAAAACCAAGGAGATCGAGCTTCAACTTTAAGAAAAAGAGCTATACAAACAAGCTCACCAATAGTTCTATATGTACATATATCCAAAAATAAAGATACCTAATTATATATTGCGTTAATCTCAACAGTTTTTTTTTTATTTTTTTATAAAGAAAAGAACCAATATTACATACGAAACGTGTTCAAATACGTTTAGCCGTTGAAAAATGTATCTACTAGTTGGTTCCGTGCTGCAGTATTGTTTTCGTTTGCGATTTGTAATTCAAAGTTTGTAAAAGCTGGTACTAATACTTCTGCATCATTTCGAGGCTCTTCGTCTCCAATTTCAATACAGATAGTACTGCTGTTGCAACAATGACTGCTATTATTGTTTTTATTTCTATGCGCATACCGATGGAAAGGCAAGGAAAACGCCTTTTCCAAACCCCAAAAGCTCTTTCAATTACATTTCTAATTTTTTATTTGAGATTTGTTGTAGAATATCTGAGCTGTAGTATTAGGATTTAGTATTGGGGTCAATAAATAATTTCTACACGGATAGCCACTATCACCAAGAAGATAACAATTTGGAAATTCATTGTTTTCAAATCTAGCATGGAGAAGTGAATCGTCAAAAATATTAGCATCATGCCCACTTCCTGGCCACCGTGCCACAACATCAATGAATTTCAAATTACTGTCACATACGCATTGAGTATTAATTGAAAAGCATCCTTTTCTGTTCCTATAAACTTCTGCTTCCGCTCCACCGGTGACTGAATTCTGATGTGTGTGCAATTGATTGCACCAATAACTTTCGGAAATCTAGCCAAGCCGTAGAATTTGTTTTGAACGTTCATCATATCATGACGATCAGTCTTATTCTTATACATATGTACATATATACTTATTTTATTTATTTTTCACATGAATCAGTTCGGTGGATTTTATGCTCAGAAAAATCAAAGAATGAGCCTTTTCGTCCTGACTCATCCATTTTGCAGCTTCATCTTCGTCCAGAAACATACGGCCATAATTCTTAAATTATGAATCTCATTTGAATCTTCCAGCTGGCGTAGTTGGTTGTATCCAGCATTTCAATGCTTAACATGGATCCAGCCATACTAAACGAAAATAAATGTATTTAAAACAAATTGGCAGTCAAAATATTATTATTTAATTACATAGCAACAATGAAAAGTAAATAAGCTTTGATTTGATTAAAACTAAAAACAATATTTCAAGAGGAGTGTATTAAAGCATAGTAGTTTTATATAATATTCTATAAATAATTTAATTTAACAAACAGTACAAAAAACTAGATATTATTGGTTTCTTTTGATAATATTACCATTTGTTTTTAGATTTTTGCTATATAAAATAATAAAAATAAAATATGTTAGTTTGATTTTTATTAAACTGACAAAATTTTAAATCAATTGTTTTTTTTTGAAGGAAAGATTTATAAATTTGTTGGTCATTTTAGTACGTAAACAAACAATTTATGTTTAATTTCACAGAAGGAATAACAAATGCCAATGTTACACTGGGGCAAATTTCAAAAATAGTCATTCCTTTAAAAGAGCTTACAAGTTCTCTGTGACAGAGGTGTCTATGAATCTATTTGAAAACGAAGTAATATATTCGGAGTGCGATTAGATGTTTGCTTCCATTACAGAAGAATTCTTTAGTTGTTTCTAAAGTTTTTAAAAACAAATCCATTCTCAAATTGATGAGGCACTATTTATTAGAATGCAATATTTTGAGAGTCCTTTAAAATGGTAACATTATTAGAAAATACAAAACATCTACAGTGAGATGTAATAAAAATAAATTAAATTAAATTTTATTATTTATGTATATTTTGTCCAATTGTTGTCAATTCCTTCATGAGATTTAGAGAAGCTTTTAGATACAATTTGGCAGATCCTTCAGTAAATTAAAAAGAAGTTTCCTGTAAACATAAAACAAGTTTGTGTCATTAACTATGAATGAGCAGATTTTACAGTGTTAACCTACCAACTTCCACAAACTACAAACAATGCTTTGAATTCACGAGGCTTCATCATTACATTAGCATTTCTTACTCCAAGGAATAAGCTTCTTAATAAATTTTTTTTAAATTACAGAATTATTATAAGAGCTTGTTTCCCCAATGTAACTTTAGTACGAACTATCCAAAGACATTTTATTTTTATCAATTTCCAGTTTCAAAAATATCTAAAAAAATTAAAGCTTCTAATACCTGGCGGAATGGCTTTACTAGCAATAGGTACAGCAATAGAATATTGAAACAAATCTTTACATCGTTTTGATATTTCAAAGGGATTTGGAAAAGTTTTCCCCAAGTTCTCTTATCAAAAATGTCTGAATTTTTGGACGGGTTCAAATCTGATGCCCATCAAATGTCTTCAACACTCTACCTCATTTTCTAAATTATGTATATCTTGTCTGACACTTCTAATAAATTGTTTCGCTGGCTCCCGGTTTAAGCATTTATTTTTCCGAAACTGGAGTAAAATTTTCATTTTTAAGTTTGGAAGTTGCTCCAATTCCTTGAATTTGGTCTCTAGGATAGTATTAAAAAGAAAAATTTGTTGCTTTTAAAATAAAATGATTCAAAGATCGATATGAATATATTTGTTTTTGAAACTGAAATGACATGAATTCTTTCATTGCAAAACATTTGAATACTGAAAGGATTTTTCTATATCCGCATATTCGATTGTTGGTAAAACGTGTCAAAGTGAAAGATGTTAAAGTGATTTTGACATTTTCTACTAAACGTCTGACATGGTAAAATACATTTGTTTTGAAAGTTGACCTTCTTGTAAGTGCATCAAGTGGCCATCTTTTGGACCTCGATTTTGGTTCGCTAACGTGTCTATCTCCCACCTTAAAATTGTAAGCAACGTATTTTCTATAAAAAACAACACTTACCTTAATGCACTGTCCACTTATTTCATATTTTAAATTTTAGTGAGCTTGGAAATAAAAAATTCCTATTACGAAAGTATCACGCGTGTCACGTGTGAATTAGTTGTGAAAATGTTGTGGTGTGAGAATGAATTATTTTCTATATCAAGAAAAATTTTAAAAAAATGTAAGAACAAATTAATTATTTATTTAAAAAGTTTGGCTATAAGCATCTTATTTTATAATGTGAATTTAGTGAAGTGAAAATTGTCCGAATGAACTCTCCATAAAAGAAAAAACACCGGATTTTAAATGATGAATTTAGAAGATTGAAGAGATTGAATTTTTACGTACATTATGTATTTTTCTTTTAAAATTTGAAGATTTTTTGAATTGTTTTTGTTTCAAATGTTATAAATGCATAACTTTTATGAATTGGTTTTTCTGTTTCAGCAACCTCCAAGAACCAAGCCAAAAACAATATATTTTGAACTTGAGCTTGGGTTTCAAACAATCGCATTGATTGACAAGTCTAAAGAATAAGAAAAGAAATCGGTTTCGCCGATGACATCCTCTTTTGTTTTTCCTGAAAATCTAAAATGGTATGTCTTAAATTTTATTTAAATAAGCTAATTTTTTTAAATATTGTTTTATTTTTTCAAGCTCAAAAATGTTTGCTTGTCAATTTATTTTTCTGAAATACAAACTTCTGAGTTCGAATCGAAAAAGTGGGACTTGGTGATTTTTTAATTTCAGAAATATAAATTGAATTTCTTTTTATTTAGGTTTTAATAGACTTATTTTGATATTTGTATCGCCATTTTTGTTTTATTTTTTTTTTATAAAAAATAATAAAAATAATAAATAGTATTGGTTTCTTTTTTAAAAACTTGATAATATTACCGCTAGTTTTTAATTTTTGTTCATACAAAATAATACAAATAAAATATGTTGGTTTTATAAAACTGACAATATCTTAAATCAATGGTTTTTTATTTATAAAGGAAAGATTTAAAGATCGATGGAATGGTGTTCAATTAAAATATTTTTATTTTTAGTTAAAAGCCAAAACAGTATCTAACATGTAAGTTTTAATGCCATCTAATAATTGGATTTAAAACTTATAAATCATGACTTATTTCTGGTTCTGTGGTTAGAATATTTGTCATATTGTTCTGGTAGTTTCTTAGATTTGAATTGAATAAATTTGGAACGATTTTTGTAGTGCAAAAAGTTTTGTATAGATATTTTCTTTCGTGTGTCTTAAATAAAAATGAATATCAACGTTGGTGATTCTTTGTAACCAACTTCGCGTTGATGGAATATGGAGATGCTCTTAGAAACCACCAAACCTACTATTTGGGAAGCATAACTAAATAGTTGGAATCACTTTTAATTAAGGTTTTCTACTTAAGTAATAATCGACCAATAGTCCATATTGGCTATGTCGGTGGTATCAAAGTTTAATACAATTTCGAATTTATTATTCTATTATGTTATGTATTTGACACAAAGTAAAACATTACAATTCATACCCTAAAGTGAATTGATTTCTGATAAAAACAACAGCCCACTAAGCTACATTCTCGCCACCTACATTTCACTTGCATACAACACTTTTGATTTTGACAGGAAGGCGACAGACATCCTTTTTTTAGCATCTCCGCTAAAAAAGAACTTTTATATTTATATTTATTTATCTTGCATATTAAGTCCTCGATATACACACAGATTTTACAAATGTAATCAATTAAAACCCAGGCCAAAATCCCAAAAACATAAAACACGTGCCAAGTATTTACACTATTTAATTTATCCAAAAAAACAACACGTCAACCAAAGTCAAAAAACCAATCCATTTTTATTGTTGACATGTCAAATCGTCCGCCAGCATCGCCTTTGCCTTTGCCTTCGCTATCGCCAGCCAGACAAAACTCTAGACGACTTTTTTCTTTTATGATCTAAAAGAAAAGCATAGAACGATTGAGAATTTATTTTCAATATTTAATTTTATTTGCAATTCCTATTTTATGTGCAATTTATGTTAAAAATTTAATGTTTTTGATAAAATAAATCAAAGTATTATGAGAGTTGCGGATTTTCTTCGTCGGTTAGACGCTTACCCGCGTACACTGGAAGATTTCAGTGTTAGGACTGTAAGCGGTGCAGCCGGTAAATTTATAACCTTTTTGTTTAGTACTTTTCCCAAAATTGGTCTTAACTCATTTGGTTTTGATATTTAGTTACAATTATCAGCACAAGCATTGTATTTTTCCTAATATGCCTGGAATTGTATGCGTACCTAACGCCGAATCTCACCGAAGAGCTGTTTGTCGATACGACAAGGGGGCACAAACTTCGCATTAACTTAGACTTAACTGTAGCCAATTTAGCATGCAATTGTAAGTGAAAAACCAAATGGTCTGAAGGTTTTGCTGGTTTGATTCTTTTGTTTTATTTTGCTACAGATCTTTCTCTGGATGCAATGGACTCTTCCGGTGATCAACATCTGCGAGTTGATCATCATGTACTTAAGCATCGATTGGACCTGCAAGGTAATCCCATAAGTGAAGCGGAACCAATTAAGGAAATCATTTCGGTGTCCACGTCACCAGTAAATAAGACCTGCGGCAGTTGTTATGGAGCACAACAAAATGAAACTCAGTAAGTTTGTTATCTCAGGTTATTGCTCTCTTATCATAACCATAATGACTCATTTTGTCTTTTGTTTCTAAAGATGCTGCAACACTTGTGACGAAGTGATGGAAGCTTATCGCTTGAAGAAATGGAATGTTCAACTTGATAAGATTGAACAGTGCAAAGATAAGTTCAAGAGGTCTGATAAGGATGCCTTAAAGGAAGGATGCCGAGTTCAGGGACATCTGGAAGTTAATCGAGTAAGTTTTTATTTTTTTAAATAAAATATTTGCTCTTAAAAAGTGTGTTTTTTTTAACTGTGGATGTTTCTTTTTAGATGGCTGGTAGTTTCCATATTGCTCCTGGAAATAGTTTCTCAATTCGTCAATTCCATATACATGATTTTCAACTGACTGATGTTAAGCTAACGCATACGATTAATCATTTATCATTTGGTGATAAGATTGAATTTGCCAATACACATCCTTTGGACGGGCTAAAGGTCGAGAGTGATGCAGGTAAAGTAGAACTGTGTTAGCTAAGGGAATAAGTTTTTTTTTTTTAATCGTCCTTAATTTAAACCACGAAACTTTTGGTATTGCAATAGGGCCTGGTTAAGGCAATAATAAGCTGCACAAGATGTCAAATGGCCTACCTCGGGTTTTCATTCGTATTCGTCCTTTTCATAAGCCACGAAGCAATTATTTTGTATCCCCAACAAATGTGAATGTGAAAAAAGGCAGTACAAAATGTTTTGACTTATTAGATTTGATATAAATTTGACGACCACCAAATACTTTAATTGCAACAGAGTTCTTTTCATGTTTCAAAATATACATTGGTCTCGGGTCGTTTTTTTCCATATTTTGACCTTTCAGGGAGCAATGGGTTCGAAGGTTTGAAAAATTTTGAAAGGTTAATTCTTTCACAAGAATGTTCTTCAATTTATGAGTCTAGGAACCCGAAAGTGGCATCTTCTATTTTCTTGGCAAATGCTATACGATCAGCTATCCGTCTCCAAATTGTTCTTCATAAGGAAAATGCGGATAATGATCAGCTTTCTTCTTAATGTTTATTAAGGGTAATATACACGGAGAGACTATATGATGATTCCTTCTTTTTTAAATGATGGTAAATTAAATCATTAGTTTTAAGTATTATTTGAATAAAAGGCAATCTTACAAAGAAACAATAATTTTTCTAATGGATTAACTCATAATAAAAGAACTACTTAGAGTTATATATAAACTACAAAGTAATATATTCAACACTTCCTCTATAAAAACAAAAGAAAATTGTATTGAATCAAATTATAATTGGTCGATACATATTTTCTTTCGTAGCATTTGATATCGTACGCGTTCAAGTGGTTTTGTCAATAAATCTGCTAACTGATCAACTCCTGCAATATGCTCCAGTCTTAAATCACCTTCCAGGAAACGCTCACGAACATAAAAATGCCGAACCACAATATGCTTCGTTCTTTTGTGAAACTCGGGATTCTTTCCTAGCTTTACAGCACTTGAACTATCGACATATAATATTGGTCCTAGTTCTTTTTGTCCTGTTAGTTCTTGCAAAAGATGTTTAATCCACATAGCTTCCTTGGTTCCTTCACTTGCAGCAATTTCTGCTCGCGTTGTTGATAAGGCCACGGTTCGTGGAAGCTGTCTCGTCCATGATACACCACCATAAGCAAACAATGAAATTACTCCAGTAGCTGAACGTCTGGTTTTAAGATCGCCTGCATAATCACCATCACTGTAAATTTTTAACTTTTGTTTGCTCTTTCCTTGGTATCTTAAAGATAAGCCGGAAGTACCACAGAGATAACGAAAAATTGCTGCAGAAGTGATTTTTGGTAGAGTTGCTGTTGCCAGATACATCAAGCTCCCAACAGCTTCACGGTATGGAACTTGTTCTTTTAAATTTTCAAATTTTGAATTTTCTTCCTCCCGAAAAGCTGGAGTCAAAACTGGATTACCATTCATCCATTCTGAAACGATCCAAAATTCGTTTTGTATAATTTTCTTGGCTTACCTTTTTTAATTGAACCATCGTTTTCAATTTTTATCTTCATGCCGAGAAAATTTTCAAGAGTTCCAAATGTAATTTTGAATTCATTTTTTAGTGCAATCATACAATTTTGAAGTTCATCTTCGTTATTTCCAAGAACTAGTCCATCGTCAACATAAATCGCTACATAGAGAACATTTTCACTATTACTTCGATTAAACAGACAAGGATCAGTTGTGCTATTTTTCAATCCTGCTTTCTTCATAAAGGCCAAAAATCGTTTATGCCAACATCGTGGAGCTTGTTTACCATACAAACTACTTTTTAACCGGCATACTTGACCAGTTCCATCTTCAAATCCCTCGGGCTGCTCTAAGTACACTTCCTCCTCAAGAGTACTATATAAAAATGCTGTTTTGACGTCAAATTTTCGAATTTTCAGTCTTTTGGTTTGTGCTAGAGCTAACAGCAAGCGAACTGTGTCGTAACGAGCTACAGGACTAAATGTTTCATCGTAATCGATACCTTTTTGTTGAACCTACCCTTTTGCAACAAGTCGTGCTTTGTATCGCCTATTCCCATTGTTTCCTGCATTCTTCACTCGAAATACCCATAGATTTTGGACTACTTTGACGTTTTTAGGTCGTTCAACAAATTCCCATGTTTGATTTTCTTTTAGAGATGATAACTCATCTTCCATTGCTGAAAGCCACTTTGCTTTATCTGGTGACTTCAAGTCTTCGAAGTATGAATTCGGTTCTTGACTAGAACCACCTTCTCCTGCAAACATGAGATACTCCCCACCTGTCATCCAACTTGGCTTTTTTCGTTCTCTTCTATTGATGTTCAATTCGTTTTCCATTAAATCCTTAGCATCGAATAATGAAGCATTTTCGTCATTCTGAAAACTTGAACTTGATTGATTTATTTCTTTAGAATTTGAAATTTCTTCGGTACATTTTCACTGTCTTCATTCTGAGAGTCAAACTCAACACATGTTTCTGCATTTTCTTCAGTATTTGCTTCCTCATTTACATTCTAAAAAACAAACTCAAAACTTCGTAAATGGCTTACAGTTCCCAGTTCTTTTCCATACCATAATTCATATGGAACCTTGTTTTCCATTGTTGTCTGTCCTGTACGGTTCAGGACATATGCTGCTGTATTACATGCATCAGCCCACAGACATGTTGGCAACTTACCGGCGCGCGGCTCTTATACTTATAGCTGCTTCCACAATTGTTCAAGTGATTTACATACTTAGCTCTTGTGCTTCAAAAAGAAGAGCCTACGAAACTTGCTGAAATCATCTTTGAAACAAACATAGTATCGGGATCCTCCTACTGATGTTGTTTCAATCGGGCCTAGAACATCTGAACGGATTAACTCACCAACAGTAACTGATCGATCACTTCTGGACTTGAAAGGGAGTCGATGCATTTTACCAGCATGTTTTCTAAACCGTATACGTTACATGACATGATTCTAATAGCTTATTTTAGTTCTTTAAAACAGAACAATTTCAGAAAACTTAATTATAAAAAAACAAAGTATAAAAACATTCTTCAACACCCCTTCTCGTTCTATATTGTTGACAAGATCAATATTCATTCGAAATTTTGTAAATTTGTTTGTAGCAAAGGTTTCGTTAATAAATCTGCAAGCAAATCTGCAATCTGTTGGACAATATTCACACTTGATAATTTTCTTTTTAACGTAGTCTTTTATAAAATTAAATTTAACGTCAATGTGCATAGATCTGTTGTTGAATGTATATCCTTCGACCATCTTAATAAAACTTTGATTGTCTTCGTAAATGAGAATTGGTTGATTTAATGACTCTTGAATTTCCAATAGTAACTGTTTTTAACCATAAAGCTTCTTTTGCGGCTTCAGCAAGTGCAATGAATTCAGCTTTGGTAGATGACAAAGCTACACAAGTCTGCTTCCGACAAATCCAAGACACAAGTCCACCGAAAACTATCTTCTCCCCAATTTGCGTCTGAGAAACCGACAAGTTATTGATTGTTGACTTCACTATATAATAATTGAAATTTTGATGTATCTTTTAAATATAATATTGTTTTTAAATTCCTTCAGTGTTTTGTTTGATTTTCCATAGGATGGTTCCATTGGTATAGTTGATGGTTTTGATTCTGAAAGTCAGGTTTCTACTACAATTTTATCAATGTAACTGGACTGTCAAATTGAAATTACACTTCTTCCTTCTCTTTCAACTTCCAGTCCTTAATAATTTTGAATTGATCCCAAATCTCTTATACCAAAATGTTTCTTAAGATCTTCTTTAAATTTAATTATATCTTCTTCATCATTTAGTCAAAGAATTTACTCAAAGTCAAAAACAGGGTGTTTCTTTGAAAAACAAATCAAAAACCTTAACAGGCTTGCGCTCTTCTATCAACACACAAAGGGACTTCGTAGCAAGACTACTGACATTTTTAACTCCCAATCATTTCCACACGACGTATTCGTTTTGACAGAAACGTGGCTTAATTCAAGCTTTTTCGACACAGAACTTTTTATTTATTTATTTATTTATTTATTCAATCTACGATAATTACATCAACAGATTTATGCTTACGAACTAGTTATAAATTTAAGTATTAGTTATTTTGTATCAATAAAAATTACAATTGAAGCAAATTTAATAAAAGAGCTTTAAAATGTAATCTAGGCAAAAAGGTATCTAAATCATCATAATATATATTAAATAATTTACAACAGTGAGATATTGGTTCCCGCTGTCCATAGTTAGTAAAATAAAATGCCTCATCCTTAGTTGCCGG